>NW_027361881.1:1505000-1900000 GCF_039654945.1 Dendrobates tinctorius | reverse complement strand
GGGGCTTCAGACCGTGCACTCGCTTGGGGGCTTCAGACCGTGCACTCGCGGGGGGGGTGCTTCAGACCGTGCACTCGCTTGGGGGCTTCAGACCGTGCACTCGCGGGGGGGGTGCTTCAGACCGTGCACTCGCGGGGGGGTGCTTCAGACCGTACACTCGCTTGGGGGCTTCAGACCTTACACTCGCTTGGGGGCTTCAGACCGTGCACTCGCTTGGGGGCTTCAGACCGTGCACTCGCTTGGGGGCTTCAGACCGTGCACTCGCTTGGGGGCTTCAGACCGTGCACTCGCTTGGGGGCTTCAGACCGTGCACTCGCTTGGGGTCTTCAGACCGTACACTCTCTTGGGGGCTTCAGACCGTGCACTCGCTTGGGGGCTTCAGACCGTGCACTCTCTGGGGGGGGCTTCAGACCGTGCACTCGCGGGGGGTGCTTCAGACCGTGCATTCGCGGGGGGTGCTTCAGACCGTGCACTCGCGGGGGGTGCTTCAGACTGTGCACTCGCGTGGGGGCTTCAGACCGTGCACTCACGGGGGGGGTCTTCAGACCGTGCACTGGTGGGGGGGGCTTCAGACCGTGCACTCCCGGGGGGGGCTTCAGACCGTGCACTCACGGGGGGGGTCTTCAGACCGTGCACTCGCGGGGGGTGCGTCAGACCGTGCACTCGCGGGGAGTGGCTTCAGACCGTGCACTCTTTGGGGGGCTTCAGACTGTGCACTCCCGGGGGGCTTCAGACCGTGCACTCCCGGGGGGCTTCAGACTGTGCACTCGCTGGGGGGCTTCAGACCGTGCCCTCGCTGGGGGGCTTCAGACCGTGCCCTCACTGGGGGGCTTCAGACCGTGCACTCGCTTGGGGGCTTCAGACCGTGCACTCGCTTGGGGGCTTCAGACCGTGCACTCGCTTGGGGGCTTCAGACCGTGCACTCGCTTGGGGGCTTCAGACCGTACACTCTCTTGGGGGCTTCAGACCGTGCACTCTCTTGGGGGCTTCAGACCGTGCACTCTCTGGGGGGGGCTTCAGACCGTGCACTCGCGTGGGGGCTTCAGACCGTACACTCGCTTGGGGGCTTCAGACCGTGCATTCGCTTGGGGGCTTCAGACTGTGCACTCGCTTGGGGGCTTCAGACCGTGCACTCTCTGGGGGGGGTGGCTTCAGACCGTGCACTCGCGGGGGGGGCTTCAGACCGTGCACTCGCGGGGGGGCTTCAGACCGTGCACTCGCGGGGGGGCTTCAGACCGTACACTCGCTTGGGGGCTTCAGACCGTGCACTCTCTGGGGGGGCTTCAGACCGTACACTCTCTGGGGGGGGGGGGCTTCAGACCGTACACTCGCGGGGGGGGCTTCAGACCGTGCACTCTCTGGGGGGTGGTTTCAGACCGTGCACTCTCTGGGGGGGTGGCTTCAGACCATGCACTCGCCGGCCGGGGGGCTTTAGACCGTGCACTCACTTGGGGGCTTCAGACTGTGCACTCACTTGGGGGCTTCAGACCGTGCACTCCTGGGGGGGCTTCAGACCATGCACTCGCCGGCCGGGGGGCTTTAGACCGTGCACTCACTTGGGGGCTTTAGACTGTGCACTCACTTGGGGGCTTCAGACCGTGCACTCCTGGGGGGGCTTCAGACCGTGCACTCGCGGGGGGTGCTTCAGTCTGTGCACTCGCGGGGGGGCTTCAGACCGTGCACTCTCTGGGGGGGGCTTCAGACCGTGCACTCTCTGGGGGGTGGCTTCAGACCGTGCACTCGCGGGGGGGGATGGCTTCAGACCGTGCACTCTCTGGGGGGGGGCTTCAGACCGTGCACTCTCTGGGGGGGCTTCATACCGTGCACTCTCTGGGGGGTGGCTTCATACCGTGCACTCGCGGGGGGGGGCTTCAGACCGTGCACTCGCGGGAGGGGGGCTTTAGACCGTGCACTCGCAGGGGGGGCTTCAGACCGTGCACTCGCGGGGGGTGCTTCAGACTGTGCACTCGCGGGGGGGGGGCTTCAGACCGTGCACTCACGGGGGGGGGGGGCTTCAGACCGTGCACTGGTGGGGGGGGCTTCAGACCGTGCACTCCCGGGGGGGCTTCAGACCGTGCACTCCCGGGGGGGGCTTCAGACCGTGCACTCACGGGGGGGGGCTTCAGACCGTGCACTCGCGGGGGGTGCGTCAGACCGTGCACTCGCGGGGAGTGGCTTCAGACCGTGCACTCTTTGGGGGGCTTCAGACTGTGCACTCCCGGGGGGCTTCAGACCGTGCACTCCCGGGGGGCTTCAGACTGTGCACTCGCTGGGGGGCTTCAGACTGTGCACTCGCTGGGGGGCTTCAGACCGTGCCCTCGCTGGGGGGCTTCAGACCGTGCCCTCGCTGGGGGGCTTCAGACCGTGCCCTCGCTGGGGGGCTTCAGACCGTGCAGACCGTGCACTCTTTGGGGGGCTTCAGACCGTGCACTAGCGGGGGGGAGGGGGCTTCAGACCATGCCCTCGCTGGCGGGCTTCAGACCATGCCCTCGCTGGCGGGCTTCAGACCGTGCAGTCGCTGGCGGGCTTCAGACCGTGCAGTCGCTGGCGGGCTTCAGACCGTGCAGTCGCTGGCGGGCTTCAGACCGTTCACTCGCTGGGGGGCTTCAGACCGTTCACTCGCTGGGGGGCTTCAGACCGTGCCCTCACTGGGGGGCTTCAGACCGTGCCTTCGCTGGGGGGCTTCAGACCGTGCACTCGCTGGACTGGGGGACTTCAGACCGTGCACTCGCTGGGGGGACTCTACCTGCACTATACATAGATGCACAGGAAGCTGCATTTGGTTTTTAGTTTCGCTCTACTTCCTCCGCTAATGAGGGCGGGGGGGGGTGATATCAGTGAGTAACGTCGTCCGTGGCCCCTAGGATCATCTGGGCCCTTTTATTTTCTATTAACTCTTTTCATGCTGATCCTAAGCTCAGCGATGTGTAGCCGTTCCGGTGGGTTGGGCCTGTGAAAAATGTGCTGTCCGTGCCGCTCATTGGGTGACCTGTGTACTGGTCTTATTCCAGTCGTAGGCCGGTCTTATACTGATCTTATAAAAAGTCTTATGCTGGTCTTATACTGGTCTTATGCCGGTCTTATACTGATCTTATACTGATCTTATACTGATCTTATACTGATCTTATACTGATCTTATACTGATCTTATACTGATCTTATACTGGTCTTATACTGATCTTATACTGATCTTATACTGATCTTATACTGGTCTTATACTGATCTTATACTGATCTTATACTGATCTTATACTGGTCTTATACTGGTCTTATACTGATCTTATACTGATCTTATACTGGTCTTATACTGATCTTATACTGGTCTTATACTGGTCTTATACTGATCTTATGCCGGTCTTATACTGGTCTTATACTGATCTTATGCCGGTCTTATACTGATCTTATACTGATCTTATACTGGTCTTATGCCGGTCTTATACTGATCTTATACTGATCTTATGCCGGTCTTATACTGATCTTATACTGATCTTATACTGGTCTTATGCCGGTCTTATACTGATCTTATACTGGTCTTATACTGATCTTATGCCGGTCTTATACTGATCTTATGCCGGTCTTATACTGATCTTATACTGATCTTATACTGATCTTATACTGATCTTATACTGATCTTATACTGGTCTTATGCCGGTCTTATACTGATCTTATGCCGGTCTTATACTGGTCTTATACTGATCTTATGCCGGTCTTATACTGATCTTATACTGATCTTATACTGATCTTATACTGATCTTATACTGGTCTTATACTGATCTTTTACTGGTCTTATACTGGTCTTATACTGGTCTTATGCCGGTCTTATACTGATCTTATACTGATCTTATACTGGTCTTATGCCGGTCTTATACTGATCTTATACTGGTCTTATACTGGTCTTATACTGATCTTATGCCGGTCTTATACTGATCTTATACTGGTCTTATACTGATCTTATGCCGGTCTTATACTGGTCTTATACTGATCTTATGCCGGTCTTATACTGATCTTATACTGATCTTATACTGGTCTTATGCCGGTCTTATACTGATCTTATACTGGTCTTATACTGGTCTTATACTGATCTTATGCCGGTCTTATACTGGTCTTATACTGATCTTATGCCGGTCTTATACTGATCTTATACTGATCTTATACTGATCTTATACTGGTCTTATACTGATCTTATACTGGTCTTATACTGATCTTATACTGGTCTTATACTGATCTTATACTGATCTTATACTGGTCTTATACTGGTCTTATACTGATCTTATACTGATCTTATACTGATCTTATACTGGTCTTATACTGGTCTTATACTGGTCTTATGCCGGTCTTATACTGATCTTATACTGGTCTTATACTGGTCTTATGCCGGTCTTATACTGATCTTATACTGATCTTATACTGATCTTATACTGGTCTTATACTGGTCTTATGCCGGTCTTATACTGATCTTATACTGGTCTTATACTGATCTTTTACTGGTCTTATACTGGTCTTATGCCGGTCTTATACTGATCTTATACTGATCTTATACTGGTCTTATGCCGGTCTTATACTGATTTTATACTGATCTTATACTGGTCTTATACTGATCTTATGCCGGTCTTATACTGGTCTTATACTGATCTTATGCCGGTCTTATACTGATCTTATGCCGGTCTTATACTGGTCTTATACTGATCTTATGCCGGTCTTATACTGATCTTATACTGGTCTTATACTGATCTTATACTGATCTTATACTGATCTTATGCCGGTCTTATACTGATCTTATACTGGTCTTATACTGATCTTATACTGATCTTATGCCGGTCTTTTACTGGTCTTATACTGATCTTATGCCGGTCTTATATTGGTCTTATACTGATCTTATGCCGGTCTTATACTGATCTTATACTGGTCTTATACTGGTCTTATACTGATCTTATACTGATCTTATACTGGTCTTATACTGATCTTATACTGGTCTTATACTGGTCTTATACTGATCTTATGCCGGTCTTATACTGGTCTTATACTGATCTTATGCCGGTCTTATACTGATCTTATACTGATCTTATACTGGTCTTATGCCGGTCTTATACTGATCTTATACTGATCTTATGCCGGTCTTATACTGATCTTATACTGATCTTATACTGGTCTTATGCCGGTCTTATACTGATCTTATACTGGTCTTATACTGATCTTATGCCGGTCTTATACTGGTCTTATACTGATCTTATGCCGGTCTTATACTGATCTTATACTGATCTTATACTGGTCTTATGCCGGTCTTATACTGATCTTATACTGATCTTATACTGATCTTATACTGGTCTTATGCCGGTCTTATACTGATCTTATACTGGTCTTATACTGATCTTATACTGGTCTTATGCCGGTCTTATACTGGTCTTATGCCGGTCTTATACTGATCTTATACTGGTCTTATGCCGGTCTTATACTGATCTTATACTGATCTTATACTGGTCTTATGCCGGTCTTATGCCGGTCTTATACTGATCTTATGCCGGTCTTATGCCGGTCTTATACTGATCTTATACTGGTCTTATGCCGGTCTTATACTGATCTTATACTGATCTTATACTGATCTTATACTGGTCTTATGCCGGTCTTATACTGATCTTATACTGATCTTATGCCGGTCTTATACTGATCTTATACTGATCTTATACTGATCTTATGCCGGTCTTATACTGATCTTATACTGGTCTTATGCCGGTCTTATACTGATCTTATACTGATCTTATACTGATCTTATACTGGTCTTATACTGATCTTATACTGATCTTATGCCGGTCTTATACTGATCTTATACTGGTCTTATGCCGGTCTTATACTGATCTTATACTGATCTTATGCCGGTCTTATACTGATCTTATACTGATCTTATACTGATCTCATGCCGGTCTTATACTGATCTTATACTGATCTTATGCCGGTCTTATACTGGTCTTATGCCGGTCTTATGCCGGTCTTATACTGATCTTATGCCGGTCTTATGCCGGTCTTATACTGATCTTATACTGGTCTTATGCCGGTCTTATACTGGTCTTATACTGATCTTATACTGATCTTATGCCGGTCTTATACTGATCTTATACTGGTCTTATGCCGGTCTTATACTGATCTTATACTGATCTTATGCCGGTCTTATACTGATCTTATACTGATCTTATGCCGGTCTTATACTGATCTTATACTGGTCTTATGCCGGTCTTATACTGATCTTATACTGATCTTATGCCGGTCTTATACTGATCTTATACTGATCTTATGCCGGTCTTATACTGGTCTTATGCTGGTCTTATACTGATCTTATACTGGTCTTATGCCGGTCTTATACTGATCTTATACTGGTCTTATGCCGGTCTTATACTGGTCTTATGCCGGTCTTTTCTCTGCTGATCTCGGTAAATAGTCTGTAGATGACGCGGACTTTCACCCGTCAGTAAATACTGGAGCATTCTCCTCCGTCCTCAGGTGCGACGGCTCCTGTAGTAATAACCACTGAGCCAGGATTGTGCGCACATTTCATTCTCCTTTATTCTTCTGGTCTCCTCCTGACCTTTTACACTTTTCATGGCAGATGTGCGATCGTAACGGCGGCAGACGGCTCCGGCAATGGCTGATTGAGCAGATCGACAGCAGTATGTACCCGGGACTGGTGTGGGAAAATGGCAGCAAGACGCTGTTCCGTATTCCATGGAAACACGCAGGAAAGCAGGATTATAACCAAGAAGTGGACGCCTCCATATTTAAGGTAAGGGGTGCGGGGTTTCACCTGTACATTGGGGTCTCCGCTTTTCTCTAGTAAATGTCTATTATCAGAATTGAGATGGGAATAATGACTGAATGTTGTGTCTGCGGCTCGGGCTGAACGGAGACGGGGGCGCTGCTTTGCATTCTGCCGTCCTGGAAGGAGCGAGGTTAATGGGACATTCAGGTACTTCCCTTTTACTGAGCAAATAAAACATTACACAGACCGTCCACGCCGGGCACGTTACACACGGACCGTCCACGCCGGGCACGTTACACACGGATGGTCCACGCCGGGCACGTTACACACGGATGGTCCACGCCGGGCACGTTACACACGGATGGTCCACGCCGGACACGTTACACACGGATGGTCCACGCCGGGCATGTTACACACGGATGGTCCACGCCGGGCACATTACACACGGATGGTCCACGCCGGGCACGTTACACACGGATCGTCCACGTTACACACGGATGGTCCACGCCGGGCACGTTACACACGGATGGTCCACGCCGGGCACGTTACACACGGATGGTCCACGCCGGACACGTTACACACGGATGGTCCACGCCGGGCACGTTACACACGGATCGTCCACGCCGGGCACGTTACACACGGATGGTCCACGCCGGGCACGTTACACACGGATGGTCCACGCCGGGCACGTTACACACGGATGGTCCACGCCGGGCACGTTACACACGGATGGTCCACGCCGGGCACGTTACACACGGATCGTCCACGCTGGGCACGTTACACACGGATGGTCCACGCCGGGCACGTTACACACGGATGGTCCACGCCGGGCACGTTACACACGGACCGTCCACGCCGGGCACGTTACACACGGATGGTCCACGCCGGGCACGTTACACACGGATGGTCCACGCCGGGCACGTTACACACGGATGGTCCACGCCGGACACGTTACACACGGATGGTCCACGCCGGGCACGTTACACACGGATGGTCCACGCCGGGCACGTTACACACGGATGGTCCACGCCGGGCACGTTACACACGGATGGTCCACGCCGGGCACGTTACACACGGATGGTCCACGCCGGGCACGTTACACACGGATGGTCCACGCCGGGCACGTTACACACGGATGGTCCACGCCGGGCACGTTACACACGGATGGTCCACGCCGGGCACGTTACACACGGATGGTCCACGCCGGGCACGTTACACACGGATGGTCCACGCCGGGCACGTTACACACGGATGGTCCGGCAGCTGAGGTTTCTCTGTCCTGTGCCCCCTTAGTGACTGAATGCCTTACACATTGGGGCATCTGTGTGGTCACACATCCTTGGTCCTGAGGTTTCCATCCTCCTCCTCCTCACTGCTCGCTTATCTCTCTGCTCCTTTCATTCTCTATGTAACAGAAAGTGAAAGACTCGCAGGAATTTTTATGACCTTGGGGTTTTTACTGCGACACTTGATAAAGTTTCCAAGAAGATTTTCCAAAAATTACTGAAAGAAACTGGAGTGATTTGATGAGACTCGTGCGTATTAGTGTTATTCCTCAGTTTTCTGTGTTCCTCCTGTTGCCAAGACCTCCTAGCTCTGAATTCCTCATTGGTTTGCAGCCCCCTATCAGCCCCCTAATGATGCCACTGCTCTCTTTCCCCTCTGTTGTCACTGGATCCGTCCTCGGTAGATCTAATGTGATCAGTGGAGCGTGCGTAGATGCACTGAATGACCCTGTGTGATAAAGCCCTCTCTTGGGTCTCGGGGGTCCTCACTGATGTGACCACTTGTAGCACAGCTCAGCTATGTTATACTCAGCTCTGAAGATACCACCCAATCGCCCTGTGTAATAAAGCACCCTTACTACATCCTCATTACCCTGACTGTCGGGTTGTAGCATGACCTCTCTGATATGCTCAGCTTTGCTATGTTATCCTCAGCTCTGCTATTCTCCACTCTGCTGCACTCAGCTCTGCTGTGTCATTCTCAGCTCTGCTATGTTCAGTTTTGTTATATTTAGCTCTGCTATGCTAAGCTCATGTCTGCTATGCTATTATCAGCTCTGCTATGCTTAGCGTAGCTATGTTATTCTCACTTTGCTGTCATTCTCGGCTATGCTGTGCTCAGCTCAGCTCTGCTATGCTCAGTTCGGTTATATTCAGCTCAGCTATATCATTCTCAGCTCTACCTAACCCAGCTCTGCTATGGTCATTTCCGTTTATACTCAGCTCTGCTTTGCTCAGCTCTGCTATGTTATTCTCAGCTCTACTATGCTCTACTTTGTTGTACTTAGCTCTGCTATGTTATTCTCAGCTGTGCTCTACTGTACTGAGCTCTGCTATGTCATTCACAGCTCTACTATGAAATTATCAGCTCTGATATACTTAGCTCTGCTATGTCATTCTCAGCTCTGTTTTGCTAAGCTCTGGTATGTCATTCTCGGCTCTGCTATGTCTTTCTTGGCTCTGCTATGTTCGGCTCTGCTATGTTCAGCTCTGCTATGTCATTCCCAGTTTTGCTATGTCATTTTCGGCTCTGCTATGTCATTCCCAGTTTTGCTACGTCATTTTCGGCTCTGCTATGTCATTCTCGGCTCTGCTGTGTCATTCTCGGCTCTGCTGTGTCATTCTCGGCTCTGCTATGTCATTCTCGGCTCTGCTATGTCATTCTCGGCTCTGCTATGTCATTCTCGGCTCTGCTATGTCATTCTCGGCTCTGCTATGTCATTCTCGGCTCTCCTATGTCATTCTCGGCTCTACTATGTCACTCTCAGCTCTGCTGTGTTCAGCTCTGCTGTGCATGCTGGCCAGGGCATGATCAGGTTTCCTAGAGGAGACTAGAACATTCCATGTGATGTGTTCATAAAAATGTTTCTACAGTGTTTGTATACCCTCCCATTAGTCTGATTACTCTTCATATTGATTATTTCATCTGGATTCATATATTTTGTAACAAATGTAACATGAAATGTTTATAAATTCATGTTTGTATTAATAACAATAGGAAGGCATAACAACTAGTCAACTACACTATTTTTCTTTTTTCCGTCTTTCTGCTCTCTGTTCCTCCCTCTCTTCTATGTATTTCTTTTTTTGGCCCTGTCTTTCTCATTTTCTTCCCTCTCTCTCTAGCCCTCTCTATCTCTGTCAGCGATCACACAGGACAGCAAAGAGAGGGGCATGCAGCACTGAGGAGGAGCAGAGAGAGGGGCGTGCAGCACTGAGGAGGAGCAGAGAGAGGGGCGTGCAGTATTCAGGAGGAGCAGAGAGAGGGGCGTGCAGCACTGAGGAGGAGCAGAGAGAGGGGCGTGCAGCACTGAGGAGGAGCAGAGAGAGGGGCGTGCAGTATTCAGGAGGAGCAGAGAGAGGGGCATGCAGCACTGAGGAGGTTCAGAGAGAGGGGCGGTCAGCACTGAGGAGGAGCAGAGAGAGGGGCGGTCAGCACTGAGGAGGAGCAGAGAGAGGGGCGGTCAGCACTGAGGAGGAGCAGAGAGAGGGGCGTACAGCACTGAGGAGGACAAACAAAAAGCACAGAATGACAAATGTGCAAAAATACCTTGCAATAAGACATAACAGTAGTCAGCAAGTGCTGATAAAAGGTAATAACAAACACAGGGTATTTAGTCGATACGTTTTTTTGCAAAAAAATGTATACCAAGCTGCCTCACCAACGTCAAGGTAACCCGTATTGAAGCAGTCCCTATCTAATGTATTTAATACCTGAACATATGAACTGTGTCTAAATGAGCAGGATTAAGACAGGCGCTTTCTGGTATGGGCACGTGATGCAAGACAGCTCCTTATGTGCATGTCACACAAGAGAGGGGTGGGGTCTCTCAAATCATGCATAAGCATGAAAAAAACTGGATTAAAAACACACATGTGACATGCACAATGTGAACAAGTCTGTTGGACCATGTTCACTCCACCCTGACTGAAACACAAACAAAAAGCACAGAATGACAAATGTGCAAAAATACCTTGCAATAAGACATAACAGTAGTCAGCAAGTGCTGATAAAAGGTAATAACAAACTGTGTTTGTTATTACCTTTTATCAGCACTTGCTGACTACTGTTATGTCTTATTGCAAGGTATTTTTGCACATTTGTCATTCTGTGCTTTTTGTTTGTGTTTCAGTCAGGGTGGAGTGAACATGGTCCAACAGACTTGTTCACATTGTGCATGTCACATGTGTGTTTTTAATCCGTTTTTTTTTTTTTTTTTTAGCACTGAGGAGGAGCAGAGAGAGGGGCGTGCAGCACTGAGGAGGAGCAGAGAGAGGGGAGGTCATCACTGAGGAGGAGCAGAGAGAGGGGCATGCAGCACTGAGAAGGAGCAGAGAGAGGGGCATGCAGCACTGAGGAGGAGCAGAGAGAGGGGCGGTCAGCACTGAGGAGGAGCAGAGAGAGGGGCGGTCAGCACTGAGGAGGAGCAGAAAGAGGGGCATGCAGCACTGAGGAGGAGCAGAGAGAGGGGTGGTCAGCACTGAGGAGGAGCAGAGAAAGGGGCACGCAGCACTGAGGAGGAGCAGAGAGAGGCAGTCAGCACTGAAGAGGAGCAGAGAGAGGGGCATGCAGCACTGAGGAGGAGCAGAGAGCGGGGCGGTCAGCACTGAGGAGCAGAGAGAGGGGCATGCAGCACTGAGGAGGAGCAGAGAGAGGGGCATGCAGCACTGAGGAGGAGGAGAGAGAGGGGCGTGCAGCACTGAGGAGGAGCAGAGAGAGGGGCATTCAGCAATGAGGAGGAGCAGAGAAAGGGGCATGCAGCACTGAGGAGGAGCAGTGAGAGGGGCGGTCAGCACTGAGGAGGAGCAGAGAAAGGGGCGTGCAGCACTGAAGAGGTGCAGAGAGAGGGGCGGTCAGCACTGAGGAGGAGCAGAGAGAGGGGCGTGCAGCACTGAGGAGGAGCAGAGAGAGGGGAGGTCATCACTGAGGAGGAGCAGAGAGAGGGGCATGCAGCACTGAGGAGGAGCAGAGAGAGGGGCATGCAGCACTGAGGAGAAGCAGAGAGAGGGGCGGTCAGCACTGAGGAGGAGCAGAGAGAGGGGCATGCAGCACTGAGGAGGAGCAGAGAGAGGGGCGGTCAGCACTGAGGAGGAGCAGAGAAAGGGGCATGCAGCACTGAGGAGAGCAGAGAGAGGGGCGGTCAGCACTGAAGAGGAGCAGAGAGAGGGGCATGCAGCACTGAGGAGGAGCAGAGAGAGGGGCAGTCAGCACTGAGGAGCAGAGAGAGGGGCATGCAGCACTGAGGAGGAGCAGAGAGAGGGGCGTGCAGCACTAAGGAGGAGCAGAGAGAGGGGCGTGCAGCACTGAGGAGGAGCAGAGAGAGGGGCGTTCAGCACTGAGGAGGAGCAGAGAAAGGGGCATGCCGCACTGAGGAGGAGCAGTGAGAGGGGCGGTCAGCACTGAGGAGGAGCAGAGAAAGGGGCGTGCAGCACTGAAGAGGTGCAGAGAGAGGGGCGTGCAGCACTGAGAAGGAGCAGAGAGAGGGGCATGCAGCACTGAGGAGGAGCAGGGAGAGGGGCGGTCAGCACTGAGGAGGAGCAGAGAAAGGGGCGTGCAGCACTGAGGAGGAGCAGAGAGAGGGGAGGTCATCACTGAGGAGGAGCAGAGAGAGGGGCGTGCAGCACTGAGGAGGAGCAGAGAGAGGGGAGGTCATCACTGAGGAGGAGCAGAGAGAGTGGCATGCAGCACTGAGAAGGAGCAGAGAGAGGGGCATGCAGCACTGAGGAGGAGCAGAGAGAGGGGCGGTCAGCACTGAGGAGGAGCAGAGAGAGGGGCGGTCAGCACTGAGGAGGAGCAGAAAGAGGGGCATGCAGCACTGAGGAGGAGCAGAGAGAGGGGTGGTCAGCACTGAGGAGGAGCAGAGAAAGGGGCACGCAGCACTGAGGAGGAGCAGAGAGAGGCAGTCAGCACTGAAGAGGAGCAGAGAGAGGGGCATGCAGCACTGAGGAGGAGCAGAGAGCGGGGCGGTCAGCACTGAGGAGCAGAGAGAGGGGCATGCAGCACTGAGGAGGAGCAGAGAGAGGGGCATGCAGCACTGAGGAGGAGGAGAGAGAGGGGCGTGCAGCACTGAGGAGGAGCAGAGAGAGGGGCGTTCAGCAATGAGGAGGAGCAGAGAAAGGGGCATGCAGCACTGAGGAGGAGCAGTGAGAGGGGCGGTCAGCACTGAGGAGGAGCAGAGAAAGGGGCGTGCAGCACTGAAGAGGTGCAGAGAGAGGGGCGGTCAGCACTGAGGAGGAGCAGAGAGAGGGGCGTGCAGCACTGAGGAGGAGCAGAGAGAGGGGAGGTCATCACTGAGGAGGAGCAGAGAGAGGGGCATGCAGCACTGAGGAGGAGCAGAGAGAGGGGCATGCAGCACTGAGGAGAAGCAGAGAGAGGGGCGGTCAGCACTGAGGAGGAGCAGAGAGAGGGGCATGCAGCACTGAGGAGGAGCAGAGAGAGGGGCGGTCAGCACTGAGGAGGAGCAGAGAAAGGGGCATGCAGCACTGAGGAGAGCAGAGAGAGGGGCGGTCAGCACTGAAGAGGAGCAGAGAGAGGGGCATGCAGCACTGAGGAGGAGCAGAGAGAGGGGCAGTCAGCACTGAGGAGCAGAGAGAGGGGCGTGCAGCACTGAGGAGGAGCAGAGAGAGGGGCGTGCAGCACTGAGGAGGAGCAGAGAGAGGGGCGTGCAGCACTAAGGAGGAGCAGAGAGAGGGGCGTGCAGCACTGAGGAGGAGCAGAGAGAGGGGCGTTCAGCACTGAGGAGGAGCAGAGAAAGGGGCATGCCGCACTGAGGAGGAGCAGTGAGAGGGGCGGTCAGCACTGAGGAGGAGCAGAGAAAGGGGCGTGCAGCACTGAAGAGGTGCAGAGAGAGGGGCGTGCAGCACTGAGAAGGAGCAGAGAGAGGGGCATGCAGCACTGAGGAGGAGCAGGGAGAGGGGCGGTCAGCACTGAGGAGGAGCAGAGAAAGGGGCGTGCAGCACTGAGGAGGAGCAGAGAGAGGGGAGGTCATCACTGAGGAGGAGCAGAGAGAGGGGCGTGCAGCACTGAGGAGGAGCAGAGAGAGGGGAGGTCATCACTGAGGAGGAGCAGAGAGAGGGGCATGCAGCACTGAGAAGGAGCAGAGAGAGGGGCATGCAGCACTGAGGAGGAGCAGAGAGAGGGGCGGTCAGCACTGAGGAGGAGCAGAGAGAGGGGCGGTCAGCACTGAGGAGGAGCAGAAAGAGGGGCATGCAGCACTGAGGAGGAGCAGAGAGAGGGGTGGTCAGCACTGAGGAGGAGCAGAGAAAGGGGCACGCAGCACTGAGGAGGAGCAGAGAGAGGCAGTCAGCACTGAAGAGGAGCAGAGAGAGGGGCATGCAGCACTGAGGAGGAGCAGAGAGCGGGGCGGTCAGCACTGAGGAGCAGAGAGAGGGGCATGCAGCACTGAGGAGGAGCAGAGAGAGGGGCATGCAGCACTGAGGAGGAGGAGAGAGAGGGGCGTGCAGCACTGAGGAGGAGCAGAGAGAGGGGCGTTCAGCAATGAGGAGGAGCAGAGAAAGGGGCATGCAGCACTGAGGAGGAGCAGTGAGAGGGGCGGTCAGCACTGAGGAGGAGCAGAGAAAGGGGCGTGCAGCACTGAAGAGGTGCAGAGAGAGGGGCGTGCAGCACTGAGAAGGAGCAGAGAGAGGGGCATGCAGCACTGAGGAGGATCAGGGAGAGGGGCGGTCAGCACTGAGGAGGAGCAGAGAAAGGGGCATGCAGCACTGAGGGGGAGCAGAGAGAGGGGCGGTCAGCACTGAGGAGGAGCAGAGAGAGGGGCGGTCAGCACTGAGGAGGAGCAGAGAGAGGGGCGTGCAGCACTGAGGAGGAGCAGAGAGAGGGGCGTGCAGCACTGAGGAGGAGCAGAGAGAGGGGCGTGCAGCACTGAGGAGGAGCAGAGAGAAGGGCGTGCAGCACTGAGGAGGAGCAGAGAGGGGCGTGCAGTATTCAGGAGGAGCAGAGAGAGGGCATGCAGCACTGAGGAGGAGCAGAGAGAGGGGCGGTCAGCACTGAGGAGGAGCAGAGAGAGGGGCGGTCAGCACTGAGGAGGAGCAGAGAGAGGGGCGGTCAGCACTGAGGAGGAGCAGAGAGAGGGGCGGTCAGCACTGAGGAGGAGCAGAGAGAGGGGCGGTCAGCACTGAGGAGGAGCAGAGAGAGGGGCGTGCAGCACTGAGGAGGAGCAGAGAGAGGGGCGTGCAGCACTGAGGAGCAGAGAGAGGGGCGGTCAGCACTGAGGAGGAGCAGAGAGAGGGGCGTGCAGCACTGAGGAGGAGCAGAGAGAGGGGAGGTCATCACTGAGGAGGAGCAGAGAGAGGGGCATGCAGCACTGAGGAGGAGCAGAGAGAGGGGCATGCAGCACTGAGGAGAAGCAGAGAGAGGGGCGGTCAGCACTGAGGAGGAGCAGAGAGAGGGGCATGCAGCACTGAGGAGGAGCAGAGAGAGGGGCGGTCAGCACTGAGGAGGAGCAGAGAAAGGGGCATGCAGCACTGAGGAGAGCAGAGAGAGGGGCGGTCAGCACTGAAGAGGAGCAGAGAGAGGGGCATGCAGCACTGAGGAGGAGCAGAGAGAGGGGCAGTCAGCACTGAGGAGCAGAGAGAGGGGCATGCAGCACTGAGGAGGAGCAGAGAGAGGGGCGTGCAGCACTAAGGAGGAGCAGAGAGAGGGGCGTGCAGCACTGAGGAGGAGCAGAGAGAGGGGCGTTCAGCACTGAGGAGGAGCAGAGAAAGGGGCATGCCGCACTGAGGAGGAGCAGTGAGAGGGGCGGTCAGCACTGAGGAGGAGCAGAGAAAGGGGCGTGCAGCACTGAAGAGGTGCAGAGAGAGGGGCGTGCAGCACTGAGAAGGAGCAGAGAGAGGGGCATGCAGCACTGAGGAGGAGCAGGGAGAGGGGCGGTCAGCACTGAGGAGGAGCAGAGAAAGGGGCATGCAGCACTGAGGGGGAGCAGAGAGAGGGGTGGTCAGCACTGAGGAGGAGCAAAGAGAGGGTCGGTCAGCACTGAGGAGGAGCAGAGAGAGGGGTGTGCAGCACTGAGGAGGAGCAGAGAGAGGGGCGTGCAGCACTGAGGAGGAGCAGAGAGAGGGGCGTGCAGCACTGAGGAGGAGCAGAGAAAGGGGCGGTCAGCACTGAGGAGGAGCAGAGAGAGGGGCGTGCAGCACTGAGGAGCAGAGAGAGGGGCGTGCAGCACTGAGGAGCAGAGAGAGGGGCGTGCAGCACTGAGGAGGAGCAGAGAGAGGGGCGTGCAGCACTGAGGAGGAGCAGAGAAAGGGGCGTGCAGCACTGAGGAGGAGCAGAGAGAGGGGCAGTCAGCACTGAGGAGGAGCAGAGAGAGGGGCGGTCAGCACTGAGGAGGAGCAGAGAGAGTCTTAGGCGGCTGCTGGTCTCTCTATACATTTTCTGCTGTTTTGATTGATTGGAGAGTAAGGGTCCAGTTAATAGAAGGAACCTCTTTCACCCCTATTGTAGGCGTGGGCGATATTCAAAGGCAAATTCAAAGAAGGCGACAGAGCGGAGCCGGCCACCTGGAAGACGCGGTTACGCTGCGCCTTAAATAAAAGTCCTGACTTTGAGGAGGTGACCGACAGATCGCAGCTAGATATATCCGAGCCCTACAAAGTCTACAGGATCGTCCCAGAAGAAGAGCAAAAGGGTAAATGAGCTCAGAAAAGACAATGTGCATTGTTTCTCCTAAGAAACATCCCAAGAAAGTGATGGTGGAAGCTCTGGAGACCATCGCAGCTCCCACCTATGGTTCCTGGAGCGAGGGTCTGCCTGGAGTATGCAGCTGATGCCCCCCAGTCCCACAATATGAGCGGGGGGATCAGGTCTCGGTGCGTGTAATGGACGCTCCCACCAGAGCGGGGGCTTTTTAATAACCGACGTGTCACAGCCGTCATTAATAAGTGGCTGCTCGTTAGCGATCTCATTATCTCCATATCTTGGTTTTGTTCCTCTAGGTAAGCTCGGGAGCGGCTGTCTGAATGACGTCACAGAGATGGACTGCAGCCCATCGGACATGGAGGTGAGGAGAGCGAGCGAGATAGCGAGGCAGATATCGCGCCCGTCCAGGAGCGAAGGCGGCCATTGTGCCATCAGCAGACTCTCCGGCTCCATAATCACTGATCGCCCCCGCTATGTCACTTCCGCACACGAGTCTCCTGCTACATTGTTACAATGCAACATGGTGGCAAGTGCCGATGTGACCGTGCGGGTGGGTGATACATTGTATCCTGCGGGATCGGGGATTTATGTGTCAGTAGGGTTGAACGGTATTTCTGAAAAGACCCTGCACGGATAACCTATGTGTCCTGTACGTAATTAACCCCGCGGGGGTCTCCGTAGTGCCAGACATGTCAGGAGCGGCCGCACCTCGGGGGGTGTATGAGCCGGAGCAGGTAGATGAAAAGTGTCCATTACTGGCAGGCGGTGGTCTGTGGTGGGTAGTGGGGGTCTTATGGTGTAAGCCGGGAGCAGACCGCTGCCGTATTCTGGTAACATCTCCTCATTTCTCGTTTCAGACGTCTTCAGACGACTACTTGGCCATAATTAAGCGCAGTCCGTCCCCGACCAAGGACACGTGTCAGAAGCCGATCCTGCAGGACTGGCTGCTCTATAATCACAGTGTGGGTGGGTTTCCTGTGCGGACGGCAGGGACCCGTCATGATATTTCAGGGTCCTCTCAGGATCCTACTGGATCCCTCACATTTGGGATCCCCCTCCTCCATGGGTGCAGAGTTTGCTGCGTTGGTGATACCCAGCGATGTGTGATGACTTTGAGGGTGAAGGTCACACAGGCCTTTACACACAGTGCCGGCACAGTCCCCAGTATCGATGCAGATCCTGCCGGGGTTTCTCTGGGTTTCTGGATGTAGGACACTGATGGCGGTCTCTGTTCCCCCTAGGTCTGCACAGTTTGGAAGGGTACACCATGTACATGAATGATTCCTCCTCGCCGGCCGGTAAGATACAGAGTAAATCTCTCCGACGTCTTGACTCGATGCAATGGTTTCTGTGCGGGGGTCTGTATGATGTGGGGACACGGTCTCCGCTCCCATTGGCTCCAGCTGCTTTTTCTGTAGATGTTGGGACCTTGAGGGCCACGTTCACACCACCATATGTTCGGTCCACGTCTTGTTCTTGATACCTCTGACATCACTCAGACCGATGTTATGTGATTCAGCTGTTGGGTCTTTTTATTTTCACGGACCAAATCTGCGCATGAAGTAAAATAGTGTCTTCCGTATCTGCGGTGAGAGTCATCTGTCCGTGTCTATGGGTGCGGATCAGTCCGGGATCATGGAGGCGCTGACGTTACTGACACCGGACGAGGAACTGGGTTTTATAAAGGTTATAATGGATGATGTATAAAGACTGATGACTGCCAGGTACAGGGGGTGATGACTGCCAGGTACAGGGGTGATGACTGCCAGGTACAGGGGGTGATGAATGCCAGGTACAGGGGGGTGATGAATGCCAGGTACGGGGGGTGAGGAATGCCAGGTACAGGGGGGTGATGACTGCCAGGTACAGGGGGTGATGAATGCCAGGTACGGGGGGGTGATGAATGCCAGGTACAGGGGGTGATGAATGCCAGGTACAGGGGGTGATGAATGCCAGGTACAGGGGGTGATGAATGCCAGGTACAGGGGGTGATGAATGCCAGGTACAGGGGGTGATGAATGCCAGGTACAGGGGGTGATGAATGCCAGGTACAGGGGGGTGATGAATGCCAGGTACAGGGGGTGATGAATGCCAGGTAAAGGGGGTGATGAATGCCAGGTACAGGGGGTGATGAATGCCAGGTACAGGGGGGTGATGAATGCCAGGTACAGGGGGGTGATGAATGCTAGGTACAGGGGGTGATGACTGCCAGGTACAGGGGGTGATGACTGCCAGGTACAGGGGGGTGATGACTGCCAGGTACAGGGGGGTGATGACTGCCAGGAACAGGGGGGTGATGACTGCCAGGTAGAGGGGGGTGATGACTGCCAGGTACAGGGGGGTGATGACTGCCAGGTACGGGGGGTGATGACTGCCAGGTACGGGGGGTGATGAATGCCAGGTACGGGGGGTGATGAATGCCAGGTACGGGGGGGTGATGAATGCCAGGTACGGGGGGTGATGAATGTCAGGTACGGGGGGCTGATGAATGCCAGGTACGGGGAGTGATGAATGCCAGGTACGGGGGCTGATGAATGCCAGGTACGGGGGCTGATGAATGCCAGGTACCGGGGGTGATGAATGCCAGGTACCGGGGGTGATGAATGCCAGGTACCGGGGGTGATGAATGCCAGGTACAGGGGGTGATGAATGCCAGGTACGGGGGGTGATGAATGTCAGGTACGGGGGGGTGATGAATGTCAGGTACCGGGGGTGATGAATGCCAGGTACGGGGGGTGATGAATGCCAGATACGGGGGGTGATGAATGCCAGGTACGGGGGGTGATGAATGTCAGGTACGGGGGGTGATGAATGTCAGGTACGGGGGGGTGATGAATGTCAGGTACGGGGGGTGATGAATGCCAGGTACAGGGGGGTGATGAATGCCAGGTACGGGGGGTGAGGAATGCCAGGTACAGGGGGGTGATGACTGCCAGGTACAGGGGGTGATGAATGCCAGGTACGGGGGGTGATGAATGCCAGGTACAGGGGGTGATGAATGCCAGGTACAGGGGGTGATGAATGCTAGGTACAGGGGGTGATGACTGCCAGGTACAGGGGGGTGATGACTGCCAGGTACAGGAGGGTGATGACTGCCAGGTACAGGGGGGTGATGACTGCCAGGTACAGGGGGGTGATGACTGCCAGGTACAGGGGGTGATGACTGCCAGGTACAGGGGGGTGATGACTGCCAGGTACGGGGGGTGATGAATGCCAGGTACGGGGGGTGATGAATGCCAGGTACGGGGGGGTGATGAATGCCAGGTACGGGGGGGGTGATGAATGCCAGGTACGGGGGGTGATGAATGTCAGGTACGGGGGGCTGATGAATGCCAGGTACGGGGAGTGATGAATGCCAGGTACGGGGGCTGATGAATGCCAGGTACGGGGGCTGATGAATGCCAGGTACGGGGGCTGATGAATGCCAGGTACCGGGGGTGATGAATGCCAGGTACCGGGGGTGATGAATGCCAGGTACGGGGGGTGATGAATGCCAGGTACGAGGGTGATGAATGCCAGGTACGGGGGGTGATGAATGCCAGGTACGGGGGGTGATGAATGCCAGGTACGGGGGGTGATGAATGCCAGGTACGGGGGGGTGATGAATGCCAGGTACGGGGGGTGATGAATGCCAGGTACGGGGGGTGATGAATGCCAGGTACGGGGGGTGATGAATGCCAGGTACGGGGGGTGATGAATGCCAGGTACGGGGGGTGATGAATGCCAGGTACGGGGGGTGATGAATGCCAGGTACGGGGGGGGGTGAGCAGATTCTCGCCGCTGGCAGACGCGGAGTGCAGGCGGTATGATAATGGATCACCAGGTCACATCTTTAACCATTGTATCAGGTGACTGTTCACACTGAGCTTCAGATGTCTTATCCTTATAGATGTTACAGCTTTTCCCGTAGATTGGGCTGTGAGTGATAAGACGAGAGATAAGTCCTGTGTTACCGTCTGTCACAGATGCGTTTTCCTGTAAGTCGGTGACTGAGCACAGAAGGTCCAGCAGCTTCTGTCACTTTCCTTCTGGATACATAGTTGCGCCTCGCTGACTGATACATTTGTTGCGTCTGTTGTTTCCATTCATTGTATCATTGCTTTAGTTTAAAAACAAACAGAAAGTATCAGATCTTTGTGTCCGGGGGGTGGGGAGCCCCATAACTTTCCCCACAAGCACTGAGTCACGTAGAGGAAGCACCTGCGCTCCTGTCATGGAGGAGAACGTCTCTGTCACTGGTCACTGGAGCGCGGCGTGAAGAAACTGTAACTACTCCGTAACGCAACACAAGCGAACCCCGTCCGGGGGGAATCAGCAGACTGACGACAGCTTGTGACGGCTCCCGATAGCCCCGGAGCTCACATTAATTATCACAGATGTGACTTTATTTTACTTCTCTTGTATCGAGTCACATCATGTCTTGGGCTACGTTCCCACCATCAGTTTTTGATGTTGCAGACTTTCTGCATCTATTAAGTAAGATCGGTAAAAAACTCACCAAAAACTCATCATGGGAGCGCAGCCTTTTACTCCAGTCACATCCAGAGCTGCATGTGGAACTTGGCAGATTAGCTGAAGGTCCATAAAAACATTGAAGAAGTTGCCCAAAGCAGCCCCTAATGTGTGTGAGGGGCCACGACTCCCTCCGGGGTCCTCACTCGCCTTACATCCTTTGTTGCTATGTATTTCGGCCCTCATTTGTATCCTTCCTGTCCGCAGCAATGTCACAGATGATTATCCAGTTTTATTACGGAGGGAAAGCGGTCAGTCAGGTCACAACGACTCGACCCGAAGGATGCCGCCTGACCGCCGGTCACCTGGCTGGAGAGAAAGCTTTCGTGGCTGAGGGCCTAGAGAATATCCGATTCCCGTCCTCTGACTACATCGCCAGTGAACGGCAGAGACACATCACCAAGAAACTGTTCGGACACTTGGAGAGGGGCGTCCTTTTATATAGTAATAGACATGGGATTTTCATCAAGAGGCTCTGCCAGGGAAGAGTCTTTTGGAGCGGGAACTGCATGCCGTACAAGGACCGATCCGTCAAGCTGGAACGTGACGAGGTTATCAAGATATTCGACACCAATCAGTACATAAGAGGTGAGCGGCCGATCCCAGCGTCTCTGCTGCGGATTTCTCTCTGCTGCGGATTTCTCTCTGCTGCTGAGATCCCTCTGCTGCTGAGATCCCTCTGCTGCTGAGATCCCTCTGCTGCTGAGATCGCTCTGCTGCTGAGATCGCTCTGCTGCTGAGATCCCTCTGCTGCTGATTTCTCTCTGCTGCGGAGATCGCTCTGCTGCTGAGATCTCTCTTCTGCAGATTTCTCTCTGCTGCTGAGATCTCTCTGCTGCGGATTTCTCTCTGCTGCGGATTTCTCTCTGCTGCGGAGATCCCTCTGCTGCGGAGATCCCTCTGCTGCGGAGATCCCTCTGCTGCGGAGATCCCTCTGCTGCTGAGATCCCTCTGCTGCTGAGATCTCTCTGCTGCGGATTTCTCTCTGCTGCGGATTTCTCTCTGCTGCTGAGATCTCTCTGCTGCTGAGATCCCTCTGCTGCTGAGATCCCTCTGCTGCTGAGATCCCTCTGCTGCTGAGATCCCTCTGCTGCGGATTTCTCTCTGCTGCGGATTTCTCTCTGCTGCTGAGATCCCTCTGCTGCGGATTTCTCTCTGCTGCTGAGATCCCTCTGCTGCGGCGATCTGCACGACACTTTGTCTCAGTTCCTCTTCTTTGATTCTTTGTAATGAATGGAAATGTTGCCGACGTCTTCAGGCTGGAGATTAACCGTTTCCTGCCAGGACGTGCTTTCTGGGTCAGTTCAGGATCGCTGTAGTGCAGATCTGGGACTTTCCCTGTTATTACCTGACTTATATGGCAGGAAATGTTTCTTATCTTCGTGCACAAACAATTTGATGGCGTCATGTGCCTGATAGGCTTATAAGGTCAGAACCAGAATATAACGCTTGTATAATACACAGGTGCAGGATATTGTATGGGTGATGGTCTCCGCCATGTACAGCGCGATTCTCCCCCGATCTGATCGCATCGGACAGTTTTCATCTCTTTTGGTTTTTCCTGCAGAATTACAGCAGTGTTACTCCAGTCAGCTGAGACTCCCGGACAGCAAAGTCACATTGTGCTTTGGGGAAGAGTTCCCGGATACAACCCCCGTCCACATGAAGCTGATCATTGTGCAGGTGAGAAGGGTGACATTCCCCTCCTAGGCCACATAGAGAAGATGCGACTTCTTACACCCCATAGAGCAACTGCCATGGTCCGACAGGAGGGGAAAGCCATTCATGATACACACCTTCCCCTCGTCCAAATATACGTTCATCAGAATCTTCAAGATCTCTGTTTTATACCTAAAGGGACGTTATTGTCACAAATTGATATTATTTTAAACTTAATATTTAAGATTTTTTTATTTTATTTTTATAAATTAATTTTATTCATTTACATCTTAGATAGAAAATATCACTGAGAGATAGAAATCCTGAGAGACACAGAAGGGACATCTCAGATTGCGTGATCTCACTATAAGAGGAGATGAAGGGAGGAATCACTGATGAAATGACAGATCACAAGTCACCTAACTGTATCCGAGCTCTTCTCAAAATGTATCACCCTGAGCCGCAGCTCAGCATTTCCATTCTCGGCAGCACATTCTGTCAATGTATCATCCTGAGCCGCAGCTCAGCTTTCCAAGTATCGGCAGCACATTCTGACAATGTATCATCCTGAGCCGCAGCTCAGCTTTTCCATTCTCGGCAGCACATTCTGACAATGTATCATCCTGAGCCGCAGCTCAGCTTTCCAAGTATCAGCAGCACATTCTGACAATGTATCATCCTGAGCCGCAGCTCAGCTTTCCAAGTATCGGCAGCACATACTGACAATGTATCATCCTGAGCCGCAGCTCAGCTTTCCGAGTATCGGCAGCACATACTGACAATGTATCATCCTGAGCCGCAGCTCAGCTTTCCGAGTATCGGCAGCACATTCTGACAATGTATCATCCTGAGCCGCAGCTCAGATTTCCAAGTATCGGCAGCACATTCTGACAATGTATCATCCTGAGCCACAGCTCAGCTTTTCCATTCTCGGCAGCACATTCTGACAATGTATCATCCTGAGCCGCAGCTCAGCTTTCCAAGTATCGGCAGCACATTCTGACAATGTATCATCCTGAGCCGCAGCTCAGATTTCCAAGTATCAGCAGCACATTCTGACAATGTATCATCCTGAGCCACAGCTCAGCTTTCCAAGTATCGGCAGCACATTCTGACAATGTATCATCCTGAGCCGCAGCTCAGCTTTCCGAGTATCGGCAGCACATTCTGACAATGTATCATCCTGAGCCGCAGCTCAGCTTGCCAAGTATCGGCAGCACATACTGACAATGTATCATCCTGAGCTTCAGCTCAGCTTTCCAAGTATCGGCAGCACATACTGACAGTGTATCATCCTGAGCCGCAGCTCAGATTTCCAAGTATCAGCAGCACATACTGACAATGTATCATCCGGCGCCGCAGCTCAGATTTCCAAGTATCGGCAGCACATTCTGACAATGTATCATCCTGAGCCGCAGCTCAGCTTTTCCATTCTCGGCAGCACATTCTGACAATGTATCATCCTGAGCCGCAGCTCAGCTTTCCAAGTATCGGCAGCACATTCTGACAATGTATCATCCTGAGCCGCAGCTCAGATTTCCAAGTATCAGCAGCACATTCTGACAATGTATCATCCTGAGCCACAGCTCAGCTTTCCAAGTATCGGCAGCACATTCTGACAATGTATCGTCCTGAGCCGCAGCTCAGCTTTCCGAGTATCGGCAGCACATTCTGACAATGTATCATCCTGAGCCGCAGCTCAGCTTTCCAAGTATCGGCAGCACATACTGACAATGTATCATCCTGAGCCACAGCTCAGCTTTCCAAGTATCGGCAGCACATACTGACAGTGTATCATCCTGAGCCGCAGCTCAGATTTCCAAGTATCAGCAGCACATTCTGACAATGTATCATCCTGAGCCGCAGCTCAGCTTGCCAAGTATCGGCAGCACATACTGACAATGTATCATCCTGAGCCTCAGCTCAGCTTTCCAAGTATCGGCAGCACATACTGCCGGTGTATCATCCTGAGCCGCAGCTCAGATTTCCAAGTATCAGCAGCACATACTGACAATGTATCATCCGGTGCCGCAGCTCAGATTTCCAAGTATCGGCAGCACATTCTGACAATGTATCATCCTGAGCCGCAGCTCAGCTTTTCCATTCTCGGCAGCACATTCTGACAATGTATCATCCTGAGCCGCAGCTCAGCTTTCCAAGTATTGGCAGCACATTCTGACAATGTATCATCCTGAGCCGCAGCTCAGATTTCCAAGTATCAGCAGCACATTCTGACAATGTATCATCCTGAGCCACAGCTCAGCTTTCCAAGTATCGGCAGCACATTCTGACAATGTATCATCCTGAGCCGCAGCTCAGCTTTCCGAGTATCGGCAGCACATTCTGACAATGTATCATCCTGAGCCGCAGCTCAGCTTGCCAAGTATCGGCAGCACATACTGACAATATATCATCCTGAGCCACAGCTCAGCTTTCCAAGTATCGGCAGCACATACTGACAGTGTATCATCCTGAGCCGCAGCTCAGATTTCCAAGTATCAGCAGCACATACTGACAATGTATCATCCGGCGCCGCAGCTCAGATTTCCAAGTATCGGCAGCACATTCTGACAATGTATCATCCTGAGCCACAGCTCAGCTTTCCAAGTATCGGCAGCACATTCTGACAATGTATAATCCTGAGCCACAGCTCAGATTTCCAAGTATCGGCAGCACATACTGACAGTGTATCATCCTGAGCCGCAGCTCAGCTTTCCAAGTATCGGCAGCACATACTGACAATGTATCATCCTGAGCCGCAGCTCAGCTTTCCAAGTATCGGCAGCACATACTGACAGTGTATCATCCTGAGCCGCAGCTCAGATTTCCAAGTATCGGCAGCACATACTGACAGTGTATCATCCTGAGCCGCAGCTCAGATTTCCAAGTATCGGCAACACATTCTGACAATGTATCATCCTGAGCCGCAGCTCAGCTTTCCAAGTATCGGCAGCACATTCTGACAATGTATCATCCTGAGCCGCAGCTCAACTTTCCGAGTATCGGCAGCACATTCTGACAGTGTATCATCCTGAGCCGCAGCTCAGATTTCCAAGTATCGGCAGCACATACTGACAATTTATCATCCTGAGCCGCAGCTCAGATTTCCAAGTATCGGCAGCACATACTGACAATTTATCATCCTGAGCCGCAGCTCAGCTTTTCCATTCTCGGCAGCACATTTTGACAATGTATCATCCTGAGCTGTATCTCAGCTTTTCCATTCTCGGCAGCACATTCTGACAATGTATCATCCTGAGCCGCAGCTCAGCTTTTCCATTCTCGGCAGCACATTCTGACAATGTATCATCCTGAGCCACAGCTCAGCTTTTCCATTCTCGGCAGCACATTCTGACAATGTATCATCATGAGCCGCAGCTCAGCTTTTCCATTCTCGGCAGCACATTCTGACAATGTATCATCCTGAGCCACAGCTCAGCTTTTCCATTCTCGGCAGCACATTCTGACAATGTATCATCCTGAGCCACAGCTCAGCTTTTCCATTCTCGGCAGCACATTCTGACAATGTATCATCCTGAGCCACAGCTCAGCTTTTCCATTCTCGGCAGCACATTCTGACAATGTATGATCCTGAGCTGTATCTCAGCTTTCCCATTGTCAGCATTATCAGTCTGAGAATGAACAATCACTAAGTGCACCTTATCTTTCCCTAGAGACCTCCGTAAACCTCGTCCTTCTTTTCACAGCTCAGGTTCTGTTACAGTTGTTTCCAATCTGATCTGTGAGCTGAATAGGACGGTCACATTTTAACTACACGGCCAGTTTTCTGCATTTCTCACACTTTTGGTAGAATGTTTCAGTAATCGAAAAGTTTGAAACTTTTTTCTGTAAAGGGGGCAACTTTCAAATAAGGGACATGACCAATGGAAAGACTGACGTTTCTGGCCCATGGACGGCCCTAAGATGCACCAAACGTATAAGAAGCGGTGCACCTCCCGGGGCTTCTAGCGGCCCCATGCACATTAGAGTGGTGGCCGACCTTAGTCTACTGTGTATGGGGGCGCCGACCAACTGACTGTTGGGGACGATGTCAATTGGGC
The DNA here is from genome assembly GCF_039654945.1 of Dendrobates tinctorius. Taxonomy (NCBI): domain Eukaryota; kingdom Metazoa; phylum Chordata; class Amphibia; order Anura; family Dendrobatidae; genus Dendrobates; species Dendrobates tinctorius. Next base: position 1,873,362 of record NW_027361881.1, on the reverse strand, counting down.
ATGTCTGATTTCACTGCCAATTGTTCTCCTGGAGGTAAGAGAGCGCTGGGACGAGCGCGCTCCTGTGTACGGAGGAGATGGTGGTCTCGTCCGGCCGCAACATGTCGCTCGGCTAAACTCCAGCGTCTATTGTCCATGTCTGGTGTGTGACAGGAGTCTGGATAAAGCCCCTCCGTCTTCATCTGCCCGTGCGTCTGACCTCAGCTTTCATCGTCTTCTCTCTGGTCTCTCTAGATTGAACAGCTTGGTCTGAAGCAGCTCGCAGACAACTCTCTGAAGAGCTACAACACCGGGGGTCTGCATTTACTGCCGGACCCCCAGCTGGATCCCGGGCCTCGTCTACTGCCGGACCCCTGCACCACCCATCAGAGGGCCTTCTACAGAGAGACGCCGCAGATCACAGTCTGACCGCCGCCCCGTCCCCTTACAACGACTTGTACATTACAGATATGTTTATTTTTATAAGGTTTTATGTAGATTCTTTGTATAGTGTGAACTGGAGCACATGGGACCGAAGCCTTCCACCTCGTCCTAGAATTTGCCTTCTGCCTTTTTTGCATAATTCTGTAGAAATGTTCAACAAATTCTGATTTTTTTTTACATTTCTGCTTCATTCTCAGTCTTCATGTTAATTGGCTACAGAACGTATATAGACCAGCTACAGAGCGTATATAGACCAGCTGAGGAGCGTTACCTGCCCATACACCAGAGATAGAGGCTCCCCCATACACTGGAGCGATCTGCTCTGCCAAAGTGGCCGTGTGTGGTCAACGGGGAGAAACCCTACAGCAAGACTCCTGCGTCTCCCCCTAGACCGCTCTATCCCCTCCAAACTAATCAGCCCCTCTGCAGACCCCTCTATCCTCATCCAGACTCCTCCTTCCCCTCCAGTCGCCTCTACCATATTCAGACCCCTTTATCCTGTCAAGACTCCTCTGTCCTCAAGAACCTTCTGTTCCCTCTCTACTCTTCTGTCCTCTTCTCCAGACTCCTCCGTCCTCGCTCCTCCAGACCCCTCCGTCCTCGCTCCTCCAGACCCCTCCGTCCTCGCTCTTCCAGACCCCTCCGTCCTCGCTCTTCCAGACCCCTCCGTCCTCGCTCTTCCAGACCCCTCCGTCCTCGCTCCTCCAGACCCCTCCGTCCTCGCTCCTCCAGACCCCTCCGTCCTCGCTCCTCCAGACCCCTCCGTCCTCGCTCCTCCAGACCCCTCCATCCTCTCCTCCAGACCCCTCCGTCCTCTCCTCCAGACCCCTCCGTCCTTGCTCCTCCAGACCCCTCCGTCCTCACCTTCAGACCCCTCTGTCCTCCAGACCCCTCTGTCCTCGCTCCTCCAGACCCCTCCGTCCTCGTTCCTCCAGACCCCTCCGTCCTCGTTCCTCCAGACCCCTCCGTCCTCGCTCCTCCAGACCCCTCCGTCCTCGCTCCTCCAGACCCCTCCGTCCTCGCTCCTCCAGACCCCTCCGTCCTCGCTCCTCCAGACCCCTCCGTCCTCGCTCCTCCAGACCCCTCCGTCCTCTCCTCCAGACCCCTCCATCCTCTCCTCCAGACCCCTCCGTCCTTGCTCCTCCAGATCCCTCTGTCTTCACCTTCAGACCCCTCTGTCCTCCAGACCCCTCCGTCCTCGCTCCTCCAGACCCCTCCGTCCTCGCTCCTCCAGACCCCTCCGTCCTCGCTCCTCCAGACCCCTCCGTCCTCGCTCCTCCAGACCCCTCCGTCCTCGCTCCTCCAGACCCCTCCGTCCTCTCCTCCAGACCCCTCCGTTCTTGCTCCTCCAGACCGCTCCGTCCCCTCCTCCAGACCCCTCCGTCCTCACCTTCAGACCCCTCTGTCCTCCAGGCCCCTCCGTCCTCTACTCCAGACCCCTCCGTCCTTGCTCCTCCAGACCCCTCCGTCCTTGCTCCTCCAGACCCCTCCGTCCTCTCCTCCAGACCCCTCCGTCCTCTCCTCCAGACCCCTCCGTCCTCTCCTCCAGACCCCTCCGTCCTCTCCTCCAGACCCCTCCGTCCTCTCCTCCAGACCCCTCCTTCCTCACCTTCAGACCCCTCAGTCCCCTCCTTCAGACCCCTCCGTCCTCTCCTCCAGACCCCTCCGTCCTCACCTTCAGACCCCTCCGTCCTCACCTTCAGACCCCTCCGTCCTCTCCTCCAGACCCCTCTGGCCTCTCCTCCAGACCCCTCCGGCCTCTCCTCCAGACCCCTCCGTCCTCTCCTCCAGACCCCTCTGTCCTCACCTCCAGACCCCTCTGTCCTCACCTCCAGACCCCTCTGTCCTCCCCTCCAGACCCCTCTGTCCTCTCTTCCAGACTCCTCTGTCCTCTCCTCCAGACCCCTCTGTCCTCACCTCCAGACCCCTCTGTCCTCACCTTCAGACCCCTCTGTCCTCCCCTCCAGACCCCTCTGTCCTCCCCTCCAGACCCCTCTGTCCTCGCCTTCAGACCCCTACGTCCTCGCCTCCAGACCCCTCTGTCCTCTCCTCTGCCCCCCTCAGACACATCCGTCCCATCCAGAACCTTGTCCCCCTTTAATTTAATATGTTTAGGGGCTTTCAGTGATTTTTTTCTGAAGTCTCCACATGTCTTCCTGTGCAGAATGTAAGTAATAAGGTGAATTATATTTCTGCCATTCCTCTTTCTCGGGTGTGTGATTTGAGCGGACTTTGCAGGATAGGCGCCGCGGCCGTTCTGTACAGCAGGATCCTTCAGGACTATTCATGGGGCTCCTATAAATGGGAATTTTCAGGCTTCTTTTTTGAGGAGACCATGATTGCAGTAAGGAGACGCCGCGGTGTCGTCATACATTGGTGCTGTCGGCTGAGTGGAAAGTTTTGCCATCTGACGGGTCTGTCGGCCTGACGTCATCATCATCTGTGCGTGATCCCGGCAGGACGATCATTAATGCTGGTCAATAATGTGAAGATTCCTCATGTAGGGCCCAGATTCGCCTTTGTGCAGGGGCTCCGGGGTCTTTGTGCAGGGGCTCGGGGTCTTTGTGTAGGGGCTCTGGGGTCTTTGTGCAGGGGCTCTGGGGTCTTTGTGCAGGGGCTCGGGGTCTTTGTGCAGGGGCTGCGAGGTCTTTGTGCAGGGGCTGCGAGGTCTTTGTGCAGGGGCTCTGGGGTCTTTGTGCAGGAGCTCTGGGGTCTTTGTGCAGGGGCTCTGGGGTCTTTCTGCAGGGGCTCTGGGGTCTTTGTGCAGGGGCACTGAGGTCTTTGTGCTGGGGCTCTGGGGTCTTTGTGCAGGGGCTCTGGGGTCTTTGTGCAGGGGCTCTGGGGTCTTTGCGCAGGGGCTCCGAGGCCTTTGCGCAGGGGCTCCGAGGTCTTTGCGCAGGGGCTCCGGGGTCTTTGCGCAGGGGCTCCGGGGTCTTTGCGCAGGGGCTCCGGGGTCTTTGCGCAGGGGCTCCGGGGGCCTTTGCGCAGGGGATCCGGGGTCTTTGCACAGGGGCTCCGGGGTCTTTGCGCAGGGGCTCTGAGGTCTTTGCGCAGGGGCTCCGGGGTCTTTGTGCAGGGGCTCTGGGGTCTTTGTGCAGGGGCTCGGGGTCTTTGTGCAGGGGCACTGAGGTCTTTGTGCAGGGGCTCTGGGGTCATTGTGCAGGGGCTCCGGGGTCTTTGCGCAGGGGCTCCGAGGCCTTTGCGCAGGGGCTCCGAGGCCTTTGAGCAGGGGCTCCGAGGTCTTTGAGCAGGGGCTGCGAGGTCTTTGTGCAGGGGCTCCGGGGTCTTTGCGCAGGGGCTCCGAGGCCTTTGAGCAGGGGCTCCGAGGTCTTTGTGCAGGGGCTGCGAGGTCTTTGTGCAGGGGCTCTGGGGTCTTTGTGCAGGAGCTCTGGGGTCTTTGTGCAGGGGCTCTGGGGTCTTTCTGCAGGGGCTCGGGGTCTTTGTGCAGGGGCACTGAGGTCTTTGTGCTGTGGCTCTGGGGTCTTTGTGCAGGGGCTCTGGGGTCTTTGTGCAGGGGCTCGGGGTCTTTGTGCAGGGGCTCCGGGGCCTTTGCGCAGGGGCTCCGAGGTCTTTGTGCAGGGGCTCTGGGGTCTTTGTGCAGGGGCTCGGGGTCTTTGTGCAGGGGCTCTGGGGTCTTTGTGCAGGGGCTCTGGGGTCTTTGTGCAGGGGCACTGAGGTCTTTGTGCTGGGGCTCTGGGGTCTTTGTGCAGGGGCTCTGGGGTCTTTGTGCAGGGGCTCGGGGTCTTTGTGCAGGGGCTCCGAGGCCTTTGAGCAGGGGCTGCGAGGTCTTTGTGCAGGGGCTCTGGGGTCTTTGTGCAGGAGCTCTGGGGTCTTTCTGCAGGGGCTCTGGGGTCTTTCTGCAGGGGCTCGGGGTCTTTGTGCAGGGGCACTGAGGCCTTTGCGCAGGGGCTCTGGGGTCTTTGTGCAGGGGCTCTGGGGTCTTTGTGCAGGGGCTCGGGGTCTTTGTGCAGGGGCTCCGAGGCCTTTGCGCAGGGGCTCCGAGGTCTTTGCGCAGGGGCTCCGAGGTCTTTGAGCAGGGGCTCCGAGGTCTTTGCGCAGGGGCTCCGGAGTCTTTGTGCAGGGGCTCGGGGTCTTTGTGCAGGGGCTCCGGGGCCTTTGCGCAGGGGCTCCGAGGTCTTTGTGCAGGGGCTCTGGGGTCTTTGTGCAGGGGCTCTGGGGTCTTTCTGCAGGGGCTCGGGGTCTTTGTGCAGGGGCACTGAGGTCTTTGTGCTGGGGCTCTGGGGTCTTTGTGCAGGGGCTCTGGGGTCTTTGTGCAGGGGCTCGGGGTCTTTGTGCAGGGGCTGCGAGGTCTTTGTGCAGGGGCTCTGGGGTCTTTGTGCAGGAGCTCTGGGGTCTTTCTGCAGGGGCTCTGGGGTCTTTGTGCAGGGGCTCGGGGTCTTTGTGCAGGGGCACTGAGGCCTTTGCGCAGGGGCTCTGAGGTCTTTGTGCAGGGGCTCTGGGGTCTTTGTGCAGGGGCTCGGGGTCTTTGTGCAGGGGCTCCGAGGCCTTTGCGCAGGGGCTCCGAGGTCTTTGAGCAGGGGCTCCGAGGTCTTTGCGCAGGGGCTCCGGAGTCTTTGCGCAGGGGCTCCGGGGTCTTTGCGCAGGGGCTCTGGGGGCCTTTGCGCAGGGGATCCGGGGTCTTTGCGCAGGGGCTCCGGAGTCTTTGCGCAGGGGCTCCGGGGTCTTTGCGCAGGGGCTCCGGGGTCTTTGCGCAGGGGCTCCGAGGCCTTTGCGCAGGGGCTCCGAGGTCTTTGCGCAGGGGCTCCGGTGTCTTTGCGCAGGGGCTCCGGGGTCTTTGCGCAGGGGCTCCGGGGTCTTTGCGCAGGGGATCCGGGGTCTTTGCGCAGGGGCTCTGAGGTCTTTGCGCAGGGGCTCCGGGGTCTTTGCGCAGGGGCTCTGGGGGCCTTTGTGCAGGGGCTCCTGGGTCTTTGCGCAGGGGCTCCGGGGGTCTTTGCGCCGGGGCCCCCGGGGTCTGCAGCGTCCGCCGCTCACATGCATTTCCATCGTTATCACTGGATGGCGCTACAATGTGTCACGTCGTATTTATTGTGGACATTTTGCATCTGTTCCTTAGAAATAAAGCATTGTCTCGTCTTTCTTGCTGTCGTCATTCATAACACGTCCATGACTGAGAACATAACTGTTAGGAAAAGAGGAAGCCGCGCCGTACCCTGCCTGCGGGGCGCTCACTATGGACGTTCAGCAGTTTCAGACTTTTCCCCGTTGCTAGCGGCCCGGTATAGGTCAGGCAGGGGTGACTGACCACTTACTGTATGGGGGCTTCCACCTGCCCCTCCATCCCTCTGACGGTCCCTCTCCCCAGCTTCCTTGGGTCCGGGGGAAGTTGGGGAATATCGGAGCCTAATCTATATGGGCCCCGTTATTAATGGCCTTTCTGTCTGAGCTCAGTGACCGGCACCACAGACAAGATCACCTTCCTGTCAATGTTCTTTCAAGAAGGAGCCTGACGCTGCTGGAAAGGCTGCAGACAAGGTGTAGTTTTGTTTCATCGATGCTGCACAAGTTCATCAGGCCCTGAGGGATCAACAACTACATCCTCTGATCCTTGAGGCCCGCTCCATCCAATTCAGTGCCCCATGAAGGACAGAGAAAGGGGGAAGGACAAGGAGAGGGTCAGGGGAAAGGTGAGTGATGGGGACAGGGGCAAGGAAAAGGAGAGGGATAGGGATGGAGAAGGTGAGGGGCAGAGAAAGGGGGAAGGACAAGGAGAGGGTCAGGGGAAAGGTGAGAGGAACAGAGACGGGCAAGGAAAAAGAGGGGCAGGGACAGAGAAAGGGGGAAGGACAAGGTGAGGAGCAGGGGAAAGGTGAGTGATAGGGACAGAGACAGGGGCAAGGAAAAGGAGAGGGATAGGGATGGAGAAGGTGAGGGGCAGAGAAAGGGGGAAGGGCAAGGTGAGGAGCAGGGGAAAGGTGAGTGATAGGGACAGAGACGGGCAAGGAAAAGGAGAGTGATAGGGATGGAGAAGGTGAGGGGCAGGGGCAGAGAAAGGGAAGGACAAGGAGAGGGTCAGGGGAAAGGTGAGTGATAGGGACAGGGGCCAGACAAAGGAGAGGGATAGGGATGGAGGTGAGGGGCAGGGGCTGAGAAAGGGGGAAGGGCAAGGTGAGCAGGGGAAAGGTGAGTGATAGGGACAGAGACAGGGGCAAGGAAAAGGAGAGGGATAGGGATGGAGAAGGTGAGGGGCAGGGGCAGAGAAAGGGGGAAGGACAAGGAGAGGGTCAGGGGAAAGGTGAGTGATAGGGACAGGGGCAAGGAAAAGGAGAGGGATAGGGATGGAGGTGAGGGGCAGGGGCAGAGAAAGGGGGAAGGGCAAGGTGAGGAGCAGGGGAAAGGTGAGTGATAGGGACAGGGGCAAGGAGAGGGATAGGGATGCAGAAGGTGAGGGGCAGGGGCAGAGAAAGGGGGAAGGACAAGGAGAGGGTCAGGGGAAAGGTGAGAGGAACAGAGACAGGGGCAAGGAAAAAGAGAGGGGCAGGGACAGAGAAAGGGGGAAGGAGAAGGTGAGGAGCAGGGGAAAGGTGAGTGATAGGGACAGAGACAGGGGCAAGGAAAAGGAGAGGGATAGGGATGGAGAAGGTGAGGGTCAGGGGCAGAGAAAGGGGGAAGGACAAGGAGAGGGTCAGGGGAAAGGTGAGTGATAGGGACAGAGACAGGGGCAAGGAAAAGGAGAAGGATAGGGATGGACAAGGTGAGGGGCAGGGACAGAGAAAAGGGGAAGGGCAAGGTGAGGGGCTGGTGCTAGCTAAGGAGAAAGCATGAATTAAAGAAGTCAGCAAACATCTGCTTCCTCCAGATCCGTCACGCCGCGGCTCAGCGTGTGAATGTTTTTTTGTCTGTTACAACATAAAAACAGCCACTTCTGATTTCTGATTAGCGGTTTTCCAACAACTGGTTGCCCAATACGCGGTGGCGGCTGAGAGCTGGGGGTGCGCACGTCGCAGCACGGAGCTGCAGAGCAGAAATCACTGTTCGTCAAGGATCATGTCCGATTTTCATCTATCAGAGAGGGAGGATCGTTTTCTCTCTCGTCATCCGTTTTTTTTACTCCGCGGCTGTGGACCTTTCCCGTGTTACAGAACTGTCATGTATCCGTAACCCTCGGGCGCCGCTCCGGTGGGCCGTGTGTCGCCTAATTTCTCGCTGTTTCAGATTTCGGAGTGGAATCGCAGCATGCTGAGGACCGGTCCGCAGATCTGTGCGCCTCATTGTTACATCAGATCGTCTGATCTCTGCCCTGCGTGTGGTGTCACCCGGAGCACTCCTCATGGATCCCCCCAGCAGGGGTACGGGGGCGCACCTCCACAGCCGCAGGGGCGCCACCATTCACCGTCAGGGGCCCTGACCCGCCCCAGCTGTGGCCCCCGGACCTCAGGGCCCTGACCCGCCCCAGCTGTGGCCTCCGGACCTCAGGGGCCCTGACCGCCCCAGCTGTGGCCCCCGGACCTCAGGGCCCTGACCCGCCCCAGCTGTGGCCCCCGACCTCAGGGCCCCTGACCCGCCCCAGCTGTGGCCCCCGGACCTCAGGGGCCCTGACCCGCCCCAGCGGAGGCCCCCGGACCTCAGGGGCCCTGACCCGCCCCAGCTGTGGCCCCCGGACCTCAGGGGCCCTGACCCGCCCCAGCGGTGGCCCCCGACCTCAGGTCCCTGACCCGCCCCAGCTGTGGCCCCCGGACCTCAGGGGCCCTGACCCGCCCCAGCGGTGGCCCCCGGACCTCAGGGCCCTGACCCGCCCCAGCTGTGGCCCCCGACCTCAGGGCCCCTGACCCGCCCCAGCTGTGGCCCCCGGACCTCAGGGGCCCTGACCCGCCCCAGCGGAGGCCCCCGGACCTCAGGGGCCCTGACCCGCCCCAGCTGTGGCCCCCGGACCTCAGGGGCCCTGACCGCCCCAGCTGTGGCCCCCGGACCTCAGGGGCCCTGACCCGCCCCAGCGGTGGCCCCCGGACCTCAGGGCCCTGACCCGTCCCAGCGGTGGCCCCCGGACCTCAGGGCCCTGACCCGCCCCAGCTGTGGCCCCCGGACCTCAGGGGCCCTGACCCGCCCCAGCGGTGGCCCCCGGACCTCAGGGGCCCTGACCCGCCCCAGCGGTGGCCCCCGGACCTCAGGGCCCTGACCCGCCCCAGCTGTGGCCCCCAACCTCAGGGGCCCTGACCCGCCCCAGCGGTGGTCAGCGAAACACTTGATTATTTGAGAGGAAATGTGATTTATTAGGGTCTGGAGTTTGGTGATGACTCTGGAGATGACTTTCCACCACAAGCTTCCTCTTTTGCACTTGTGTTGGCTGCAGCACAGAAAGGGTTAAGTGGGGGAAAGGATTCGGGGGCGGAGGTTCCTCTTTATCCTCACAGGAGAAAACAGCGACCAAAGAAAGCTGCAGAAAGACTCCAGCCCAGACCTGGCACCCTGCACTCCAGAGCCGCCATCCGGGCATTGTCCGGGCCCCTGAGCTGGAGGCCGCGGGGCCAGAGCGGGGTGTAAGGAGGCGGAGTCACTGTGACTGACAGCCGGGAGAGCCAGTGCTGAGCCACCGGAGGCGGGGCTTCCCACCAGCCAATCCCTGCTTAGCGCGGGTTTCTCCTCAGCGTTCTTCTCAGTCCCAGTCAGGAGCGGCCCCGGGTGAGGAGTGTGACTGAGCCTGTGTGACGTGTACGGACGGTGTGAGGAGGCTCCAGCCCTGCAGCAGGCGGTGTGCTCAGTGACAGCGGCGGCCATATACTATCACTGAGGACCCTGTGTGTCAGCTGTAGACCCTGATAAGAGCCCAGTGTGTGCGACCACCCCTCACCCCCTGCAGAGAAGGGTAAGAGCCCAGTGTGTGCGGCCACCCCTCACCCCCTGCAGAGAAGGGTAAGAGCCCAGTGTGTGCGGCCACCCCTCACCCCCTGCAGAGAAGGGTAAGAGCGCAGTGTGTGCGGCCACCCCTCACCCCCTGCAGAGAAGGGTAAGAGCCCAGTGTGTGCGGCCACCCCTCACCCCCTGCAGAGAAGGGTAAGAGCACAGTGTGTGCGGCCACCCCTCACCCCCTGCAGAGAAGGGTAAGAGCCCAGTGTGTGCGGCCACCCCTCACCCCCTGCAGAGAAGGGTAAGAGCGCAGTGTGTGCGGCCACCCCTCACCCCCTGCAGAGAAGGGTAAGAGCCCAGTGTGTGCGGCCACCCCTCACCCCCTGCAGAGAAGGGTAAGAGCACAGTGTGTGCGGCCACCCCTCACCCCCTGCAGAGAAGGGTAAGAGCCCAGTGTGTGCGGCCACCCCTCACCCCCTGCAGAGAAGGGTAAGAGCGCAGTGTGTGCGGCCACCCCTCACCCCCTGCAGAGAAGGGTAAGAGCGCAGTGTGTGCGGCCACCCCTCACCCCCTGCAGAGAAGGGTAAGAGCCCAGTGTGTGCGGCCACCCCTCACCCCCTGCAGAGAAGGGTAAGAGCGCAGTGTGTGCGGCCACCCCTCACCCCCTGCAGAGAAGGGTAAGAGCGCAGTGTGTGCGGCCACCCCTCACCCCCTGCAGAGAAGGGTAAGAGCGCAGTGTGTGCGGCCACCCCTCACCCCCTGCAGAGAAGGGTAAGAGCCCAGTGTGTGCGGCCACCCCTCACCCCCTGCAGAGAAGGGTAAGAGCACAGTGTGTGCGGCCACCCCTCACCCCCTGCAGAGAAGGGTAAGAGCACAGTGTGTGCGGCCACCCCTCACCCCCTGCAGAGAAGGGTAAGAGCACAGTGTGTGCGGCCACCCCTCACCCCCTGCAGAGAAGGGTAAGAGCCCAGTGTGTGCGGCCACCCCTCACCCCCTGCAGAGAAGGGTAAGAGCCCAGTGTGTGCGGCCACCCCTCACCCCCTGCAGAGAAGGGTAAGAGCCCAGTGTGTGCGGCCACCCCTCACCCCCTGCAGAGAAGGGTAAGAGCCCAGTGTGTGCGGCCACCCCTCACCCCCTGCAGAGAAGAAGGGTAAGAGCACAGTGTGTGCGGCCACCCCTCACCCCCTGCAGAGAAGAAGGGTAAGAGCACAGTGTGTGCGGCCACCCCTCACCCCCTGCAGAGAAGAAGGGTAAGAGCACAGTGTGTGCGGCCACCCCTCACCCCCTGCAGAGAAGAAGGGTAAGAGCACAGTGTGTGCGGCCACCCCTCACCCCCTGCAGAGAAGAAGGGTAAGAGCACAGTGTGTGCGGCCACCCCTCACCCCCTGCAGAGAAGAAGGGTAAGAGCACAGTGTGTGCGGCCACCCCTCACCCCCTGCAGAGAAGAAGGGTAAGAGCCCAGTGTGTGCGGCCACCCCTCACCCCCTGCAGAGAAGAAGGGTAAGAGCCCAGTGTGTGCGGCCACCCCTCACCCCCTGCAGAGAAGAAGGGTAAGAGCCCAGTGTGTGCGGCCACCCCTCACCCCCTGCAGAGAAGAAGGGTAAGAGCCCAGTGTGTGCGGCCACCCCTCACCCCCTGCAGAGAAGAAGGGTAAGAGCCCAGTGTGTGCGGCCACCCCTCACCTCCTGCAGAGAAGAAGGGTAAGAGCCCAGTGTGTGCGGCCACCCCTCACCTCCTGCAGAGAAGAAGGGTAAGAGCCCAGTGTGTGCGGCCACCCCTCACCTCCTGCAGAGAAGAAGGGTAAGAGCCCAGTGTGTGCGGCCACCCCTCACCTCCTGCAGAGAAGAAGGGTAAGAGCCCAGTGTGTGCGGCCACCCCTCACCTCCTGCAGAGAAGAAGGGTAAGAGCCCAGTGTGTGCGGCCACCCCTCACCTCCTGCAGAGAAGAAGGGTAAGAGCCCAGTGTGTGCGGCCACCCCTCACCTCCTGCAGAGAAGAAGGGTAAGAGCCCAGTGTGTGCGGCCACCCCTCACCTCCTGCAGAGAAGAAGGGTAAGAGCCCAGTGTGTGCGGCCACCCCTCACCCCCTGCAGAGAAGAAGGGTAAGAGCACAGTGTGTGCGGCCACCCCTCACCCCCTGCAGAGAAGAAGGGTAAGAGCACAGTGTGTGCGGCCACCCCTCACCCCCTGCAGAGAAGAAGGGTAAGAGCACAGTGTGCGCGGCCACCCCTCACCCCCTGCAGAGAAGGGTAAGAGCACAGTGTGTGCGGCCACCCCTCACCCCCTGCAGAGAAGGGTAAGAGCCCAGTGTGTGCGGCCACCCCTCACCTCCTGCAGAGAAGAAGGGTAAGAGCCCAGTGTGTGCGGCCACCCCTCACCCCCTGCAGAGAAGAAGGGTAAGAGCCCAGTGTGTGCGGCCACCCCTCACCCCCTGCAGAGAAGAAGGGTAAGAGCCCAGTGTGTGCGGCCACCCCTCACCCCCTGCAGAGAAGAAGGGTAAGAGCCCAGTGTGTGCGGCCACCCCTCACCCCCTGCAGAGAAGAAGGGTAAGAGCCCAGTGTGTGCGGCCACCCCTCACCCCCTGCAGAGAAGAAGGGTAAGAGCCCAGTGTGTGCGGCCACCCCTCACCCCCTGCAGAGAAGAAGGGTAAGAGCCCAGTGTGTGCGGCCACCCCTCACCCCCTGCAGAGAAGAAGGGTAAGAGCCCAGTGTGTGCGGCCACCCCTCACCCCCTGCAGAGAAGAAGGGTAAGAGCCCAGTGTGTGCGGCCACCCCTCACCCCCTGCAGAGAAGAAGGGTAAGAGCCCAGTGTGTGCGGCCACCCCTCACCCCCTGCAGAGAAGAAGGGTAAGAGCCCAGTGTGTGCGGCCACCCCTCACCCCCTGCAGAGAAGAAGGGTAAGAGCACAGTGTGCGCGGCCACCCCTCACCCCCTGCAGAGAAGAAGGGTAAGAGCCCAGTGTGTGCGGCCACCCCTCACCCCCTGCAGAGAAGAAGGGTAAGAGCCCAGTGTGTGCGGCCACCCCTCACCCCCTGCAGAGAAGAAGGGTAAGAGCCCAGTGTGCGCGGCCACCCCTCACCCCCTGCAGAGAAGAAGGGTAAGAGCACAGTGTGCGCGGCCACCCCTCACCCCCTGCAGAGAAGAAGGGTAAGAGCACAGTGTGCGCGGCCACCCCTCACCCCCTGCAGAGAAGAAGGGTAAGAGCACAGTGTGCGCGGCCACCCCTCACCCCCTGCAGAGAAGAAGGGTAAGAGCACAGTGTGCGCGGCCACCCCTCACCCCCTGCAGAGAAGAAGGGTAAGAGCACAGTGTGCGCGGCCACCCCTCACCCCCTGCAGAGAAGAAGGGTAAGAGCACAGTGTGCGCGGCCACCCCTCACCCCCTGCAGAGAAGAAGGGTAAGAGCACAGTGTGTGGACCCCCGACGCGATGTGGCGGATCCCCCTGACAGGATGTGGCGGATCCCCCTGACAGGATGTGGCGGATCCCCCTGACAGGAGACAGCGGACCCCCTGGAAGGACACATGTGAGCAGGATGCATTGACGGACAGGAGGCAGATCAAGGGTAAACAATTGTTAATAGGGGAAATCCTCCACATCGGGAGGCTCACAGTTCTGTTGAATTATGGTTAGCAGGTCGGTGGTCTCTCAGACTATGAAGTCAATAGCACCGACAACGGCGGGCGCGGTGTTTTTTCCAATGGGGTCCTGTGGGCATCGATGCCCCGTCTTCTGGTGGCAGCGGTTGGTGTAACTTCTGCTGAGCCCCTAGTCCATCTGCTGCAGTGGCTGACGGGCCCAACGTGGCTCAGCAAATATACACTGGCAATGTAAGCGTGCACGTGTCTGTACCGTACCCGGTCACTCTTATGTGGCGCATGCACTGTACTGAGGACATGGAGCGTACAGCGCCTTGTTCTCTGGTAGTCACTGGGCCCACGCTGCATCTCTCTCTGTAGTCACCGGGCGCACGCCGCACTTCTCTCTGTAGTCACCGGGCGCACGCCGCACTTCTCTCTAGTCACCGGGCGCACGCCGCACTTCTTTCTGTAGTCACCGGGCCCACGCCGCACCTCTCTGTAGTCACCGGGCGCACGCTGCATGTTCCTCTCTCTCTGGTTCCCGCGGTGGGAGACGTGGACGCTGGCCTGCACGATGCTTATGCTGTCAGGACGGAGCACTCCTGCCTGGCTGCTGCTGGACGTACGGCTCCCCTCAGTGCAGCGGTCCCTCTGCAGATGGTGGGGAACCCTCTCAATGTGGCCTGTCGTGGCGCCGGTACTCTGTGGGGAGGACGGGGGGCGCTGCCCCGGATAGGCACCAAGCTCCCCTCTGCTGTGCGCGCTTTCTCCTTTATATGCCCCTACTCCTCACGGTTAGGAGGTTGGGTTGGTCCGGCTCGCTATTGCTTCCCCCAGACAACAGGGCAATGCAGCCTTAACAGCTCTGGACCCGGAACGCAGGTACCTGCAGTCTGGTCGTCCCCTTTACAAACGGCAGACCCCCGACAGTACACCGTAGACCTCTTTCTAGATTCCCACAGGTGGAATCTACTCTCCAGACTGGTAACTTCAGTTTTCTGAATGAAGCTGTGGTGTCCGGTCAGGGGGCAGATGGGCCACAGCAGCCTCGTGTCTCTGCAGGGGGCAGGGGTCTCCAGGACGCTGCTCATCAGGAGTTATAGCTGAGGAATAGGCTCACCTCCCAGAGATGTCATGGAAAACAACGACACACTTTATTAACAGTATGTGCGTGTGTATATATATATATATATATATATATATATATATCTATCTATCTCACAAGCACAGTATATGTAGAAATAGGCAATAATTCCACAGTATTACAGTAAGTGAGGCCGGCCTCCAGCATGAGAGGCTGATGGGAGGTCTGCAGGGGATAAAGGCTCTCGGGCCTCTCTCACATGAGCGAGGGCTGTGTGTTGTGTTATCGGATAACGCTCGGCACAGTGTTACACTATGGGGCAGCGCAGATCTGTGATTTTTCTCTACAGACCATAATTGGCCTGTGGAAAGATAATCTGCAGCCGCTGCGAGTGGCTCTGGAATTCAGATCACACGCACCCACTGAAATCTATGGATGCGTGCGATACATCGGCCTGCACTCAGCTGTCATCTGAGCGCAGTCCGACATCCACGGCCTCAGACAATGGAGAAATTACGTACTCTTCTCAATGTGCTCCGATTCTTCAACCAAGAGACTCGGATCACACTAAGATGACGCTCGGATGAGAGTTTGAGCCGAGTGTCAGTAGCATAATTGAGCGGATTCTCTGGCATGAGACTCATCCCTCGTGTGACCCCGGCCTTACACTGTTTCCCTCTGGACAATTCTTTGTCGGGTATAATAACCTCCATAGAGAATACAAAGTGTAGGGAATGAACCGCCGACATCACATGTAGTATAGCGTCACCTCACATGTGGGCCCCGCTTCACACTGCAGCCCAGTGTAACATACATGGAAACTTGGAGAAAAAGCAGGAGCGTCCATTTATACAAACGATAGGCTTTATTTCACATCCATAAAACCTGTTCTGTCGGCTCATACAGACATTTCTGATGCTTCTCCGGCATTGCTGGCCGCTCTTAGTCATAGAGATCCCTGTGATGCAGAGCGGTCAGATAGGTCTGGATGAGCCGACAGAACTGTTATTTATGGATCTAAAATAAAATATATATCGTTTTTATGAATGGACATGCCTGCTTTTTCTCCAAAAAAGCTTTCATGCACACCTCGCCACCCTCTCATTGTATAGAGGTTGTCCTCACTAACGCCCGGTCACATGTGCCACCGAGAAACCCACAGTCATGGTGACAAAGTATCTCAGACTGGAAAGGAGAGGCGCCATATATTCGGGTAGGGGACAGCAAATGATGAATTGGGGATGGAGTAGAGTAAATGATGTACTGAAGGTGAGGAAGAGAAAATGATGCTGTTTTGGGGGTGGGAGCAAGCCAATGATTATGATTTGAGACGGGGGTGGGAGAGCACAAGTGCTGCTGTATTGAAAGTGGGAGAGCAAATGATAAATTGAGGGGGTTCCTGTTACTGTGCAGGGTGGCGCTATGTCACTTTTTCTTTATCTGATGTAGTGTAGAAGTTGGGGAAAAAAAGTGGGGAATGTGCTGTGGAAGCAGAGCTCTAGATAACTATGTGTAATTTTCTGCAGAGATGATTCCTGGCTGGAAGTAGTGATGGCGTTGTGTGCTGGATGAAGAACTTCAACTAGTGACGTCACTGGTAAGTCTGTGTTTTACCTATAGACTGACACTATATACTACGTACAGAGCTCCTATATGTAATGTCACTAGTGATCTCTGAATTACTTGTACACTTACACTGTATACAGAGCTCCTGTGTATAATGTCACTATAGATCACTTTATTACTTGTACACGGACACTATACACTGTATACAGAGCTTCTGCGCGTATAATGTCGGAGTAACCGTTGACTCTGCCCTGTCCTTCAAACCGCACAACTCTTTCTACCTCCTGTCGCCTCCAGCTCAAAATTATTTCCAGAATCTGTCCTTTCCTCAACCCTCAATCTAGTAAAATGCTTGTGCATGCCCTTATCTCCTGCCTCGACTACTGCAACATCCTTTTCTGTGGCCTCCCTGCTAACACCCTCACACCTCTCCAGTCCATCCTTAACTCTGCTGCCAGACTAATTCATCGCTCTCCTCGCTACTCCTCCGCTCTGCAGATCTCTTCACTAGCTCCCATTCCCTCAGCGTATCCAGTTCAAATTGCTAATACTGACCTACAAGGCCATCTATAACCTGTCTCCTCCATATGTCTCTGAACTAATCTCCCGATACCTTCCCTCACGTAATCTCCGGTCCTCCCAAAACCTCCTTCTCTCCTCCACACTTATTCGCTCCTCACCCAACCGCCTCCAAGACTTCTCCCGAACTGCCCCTATTCTCTGGAATTCTTTGCCCCAACAAGTCCGACTATCAACCACATTTGGATCCTTCAGACGGAACTATGATCACTGTATTACGTGTACACTATATACAGAGCTCCTGTGTATAATGTCACTATGATCACTGTATTACGTGTACTCGGCCATTATACACTGTATACAGAGCTCCTGTGTATAATGGCACTTATGGTGATATTAGTATTGTGTTTTTTTTTATTAATGATCAGTATTGTAGTATTGTGTCATTATATGGTGGTGAAATGTGGTCTGGCCAAGGTGTGATAGTATTTGTTCCTTGTACATGATATTATTTGGTCACTATATGGTGGTGAAATGTGGTCTGGTCATGGTGTGGTGGTATTTGTTCCTTGTATGTTGTATTATTTGGTCATTATGTGGTGCTGAAATATGATCCGGCCATGGTGTGATGGTATTTGTTCCTTGTACATGGTATTATTCGGTCACTATGTGGTGGTAATATGTGGTCTGGTCATGGTGTGGTGGTATTTGTTCCTTGTATGTGGTATTATTTGGTCATTATGTGGTGGTGAAATATGGTCCGGCCATGGTGTGATGGTATTTGTTCCTTGTACATGGTATTATTCGGTCACTATGTGGTGGTAATATATGGTCTGGTCATGGTGTGGCGGTATTTGTTCCTTGTATGTTTTATTATTTGTCACGATGTGGTGGTGATACATGGTCCGGCCATGGTGTGATGGTATTTGTTCCTTGTATGTGGTATTATTTGTCACAATGTGGTGGTGATACATGGTCCCACCATGTCCCTTGTATGTGGTATTATTGGTTATTTTAAAAAATGTATGTGACACTTAAAGGAAAAATTAAAAAATAAATAAAATATACCTAAAAAAAGTGTTGGTTAGGTTAAGAAATGTTTAATAGTTTAGAGTAGAGTAGGGCCCGGCCAAAAGAGTCTACCTTGCCGTACTAGCGGCTTAAAAATTATTTTGGCTAAAGCAAAAGCTGCTGGCTATGTATGTGATCTGGTGTTAGATGGGAACTAGTAATGTGTGATTGGTGAGGACGGGGTGCAGAAGTGGAGTTTATCCAAGAGTGGGCAGTGTTACTGTGGAAGGTTCGAGGAGGGTGGAGGCGGAGCTGGGGTGGAGCCTGGGCGCAATCTCAAGGGGGCCTGAAAATTTTGCCAGTATGGGCCCTGAAATTCCTAGTGGCAGCCCTGCTCGTCTTCTCGTGTCCGGGAACCTGAGACTGTAAAATGTCAGTGTAAAAAGAGACAAAGTCACGGGAGCAACAAGCGCAGCCGATATACAAAGCATCATCCTATAGTCAGAGACATAACTTTATACTACAGTCATGGCCGAAAGTATAGTCACCCTTGAAATTGTTCCAAAAATGATGTATTTCTCCCAGAAAATTATTACTTACACGTTTTGTTATTCACAGGTTTATTTCCTTTGTGTGTATTGGAGCAACACAAAAAAATACAGAAAAAAAAGCCAAATTGGACTTAATTTCACACAAAACCCCCAAAAATGGGCCGGCAAAATTTTTGCCACCTTTCCAGAATTGTGGGTAACCAACTTTGTTTCCAGCATGTGATGCTCGTACACACTCGCCTGTGGCAAGTAACAGGTGTGGACAATGAGAATCTCACCTGAAACCACATAAAAGTATAGAAGTTGACTCCATCTTTTCATTCTGTGTGTGCCGCACTAAGCATGGAGAACAGGAAGAGGAGAAGAGAACTGTCGGAGGACCCGAAAACCAACACTGTTAAAAGTATCAACAATCTCAAGGTTACAAGTCCATCTCCAGAGATCTTGCTGTTCCTTGGTTTGCGTTCTAGGTCATAGGTCTTCCCACAGGAAAATGACCCCAAACATACTTCAAGAAGCCCCCAGAAATGGATAGGAACAAATCGCTGGAGGGTCTGAAGTCGCAGCAAAGTGTCCGGATCTAGATCCCATTGATCCCTTGTGGAGAGATCTTACAATCGCTGTTGGGAGAAGGCAAAATGAGACCGGGAGCGGATTGTAAGAAGAGTCCAAGATCCCGGCGAGAGGAGGAAGAAGCTTCTGGATGGTTATAGGAAGGGATTGATTGCAGATATATATTCGAAAGTGGGTGACGAATGTAATGCTCTATTAATTGGCCTCCCCCTCACTCGACTCTCCCCTCTCCAGTCTATCCTTAATGCAGCAGCCAGGGTTGTCCATCTGGCTAATCGTTACTCAGACGCGTCTGCGCTTCGCCAGTCCTTACATTGGCTGCCCATTCATTACAGGGTACAATTCAAAGTACTTGTTCTCACCCACAAAGCTCTCCACAGTGCGGCACCCCCTTACATCTCCTCCCTCATTTCTGTCTATTGGCCTAACCGACCGCTGCGCTCTGCAAATGACTTTCGACTAACCTCTGCCCTAATCCGTACCTCCCACTCCCGACTCCAAGACTTCTCCCGTGCTGCGCCAATTCTCTGGAATGCTCTACCCCAAGATATTAGGATCATCCACAATTTGCATAGTTTTAGGCGCTCGCTCAAAACACATTTGTTCAGAGCGGCCTATCACATTCAGTAATCAAAGTCATGTTAGGTTTGTGTGTGTGTGTAGCCCATTCACTATCTCCATCTAACCCCCACCCCCTGAAGATGACTGGACCATCATTGTAAATACAATCCTGTGCTTTGTATCTCCCCCACCTCATTGTAGATTGTAAGCTCCCACGAGCAGGGTCGTCTTATTTCGCTTTAATTATTGTATTGTTAACGTTGTTACTTATGACTGTTGTGTTTGAAACTGTTCAACTGTAAAGCGCTGCGGAATATGTTGGCGCTATATAAATAAAGATTATTATTATTAAGGAGGGCGCCAACAATTGTTTGGAACATTCTGGGGGCTTTGTGTGAAATTATGTCCAATTTGTCTTTTTTTTTTTTTTTCTCTGTTTTTCTGTAGTCCCAGTCATTTTCTGGAACAACTTAAAGTTTGCCAACACTTTTGGCCATGACTGTTTATGTTGTGCTTAGGTTGATCACCATTTTAAAGATCTCTGATTGCTGTGAGTGGATGGTAACATTCATATGCTGAAAACCTGCAGAATTGTTCACAGTTGAAGGTTTGTTACAGTTGTAGTTATTCTCAAGGAATCCGTGTGAGAAACACAGGAGCAGTGGCAGGAACAGAAGCGGCGGGAGGAGCAGTGGCAGGAACAGAAGCGGCGGTAGGAGTAGTGGCAAGAACAGCAGTGGCAGGAACAGAAGCGGCGGCAGGAACAGGAGCAACGGCAGGAGCAGTGGCAGGAACAGGAGCAACGGCAGGAGCAGTGGCAGGAACAGGAGCAACAGCAGGAGCAGTGGCAAGAACAGGAGTAACGGCAGGAGCAGTGGCAGGAACAGAAGCGGTGGCAGGAGCAGTGGCAGGAACAATGGGAGCAGTGGCAGGAACAGGAGCAACGGCAGGAGCAGTGGCAGGAACAGGAGCAACGGCTGGAGCAGTGGCAGGAACAATGGGAGCAGTACGAACAGGAGTAGAAGCAGCGGCAGGAGCAGTGGCAGGAACAGGAGCGGCAAGAAGCAGCAGGAACAGTGGCAGCAGCGGCAGGAACAGTGGCACAGCTCAGCAGACAGTATCACACGAGAGGATTAGATACACGGCTCGGCAGACATCACACAGGATAGGATTAGATACACGGCTCAGCAGTCAGTATCACACAGGATAGGATTAGATACACGGCTCAGCAGTCATTATCACACAGGATTATATACACGGCTCAGCAGTCAGTATCCCACAGGATTAGATACATGGCTCAGCAGTCAGTATCACACAGGAGAGGATTAAATACACGGCTCAGCAGTCAGTATCACACAGGAGAGGATTAGATACACGGCTCGGCAGACATCACACAGGATAGGATTAGATACACGGCTCAGCAGTCAGTATCACACAGGATAGGATTAGATACACGGCTCAGCAGTCAGTATCACACAGGATAGGATTAGATACACGGCTCAGCAGTCAGTATCACACAGGATAGGATTAGATACACGGCTCAGCAGTCAGTATCACACATGGTGGGATTAGATACGTGCTGGTGAGCCGTCTGCACACTTCGCTGTGTTTGTGGTCGGCGTCTGCTGCAGTGCATCATGGGACGCGTCGGTGGTGTTTTGTGTGTGGTTCTTATTTCGGGCCTGGAGCTCGGACTTCTTGTAAGAAGTAATGGTTTCCTCGCTGGTCTGGAAGCCACAAAGCTCTGACCTGGGCAGTAGCGTCGACACTCAGATGTGACATAAAACAGAAGATACATCTGAGGTCGGGTCAGATTACTTCAGGCCAGAAGTTGTGATATTCTGACATTATGGGAACTTCTTGGTCAGGACCCCATTTTTATTTGAAGGGTTCCCATAATAAGCAGCTGACAGGTGAAGTACCTTTGTGTGAGGCCAGGGGGCGCTCTGCATGGGTGGATGTAGAGGGTCCTAATCTGCGGAGGGGGCAGAATGTGACCGGAGACACCCCCGGGTGTTCAGTGATCGCTGAGCAGTCACATCTACCGATCCTTGGCCATTTATTGCTGTCAGTGAGTCCAGACCTTAAGGCTCAGCTCGCCACACATCCCCTACACCCCAGCAGACCACCCTCAGGACCACCGATGAACCCCACTTCAGTCATTAGGGGACTGTTCTGGAGGTTGTGCTGCGATCACATGACGGCCGAGGCCAGGATTTCATCAGCCGCAGTGTCGCAACCGACAACACCAATCTGTGATTCTTTACTTGTCTTTCTCACGGCTCCGGTGATCTCACTGCATGAAATGGAGAAAACCCCGAAATGTCAGAATATCGCAGAACATCATGGAAGGTGAGAAGAACAACGAGGGAGGAGGAGGCCAGGACCGGAGAATATAAAACAACAGCGTCTTCCTGCAACTACGAGGATCAGAGCGAAGGCCAAATCCGCCAGAGCTGTTAAAAACGGATCCGCTGCCGGTGTGGGCCAAACGGTCGTCACTGGATCCGTGTTGTGTACGGATCCGCGAGAGAGAGATTTTTTTTCGGCACTTCCAGAACGGTATTAATATGCTCGGCAGGGGAAATCGGCCGGGCATGCGCACTATAAAATAGCGGACCATCGCTGCAAAAAACGTTGCATCGTCCGTCTCTTCCGCCCGGGAGACGCTAAAATTTTCACGGATCCTTCAAAAAACGGATCTGACGGATGAACATCAGTCAAAATCTGCAGATACTGCAAGTCTATGGGGGAAAAAAACGGATCCGCCAAAAAATGGGCGGATCCGTTTTTTTTCTAAAAGTGGCGGATTTTGACTGACGTCAAAAAACTGAAGTGTGAAACAGGCCTTACAGTAAGATCAGTTATACTGTACAACACCACAGGAAGGGAGCTCCCCCTAGTGGTGGCTGCAGACAGGATCTTATCATGTATCTGTATACAGGGAGCTCCCCCTAGTGGTGGCTGCAGACAGGATCTTATCATGTATCTATCTCTGTATACAGGGAGCTCCCCCTAGTGGTGGCTTCAGACAGGATCTTATGTATCTATCTCTGTATACAGGGAGCTCCCCTAGTGGTGACTGCCGACAGGATCTTATCATGTACTGTATCTCTGTATACAGGGATCTCTCCCTAGTGGAGGCTGCAGACAGGATCTTATCATGTATCTCTGTATACAGGGAGCTTCCCCTAGTGGTGGCTGCAGACAGGATCTTATCTATCTCTGTATACAGGGAGCTCCCCCTAGTGGTCACTGCCGACAGGATCTTATCATGTACTGTATCTTTGTATACAGGAAGCTCCCTCTAGTGGAGGCTGCAGACAGGATCTTGTAATGTATCTCTGTATACAGGGAGCTCCCACTAGTGGTGACTGCCGATAGGATCTTATCATGTATCTCTGTATACAGGGAGCTCCCCCTGGTGGTGGCTGCAGACAGGATCTTATCATGTGTCTCTGTATACAGGGAGCTCCCCCTAGTGGCTGCAGACAGGATCTTATCATGTATCTCTGTATACAGGGAGCTCACCCTAGTGGTGGCTGCAGACAGGATCTTATCATGTATCTCTGTATACAGGGAGCTCACCCTAGTGGCGGCTGCAGACAGGATCTTATCATGTGTCTCTGTATACAGAGAGCTCCCCCTAGCGGTGGCCGCAGACAGAATCTTATCATGTATCTCTGTATATTGTATTAAGAAATGGGGTGTGTGAACTTTTGATCCGTTTCATTGGATGTTCTGGGTTGTCATTATGATTTAAAAAGAGAAAACACAGTAGTTTGACAATGAATGGCTTCACCCTACCACTAACCATGAGTGTTATCATTCATATTCTTTGAAAAAAGGGCCAAGAAAGCAAAAATTCTCCTGGGGTGTGTAAACTTTTGATCCCAACTATACCGAACATGAGTCCCTCAGAAGACCACAAATACAAAATGTAAGAATAAGTTTCCTTATAAATGCCCAGTACTTATACCACATTATCAAGACCCATTTTGTAAACATTTTCCCCATGATTTTCCTGTGCCATCTTTATCTCCCTTTACATATTTATTTCTTATCCTTCTTACACACAGTTGTTTTTAATATTTGGTGTTAATAAAAGATTATTATTTTATTGATCCAGTGTTTTATCACTTTTGTGGTTCTAAATTTAAAACTTTGTAATACATTTTTGCTTTGTGTCTGCAATTAAAATTACTTTTATTATTATTTTATCATAACGTTAACGGAGCGGTGTGAGATTTTGCTTTTTTGCGTGACGGGCTGTGGTTTTATTGATAGTTTGATCTCTCTTTTTCAGATTTATTTTTTTTTTTACAGTACAGAATGGCCATTCTAGTGTTTCAGATTTATTCTTCTTTACATGTTTTGCATAATTTTGCATTTTTGAAGTTTGTAAGAGAGACCAAACTTTTTTTTATTTATTTTTTATATTTACATTTTTTTTTTTTTTTTTGTCTAGTTTTTATTGTTTTCTTTAGTCTTCATTCAGAATGGATTGTTTGTATCTGTGACCCCTGCACAGTTATGTGTCTCCACATGGGCTTCAATATTCAAAGAGAAGTGAGGTACACCGGTGCCCTCCAGTGGTGGAAGTCAATCATTGCAGGTTTTTTTTTTTTTTTTTTGCAAGGTTCAGATGTAACATCACAGATGATCGCTGGGATCAGAGGTGACTATTCCTGCATGTCCTGGTGCTGTCAGAGGAAGGAATAGCAGAGCTCATGTCAGAGCCGCGCAGAGCGGGATTAGTGCAATCCCCAGATTAGCGCGGAGTGCTGTAATTCCATACATCAGGCTCTGGACTTCATCCTCCACCGTCTTGCAGAAATGTCATTACCAGGAATTTGCTGCAGAATCTTAATAGCAAAAAATGAATTCTGCCTGTGACTCGGTGAGAATGTGTTGTACAGAAGATGAAATGTGCGTTGTGGTATCTGGTTTGTGGAGAAGTCATGCAGAGGCCATCATATCCGTTAGATGAGGGGCTGCCATTAATAACCATCACGGCCTCATCAGGGCATATGTCTGGAGCTTTCACTGTAATGTTTGGGGAGACACTGTGATCTTAGCCTTAGGGTATTTTTGCAGATTTTTCCACGGTTTTAAATCGGCAGCATATCCATTCTTTCTGTGGATTCCACAGCCCAGGTGTCAATCCGCAGAACCGCAGGTCACTTTACCTGTGGTTTTACCTTCAAATCCGTGCAGAAAAATTCGCAGGTGAATCCGCAGCATGTGCACAGACCCTTAGTGTTCCGCAGTAGATGCTGCATGTAATGCATCATGTTTCCAGCGGAGGCGCTGCAGGAAAAGGGGAAAGTAGATGACATCTGGCCAATCACCAGGGATCTGAACGAATTCAGATGAAATTATTGGCACAAATTGATAAAGTGCGGTCAGATCAGTAATCTGATAAAGGACCCAGGCCGGGACAGATTATAGGACGCATTCAATATAACTGTGGCAATACGCGGCTCTGACGAGTGGGGGGGTCCCTGTGGACGTCGTCCTACTCTCCATGGGTGGCGCCAGACAGGGGGGTCCATGAAGAGTAATGGGGTAACCCATGAGTCACCGGGACTGGAAAAAGCGCTGTGTGTGTACATATGGCAGACGAGCGCGCGTCGCCCCCAGCTTGGGGATGGACAAAATATTTACTTCTCATAAGATAAATATCCCAGCGGTGCGGCGGGGTTGGCGGGCTCTGCGTGTCTGCACGGCGGGGGATTTATGACATGTACAGCAAACCTGCACGGTCATCATTAATGGGCCACTTGTCAGGCCGGGATGATGGGGAAAACCTGGAGGCCGCACTGTCCGCCAGCACACTCTGCGGTGGGCTGCAGATGACCCCAATAAACTGATCGTCTGATAGTGAGTGGGGCGGGGGCACATACTTTATCACTTATGTGAATAACCTCGCAGCAAGCAAAATCTGTGAATCATCATCCTGTACAGCAGGCAACTTCAGGGGCCACGGGCTCTATACGGAAACTCTGAGAAATCCAGATACAGCGGACGATGGCAGCACACTGACTGTATGCACGCTGTGCGATGGGCACTGGCCTCATTACGTGGGGCTGACACGGCCGTATGGGGACAGGACGATGGGAAAGTGATGGCTCTCTCCCCATTCAGTAGCACGTGATCGGCACGTCTTACGCAGTATGTCATTGGCGGAATGTTATCGGCAGCACATCTGTCAGATGGGATGAACCAGAGATCTGTCCATTATGCTCCATGTATTCGAGGCAAATAACTCATCTCCCTGCAAACAGCCGGGTACCAAAGCCGCAATCACTACAGAACCAGACTATTACCAGTACAAAACCAGTACAAAAGTCGTAACCAACACTAGAACCAGAACCGACATCCAAATCAATATTGCAGCCAGTAATAGCCATTATGGAAATCGATGCAGGAACCGATACATAAACCGGAGCCAGCGCCAATGTCCGAACCAGCACTAGTCCAGGAACCGTCCCCGGTGCGCCGACGTGGCGCAGTGCCTGACTACGTGGGGGTCAGACCCCAGATTATCAGGCGACTGGAAATACTGGTTCCAACCAGTGAGAAGTGCAGCTCTGAAGCACAAACTGTTTTGGGTTTTGGGAATCACAGTGGCAGTAAAATGATTGTTTTTGTACGTTGGATTCTGTAGCACACCAGCGCCGGGACGCTCCGGATTTATCAGGATTGGCCGTCTGTGTCCAGGTATAAATGAAGAAGATTTATTCCTACAGGAGGCAAAACCCGAACAATGTAATATAATATAATACAATCATTTAACATCGAAAAGATACATTATATGATAAAATATGAAGCAATAGGAGAATACAAGATACAATGTATCACAACGGCTGAGCTGAAGAAAGCTCCTCCTGGTCTGTAGGGGGCGCACTGTGCTGGTATCACTCCTCTGGGGGCGGCACTCACAGCCTGATGTCAGATCTTTATATAATAGAAAGTGACCACAGAGAGGAGACACCTGGTCAGAGAGCGCAGCGACCTGTGTGGTCACATGAGACCCTGCCGTGTGTTCAGATGAGACCCCTGCCTCACCCCGATGCAGCAATTCCTGCAATAATGCTCTGTTCACACACAAAGCTGCACAAACACCAGGGTGCAGATATGATATAGAATTACTCTGCGTATAAGGAGAACGGCAGCTCTGCTGTATCTAAGCCAGCTCTGCTGTATCTAAGCCAGAGATCCAGAAAATTGCAATAGACCTGTGGCTCCAGCTGACCTGCTCCATTTGTTACAGTTTGATATAGTCTGAAACCCACCCCAGTCTCTTCACAGCTCCTGCTCTGCTCCTTTTCCATGCTTTACACTGCAGCGCTGCTTCTTTAGATTGGCTGCTGTGTGTAAGCAGGAGATCAGAGCACAGAGAGGAGTCGCACTGCTGCCAGGGCAAAATGCAACACAAAAGAGGGAGGAGCCTAAACTGTCATGTCTGCACAAGGGAGGGGCTTACATAAAGGGGTGTGGTCTACATAAAGAGTAGGTGCCTAAAAGGATTGGTCTAAAAAAAGAGGAGCTTAGCGAAAGAAGAGTAATCTGATCAAAGAGGAGGAGCCTAAATTAAAAGGAGTGGTCTGCTCAAAAAGGAGGGGCTTAGTCAAAGAGGCGTGGCCTGATCAAAGAGGAGGAGCTAAAATAGTTATCTGCTCCACATCTGTAATAGGCTCCTGATTATTGGGCCCCTGGGTGGATGCGAGGTTGGTGGCGCCTCATCTCCTGGGATATCGGGCACTGTGGACCTTCAGTGGTTGTAGGGATCAGTCTCCCGGTACAGACAGAGCGGCTGACTGCTGGCAGCGGCAGAGAAGCACCTGTGTCTGCGCTTCATGCCTGATTGTGTCCTCTGTTTCCAGAGGAAATATGTTTTCATTTTTCTGCCAAAATAAATATTCTTGTTCCATTAATGTTCAGGGACAGAACCCACTTCAAGAAACACCCGCCCTGTAGGGTAATCCATCTCACTGCTGGCAACGGCGGCTGGAGGCGCATTAGGAGCCGAGGATTAATCACACTGAGATAGTGTTAATTCTGGAGAAAATGCTCCTCAGTAGCTGAGATCAGAATATAGTTCTCACAGCCAGGAAAGAGTTAACCTCAAAGATGAGATTTCCAAAGGGGAAAAAAGGAGGAAATGTGCACAAGTGTAAGAGCTGAGCTCACTATTCTGCTGGTGCAGTCACTGTGTACATACATTACATTACTGATCCGGAGTTACATCCTGTATTATACTCCAGAGCTGCACTCACTATTCTGCTGGTGCAGTCACTGTGTACATACATTACATTACTGATCCTGAGTTACCTCCTGTATTATACCCCAGAGCTGCACTCACTATTCTGCTGGTGCAGTCACTGTGTACATACATTACATTACTGATCCTGAGTTACATCCTGTATTATACTCCAGAGCTGCACTCACTATTCTGCTGGTGCAGTCACTGTGTACATACATTACATTACTGATCCTGAGTTACATCCTGTATTATACCCCAGAGCTACACTCACTATTCTGCTGGTGCAGTCACTGTGTACATACATTACATTACTGATCCTGAGTTACATCCTGTATTATACCCCAGAGCTGCACTCACTATTCTGCTGGTGCAGTCACTGTGTACATACATTACTGATCCTGAGTTACCTCCTGTATTATACCCCAGAGCTACACTCACTATTCTGCTAGTGCAGTCACTGTGTGCATACATTACATTACTGATCCTGAGTTACATCCTGTATTATACTCCAGAGCTGCACTCACTATTCTGCTGGTGCAGTCACTGTGTACATACATTACATTACTGATCCTGAGTTACATCCTGTATTATACTCCAGAGCTGCACTCACTATTCTGCTGGTGCAGTCGCTGTGTACATACATTACATTACCGATCCTGAGTTACATCCTGTATTATACTCCAGAGCTGCACTCACTATTCTGCTAGTGCAGTCACTGTGTACATACATTACATTACTGATCCTGAGTTACCTCCTGTATTATACTCCAGAGCTGCACTCACTATTCTGCTGGTGCAGTCACTGTGTACATACATTACATTACTGATCCTGAGTTACATCCTGTATTATACTCCAGAGCTGCACTCACTATTCTGCTGGTGCAGTCACTGTGTACATACATTACATTACTGATCCTGAGTTACATCCTGTATTATACTCCAGAGCTGCAGTCAGTATTCTGCTGGTGCAGTCACTGTGTACATACATTACATTACTAAACCTGAGTTACGCCCCCGGAAGAAGCAGACGGCAAAACGCGCGTCGGGGTGAAGGGATGTCACCACGCTAACTTGCCAGGTAAAAATCTTTGCCCTAATTTTCATTTCCTCTATTTACATCCCCGTACTTTGGGAGTTGTATGGCTGTGATTGGGCACTTGTATTGTTACTGTGGATTTTTAGCACTTTCTACTTGGTTTTATTTAATGGGCACTTCCGCTGTTATTATAGACATCTTTATACCTGAGCGCTTTCTACCTGCCTTTTAATCTATTCCTTCAATTCGGGGCATTGTTATGATATGGACTATATTGATTTATGATTGTTATGGCTAACTTATATTTTACCTGTAGTTTGATTAATGATGATTTAATATTAGGCACTGATAGTTCTGCATATTGCCTTATTATGACTATCTGGGCATACTGATGACCCATGATGGCGGTGCCTTGAGATATACCGTATATATCTTTTGTACCATGTATGTAATATCTATAGTCCATCTTTTTCATATTATTGTGGTGGCGTCTCTCTGTGAGACATCCTGTTTTTATCCTATTTGTTTGCTTTGATTTAAATGTTGAAATAAATTAGATTATTTTACTATTTGAATCTCTTCTTTCTGGAGTATAATTATATTCCAGTTTTTGCATATATGTAGTATATGAAGTGCCATTTTTTGTTATTTTGCATTGGGACAATTGTGATTAATCAGTCTTAGTGAATGGCAACATTCAGAGAAATCTTCTACGTGACAGTTGTGGACTACAGATCAGGGCTGTGGAGTCGGTAAGCCACAGTCGCGACTCCGACTCCTGGATTTTATCAGGCTCCGACTCCGGCTCCGACTCCTTCATAAATGGCCAATTCATAACAACAAATTTACTGTTGTAAAATATTAAACATCGTGCTTATTCAGTTTCTCACCATCATATAATTAATCAGACCACTTAGAGCAAAAACTACATTTATTAGAATACAATTAGAATGTAGCAAATAACTTTTATAAACTTTTCTAAACTGTAAATAAATATGCAATAAACACTTTTATGCAGTTAATAAGAAGAAATCTATAAATTTGTCCTCAGAACAAGTATTGCCTCTGTCAGATCCTCCTTCATGGATGCCCTCAAATCTGATCTAATTATTTTGAGAGCAGAGAACAACCTCTCTACACTAACTTGTGTTGGTGGCAAAGCAGTAACCACTCGGGCAACATCTCTGACAATGTCAGGATACAGAGGAATCGCTTGTTGCACTGTTATTTTTGATGAACGGTCAAATTTCTCAATTTCTTTTAGTGCACATGAAAAATTCTGCTGAAATGTACTGGCTGTGTTCCTTGATGGGGATGACTCTTCTTCTATGCGGGAATGCTTTGCACGGTCCTTGTGATCCAAATATTTTTCGAAATTAAATTCTTCATCGGTTGATGATGAGGGTGAAGACGTGGCAGGACGACCAAATTCTTCTTGTTCCTCCTGACTGTTCTGCAACCCTTTCATCCTTACTGCTATTTCAAACAGAGCTTCTTTTCCTTTACTTAGCTGTTGATCATCTAGAAGAATCCGATGCATTGGGTCTACATAAACAGCTGCCAAAAGAATGTTATTTTGTAATAGTAGCTCCTCTCTCTGTTTCATTGATGTAGCAATGCCACTTGCAATTAACCCTCCTCTTTGGGACAGGCGAAACATCAGGTTCTTCCACTCCTTTAAGAAAATACCTGCAGTTAAGTCCTCTGCTTGTAATTTTTTAGTCACTGTAAATGGGTGCTCTAGCAATTTTTCCAGCTCAGTCACCTGATTCCACTGACTTTCATTTAGCGTCAGTTGAGGGTTAGCCATGTCTACAAGAAAGGTTTTCAGTTCAACCAAGCGCTGAATCATTAAGTAAGTACTGCCCCATCGTGTGGCTTGATCAATAATTGCCCCTTTTCCAGCACGTCTCTTCAAAATTGAGTCAACTTTAGGGGTTCTGGCAACAGTAGCCAATTTTCTCACCTTGCCAATCAGTGCAGCAGCATGTCCTTCTTGCAGACTGTCTCTTATAGCCAGCTGTAGCGTATGCACAACACAGCGCATGTGATGAATGAAAGAACATATCGACACAGTTTCAACAAGATCATCTAAACTATCATGTTGCTGTTCATCTGAAGCAACTTCAGTTTGCTCCTCAGTTACAATACTGTGTTCCTCTATTTCAACCATTTCTGTGTCTGTGGACCCAGAATGTTCTTCTAGCTGCTGGTCACCATCATTACTCTCATTCATTAGCTTAATAGTACTTATCATATTTGAAGCATTGTCAGTTACGACAGAAAGAACTTGCTCTTTTTTAAGTTCATAGTCTTGCAGAACCTTTTCCACCAAGACCTGGAGAAACTCACTGGTGTGATGAGCTTTGGTGTCTTTTACTGCCAAGGTCTTGGTAACTATTTCATTTTTGTCACAAACAAATCGGACATTGATGGCAAAATAGTTCACTCTGTGACGTGTGCAGGCATCCATTTTAAGAAACAGAAAGCGCCCCTTGAGAGTTTTTTTTTAAGTTCTTCCTTTTGTTTAAAAGCTTCTTCGATTACTAATTTTCTAATACTCTCTCTCTCCAGAGAAACACCAAGCTTGCGGGCCATTTCCCCATTCAGACACACAAAAGCTGGTCGTAAAAATAATGAAATAGGCACACTATCCTTTACAACAAGCTCTATGATCTGTTTTTTAAATGTATCTACTGTCATTGTCACAGTAACTTTGTCACTGACAAAATATCTTGCAACTGATGGCTGCAAATTTCTCTGCTCCTTTGTTTGGCTGGAAGAGCTGGGCACTGGTTCATTGGTTTGGATGCAGTCTTTCTCATCCACTGCTTTCAGTACTTCTGGATGAAAGCGCTGTAAATGTCTCTTTAGATTAGAAGCTCTGGTAGGAGCATTTTTATCTTTGCCTGAATATGCACTCATCTTGGCTTCACAGCATTTGTTTTCGTCTGGATCATTTGTCATACACTGACAGACATAATGTTTTCTATCTTGACTGATGGTGAAATGTTCAAATACAGCTGATTTAATGTTATGCTTCTTTGACATTCTCAGGTTTTTAATTCTGCATTCACAATCCAAATGACAATTGTTTTTCCTAAAAACAATTGTACAAAATTATTGCCAGGTCGTACAACTGATATAGTGGTCAGTAATACTGTTATTATTCCTCATGTACTCACAGTTAACTGATGCAAAGTTTGTTGAAAGGATAATACTTCTTACAGTCTTCCTCTTCTGAGTAGCAGGCAGCTGTGAGATGCTGGGAAGACGCACACCTAGTATGATCTAGTGTAGAGGAGGAGCTTTACTACTAAGAATTTGCAACACATTTTCACTTTCAGTTTCATACATTGTAAGTAGGGGGGTTGGGGCAGCATGAGGTTAACCAAGTGTAAGATTAGATAAGGGCAGTGGAGAACAGTGACACACAAGAAGTAAGAAATGTCTCTATCTCCAGCAGAACTGCTTATCACTGTTGTTCATAGTTTGATAGAACATATATATTTGAGTAACATTTATAAAATTCATATGAAAGTTCAATTATGAAATATTAATACATTTTTTTTAAAGCTGGAGTCGATACATTTCTACTGACTCCGACTCCAACCAAAACTAACTCCGACTCCACGACTCCGACTCCACAGCCCTGCTACAGATCCCAGCAGTGTCTGCCAAGGCGGATTTGGTTCGTGTGGGCAATTGTTGTTTTTGGGACTAAAACTCTCAGCATCTCCTGTAACAAAGATTGTGATGTTTGCTGCGGTGTAACCTGCAATTTTTGGACCCAATGCAAAATCTCTAAGAGGGCCCCCAATTGTAACAAGTGCATATTAGTATTGCTCTTCTCTTTTGGGCCCCCTTTAGCCCCGGGGCACCTGCACCCACCATATTACACCCCTGGAGGCGAGACGCGGTCTGAGCTATAGACATGATGATTTATGGGCCAATGTCAGCTACATAATGGAAGGAGCAGTGTCCACAGCAGCTCAGAGTGTTTCAGCAGAGCTTGTACTGATGCTGGGGGCAGGGATCGGTCCCCATATGGTGGTAGCAGATACATGACTCCATCACACCAGCACATGTAAGACCCGGCCCCTCCGGACAGGCAGGTAGGGGCGCAGCGCCAGGCCTCGGAGGCTTTGGCTCATGCCCACGGGCAGGAACATTCCTCTGGACTCTGCCATGTGGAAACTCATGGCTCTGCACACAGGAATGCTCGGCGCGGGGTAGAATCCGACTTGTTGGCGTTTCTGCTGCCACTTGATGGTTGATTTACAACCAGGAACATCATTGTTAGAATCTGGCAGCTCTGCAGGTACAGCCGGTGCTGAACTAGGGACCCCGCAAGACCCTCAACCAGCAAATGTGCCCCCAGTGTGCAGGAGCTCCACATTCTGAGCCCTTTATATCGCAGTGATTATAGAACCATGTAATAAAATACCGGAGAATCCTGAAAATGCAGCCGGTGAAGGGGTCCAAACCTGTATCAGACACCCCCAGATATCATCAGCTATCTCCGTCTGTTCTGCCCTTCCTGTCCTTCAGGGCTTTTCTGATATTTGCCCTGTCTTGTAAGTTTGTGTCAGTCCTGATATACCCTGAGAACTACGCTGATACATTATAACAAAGTCTCAGGAGAGATCAGTTCTATTCACCTCCATGACTGATTGCTACAATGTATCAGTCTGGAGTCAAGAATGTTCTCCTCCCAGAGAACACAACTGTCTCAAATCTTCTGCAGTAATATTAGGTGAGGACAGGTTCTCAGCTTCTGGACAGAGAGAGAAATGTTTCCATTCCCTGACAACAAACAGAGATCTTACAATGTATAAGGAATTGAATACATATTAAGGCCGGGGTCAGACTTGAGAGAAACTCACACAAGTCTTGGATCTCAACACCCGGCACCGGAGCGCTCAGCGGCATAGAAATACATGCAGCCACACACTCCAGTCCCGAGTGCCCGCGTCCGTGTCGGATATTGAGACGTGAGACTCGTGCGAGTTTCTCATAAGTGTGAACCCGGCCTAAGCTGCAAAGTTGCAAAACTTTTTCAATTGATGATTCGACTTCCTTAACTGGTTGAGGGGAATCTGGCATCAGGTTTTGTTATGTAATGTGAGAGCAGCATGATGTAGGGGCAGAGACCCTGATTCCAGGGATGTCACTTACTTGACTGTATGTCCCAATACCATCAGTGTTTTATGAGCTGAACATTATCACTGCAGGACTAGTGTCTTGTGCATCCCAGTCCATCCTCACCCATCATTGATTAGCAGATCTGCAGCACAGAAAACTGACTATCACAACTGCTATCCCCAGGAAACTAAGTGATACCTCACTGGAATCATGGTCTCTGCCCCTATATTATGCTGCTCTCAGGTTACATAGCAAAATCCTGCTGACAGATTCCGTTTAATAGCCACCTTTTATCTGAGCATCTCACACTAATCCCCCTCATACATAATGTACAGGAAAATGAACGATGCGCTCTGAGTAAACACAGTGTTTCCTCCAAAACCAGAAAATCTCGGGATATATCCTGAAAAGTGAGAAGGGGGAATGTGACATTGTGCAGACGGCGCGGTGCGGAGCAGAGATCCCGGGCTCGTCAGGAAACGGGGAATCATGTCAGGTTATAGGGCCGGCGATGCTCCCAAGACCACCCGGACCCCAGAAATGTCCTTCATCCGTCCACTACAGAACATGGACATGAAGCAGGACAGCAGCCGACAGTCCTCACACACGACACCCCTTATTGTTTGACACAGGTAGACTGCAAGCAGCTGGGGGAAACTACAACTCCCAGCATGACCGGACGTCCACTGCCTGCCTCAACCACAGTTCGCTAGTGTCATAAGTAGATACAGTATGTACAAAAGGGGGGCCGCAAAGCAACAACCAGCCCCCCAAACCGTGCTGCATGACACTTGCACCCCTGGCACTTTGGGTTGGAAGGTGCAGGGTTCCCTCACCCCCCAGGGCACCTGGGGCTCCACTGTACAAGGGGGGTGCATAGTAATAGGGTCTTCTGATCGGCCACATGGGCTATGCGTGCCCTCAAAAGGGACTGGATGTTAATGCTGGGTCTGCACCCCTGTAACTGGCAGAACCCGCAGGATGAGCCCTCTGCATTACCCTCCAAGAAAACAATAGGAGCACTGCGCATATCCACCTTGCACAGAGCTGGGACCACCAGAGACCCACAACAGCCATGATATCTCCTGCATGTTATGTCTTACTGGGAATTATTGAATGCTCCAAGAACTGGAGCAGGAAGCGATGCGGCAGGAAGCGATGCAGCAATCAATACAACAGAGCATGATGCAGCAGGAAGCGGTGCAGCAATCAATGCAACAGAACATGATGCAGCAGGAAGCGATGCAGAAATCAATGCAACCGAACATGATGCAGCAGGAAGCGATGCAGAAATCAATGCAACCGAACATGATGCAGCAGGAAGCGGTGCAGCAATCAATACAACAGAACATGATGCAGCAGGAAGCGATGAAGCAATCAATGCAACAGAACATGATGCAGCAGGAAGCGATGCAGAAATCAATGCAACAGAACATGATGCAGCAGGAAGCGATGCAGAAATCAATGCAACCGAACATGATGCAGCAGGAAGCGGTGCAGCAATCAATACAACAGAACATGATGCAGCAGGAAGCGATGCAGAAATCAATGCAACAGAACATGATGCAGCAGGAAGCGATGCAGAAATCAATGCAACAGAACATGATGCATCAATCAATGCAACAGAACATGATGCAGCAGGAAGCGATGCAGAAATCAATGCAACAGAACATGATGCAGGAGGAAGCGGTGCAGCAATCAATACAACAGAACATGATGCAGCAGGAAGCGATGCAGAAATCAATGCAACAGAACATGATGCAGCAGGAAGCGGTGCAGAAATCAATGCAACAGAACATGATGCAGCAGGAAGCGATGCAGCAATCAATACAACAGAACATGATGCAGCAGGAAGCGATGCAGCAATCAATGCAACAGAACATGATGCAGCAGGAAGCGATGCAGAAATCAATGCAACAGAACATGATGAAGCAGGAAGCGATGCAGAAATCAATGCAACAGAACATGATGCAGCAGGAAGCGGTGCAGAAATCAATGCAACAGAACATGATGCAGCAGGAAGCGATGCAGCAATCAATACAACAGAACATGATGCAGCAGGAAGCGATGCAGCAATCAATGCAACAGAACATGATGCAGCAGGAAGCGATGCAGAAATCAATGCAACAGAACATGATGCAGCAGGAAGCGATGCAGAAATCAATGCAACAGAACATGATGCAGCAGGAAGCGGTGCAGAAATCAATGCAACAGAACATGATGCAGCAGGAAGCGATGCAGCAATCAATACAACAGAACACGATGCAGCAGGAAGCGATGCAGCAATCAATGCAACAGAACATGATGCAGCAGGAAGCGGTGCAGAAATCAATGCAACAGAACATGATGCAGCAGGAAGCGGTGCAGAAATCAATGCAACAGAACATGATGCAGCAGGAAGCGGTGCAGCAATCAATACAACAGAACATGATGCAGCAGGAAGCGATGCAGAAATCAATGCAACAGAACATGATGCAGCAGGAAGCGGTGCAGCAATCAATACAACAGAACATGATGCAGCAGGAAGCGATGAAGCAATCAATGCAACAGAACATGATGCAGCAGGAAGCGATGCAGAAATCAATGCAACCGAACATGATGCATCAATCAATGCAACAGAACATGATGCAGCAGGAAGCGATGCAGAAATCAATGCAACAGAACATGATGCAGCAGGAAGCGATGCAGAAATCAATGCAACAGAACATGATGCATCAATCAATGCAACAGAACATGATGCAGCAGGAAGCGATGCAGAAATCAATGCAACAGAACATGATGCAGCAGGAAGCGGTGCAGCAATCAATACAACAGAACATGATGCAGCAGGAAGCGGTGCAGCAATCAATACAACAGAACATGATGCAGCAGGAAGCGATGCAGAAATCAATGCAACAGAACATGATGCATCAATCAATGCAACAGAACATGATGCAGCAGGAAGCGATGCAGAAATCAATGCAACAGAACATGATGCAGCAGGAAGCGATGCAGAAATCAATGCAACAGAACATGATGCATCAATCAATGCAACAGAACATGATGCAGCAGGAAGCGATGCAGAAATCAATGCAACAGAACATGATGCAGGAGGAAGCGGTGCAGCAATCAATACAACAGAACATGATGCAGCAGGAAGCGATGCAGAAATCAATGCAACAGAACATGATGCAGCAGGAAGCGGTGCAGAAATCAATGCAACAGAACATGATGCAGCAGGAAGCGGTGCAGAAATCAATGCAACAGAACATGATGCAGCAGGAAGCGATGCAGCAATCAATACAACAGAACACGATGCAGCAGGAAGCGATGCAGCAATCAATGCAACAGAACATGATGCAGCAGGAAGCGGTGCAGAAATCAATGCAACAGAACATGATGCAGCAGGAAGCGGTGCAGAAATCAATGCAACAGAACATGATGCAGCAGGAAGCGGTGCAGCAATCAATGCAACAGAACATGATGCAGCAGGAAGCGATGCAGAAATCAATGCAACAGAACATGATGCAGCAGGAAGCGGTGCAGCAATCAATACAACAGAACATGATGCAGCAGGAAGCGATGAAGCAATCAATGCAACAGAACATGATGCAGCAGGAAGCGATGCAGAAATCAATGCAACCGAACATGATGCAGCAGGAAGCGGTGCAGCAATCAATACAACAGAACATGATGCAGCAGGAAGCGATGCAGAAATCAATGCAACAGAACATGATGCAGCAGGAAGCGATGCAGAAATCAATGCAACAGAACATGATGCATCAATCAATGCAACAGAACATGATGCAGCAGGAAGCGATGCAGAAATCAATGCAACAGAACATGATGCAGGAGGAAGCGGTGCAGCAATCAATACAACAGAACATGATGCAGCAGGAAGCGATGCAGAAATCAATGCAACAGAACATGATGCAGCAGGAAGCGGTGCAGAAATCAATGCAACAGAACATGATGCAGCAGGAAGCGATGCAGCAATCAATACAACAGAACATGATGCAGCAGGAAGCGATGCAGCAATCAATGCAACAGAACATGATGCAGCAGGAAGCGATGCAGAAATCAATGCAACAGAACATGATGCAGCAGGAAGCGATGCAGAAATCAATGCAACAGAACATGATGCAGCAGGAAGCGGTGCAGAAATCAATGCAACAGAACATGATGCAGCAGGAAGCGATGCAGCAATCAATACAACAGAACATGATGCAGCAGGAAGCGATGCAGAAATCAATGCAACAGAACATGATGCAGCAGGAAGCGATGCAGAAATCAATGCAACAGAACATGATGCAGCAGGAAGCGGTGCAGAAATCAATGCAACAGAACATGATGCAGCAGGAAGCGATGCAGCAATCAATACAACAGAACACGATGCAGCAGGAAGCGATGCAGCAATCAATGCAACAGAACATGATGCAGCAGGAAGCGGTGCAGAAATCAATGCAACAGAACATGATGCAGCAGGAAGCGGTGCAGCAATCAATACAACAGAACATGATGCAGCAGGAAGCGATGCAGAAATCAATGCAACAGAACATGATGCAGCAGGAAGCGATGCAGAAATCAATACAACAGAACATGATGCAGCAGGAAGCGATGCAGAAATCAATGCAACAGAACATGATGCAGCAGGAAGCGGTGCAGCAATCAATACAACAGAACATGATGCAGCAGGAAGCGATGCAGAAATCAATGCAACAGAACATGATGCAGCAGGAAGCGGTGCAGCAATCAATACAACAGAACATGATGCAGCAGGAAGCGATGCAGCAATCAATGCAACAGAACATGATGCAGCAGGAAGCGATGCAGCAATCAATGCAACAGAACATGATGCAGCAGGAAGCGATGCAGAAATCAATACAACAGAACATGATGCAGCAGGAAGCGGTGCAGCAATCAATACAACAGAACATGATGCAGCAGGAAGCGATGCAGAAATCAATACAACAGAACATGATGCAGCAGGAAGCGATGCAGCAATCAATACAACAGAACATGATGCAGCAGGAAGCGATGCAGCAATCAATGCAACAGAACATGATGCAGCAGGAAGCGATGCAGAAATCAATGCAACAGAACATGATGCAGCAGGAAGCGATGCAGCAATCAATGCAACAGAACATGATGCAGCAATCAATGCAACAGAACATGATGCAGCAGGAAGCGATGCAGAAATCAATACAACAGAACATGATGCAGCAGGAAGCGATGCAGCAATCAATGCAACAGAACATGATGCAGCAGGAAGCGATGCAGAAATCAATGCAACAGAACATGATGCAGCAGGAAGCGATGCAGCAATCAATGCAACAGAACATGATGCAGCAATCAATGCAACAGAACATGATGCAGCAGAGTTCTACTGGTGTTCTCCTAAGGGTTCTTTTACACTTGTCGTGTTTTTGTGGCCCCAATAGATCTCTATGAGCCGCAAAAACGGCCCTCAAAAATTCATCGGAGCGCCATGAGCCGGCCACAATAGATCTCACACGGCCGCATTAGATCTCAGTGGTGCTGCAAAAACAATGGTAGCTTGTTTTTGCAGTACACCGTATTTGCAAGAAGGATTTTCGCGGCCTGTTTTTGCGGGAGACCGCAAAAATCACGGCAATACGTCCCGCAAAAAAACACGGGAAGCGTAAAAGAAGCCTTATTCCTCCCCAAGAGATTGACACTTCTACTAACAGAATCTGCACAGTCTATACAGACACCTCAGAAGCTCCCTCTGCTGGAGAAAGCTGCAACTGGGTGGTTTATTCCTACAGTGCCCTACATAGGGAATAAATGACAGAGCACTCAGTACTGCCTCATTACACAAGTGAAGGAATTCTCCCCGGGGTCAGCGGCCGAGGGTCCGAAAATCAGAACCGTATATGGGGTTAAATGCCTGAGACCCGAATAGATAGTTAGGGTCTGATCTCTGCTTCCTTCATATTTCCCTCATTATTGTTCAACATTACACCCAGTGAGAAGCGGTACTGTACCGTGTATGTACACAGGAGGAGTGGTACTGTGCAGTGTATATATACAGGAGGAGTGGTACTGTGCAGTGTATATATACAGGAGGAGTGGTACTGTGCAGGGTATATATACAGGAGGAGTGGTACTGTGCAGGGTATATATACAGGAGGAGTGGTACTGTGCAGGGTATATATACACAGGACAGGAGGAGTGGTACTGTGCAGTGTATATATACAGGAGTGGTACTGTGCAGGGTATATATATAGGAGTGGTACTGTGCAGTGTATATATACACAGGACAGGAGGAGTGGTACTGTGCAGTGTATATATACAGGAGGAGGAGTGGTACTGTGCAGTGTATATATACAGGAGGAGTGGTACTGTGCAGTGTTAGTAATTGTTTCTTCTTTCAAAGGACATTTGTTACTTTGTATCTTTCTGCTGTCATTGATGGTCGCTGATGATGATTGACATCTCGGAGCGATGACGAGGAATCAGGGAAGGATTGCGGACTGTGGGATCGCTGTCCAGATTCGTGGCGTCGGGTGATGTAGGTGAGTTGAGTTTGTGTTATATGGACAGATCACTGCCTCCATCATAGTAGCATAAGAGCTAATCCAGTGTCCTGATAGCTGATTACAATCTGTGTAGAGACTTGATAATATGGCAGCAAAGCCTCAGGAAGGTGTGAGGGCTGCACAGGGTTAATCAATAAACAGATCTGTGATCGGCTGCTGGATCCATTTCATACATGTGATTCCTGGATGTGATCTGAGCCGGACGGAGATATTAAACATGGGTAGTATAAAGCTGCAGAACTTTTTCATGCTACAAACTCTTCTCTTCCATTTGTGCTGCATTACAGATGTGCCAATCAGAGACTTGGGAAAGTTGGGTGCCGCTGCTTTGGGCACAATTATTAGTATTTGTGAGTTCTCGGGATATAATCCGGCTCTAACATGAGGCTCCATTTATTTAATGAAGTCCTGCAAAGCAGTCAGTATTGGCGCAGTTTCATAGGTCAGCGAATGACCCCCTCCACTTAAAGGGCCCTTACACTGTTTCTAATTAGCGCTGCCCCGGGGGAAGAGTTGATCATTTTTTTGTGGCATTTGCTAATTACTAACCCTTTCCGAGCTTTCATCGAGTGTGAGCATGTGTGAGGTGTGAATGTGAGGGGCTTGTGCTATTGTAAAGGGGCAGATGCCCGGGGCAACGATCCCCTTTAAGTGACCCAGACACGTGGTGTATGAATGCATGGCGGCGACCCCGAAGAGCGGGGTAACTGGGGGCAGTCACAGACTGGGGTCACATAGCAGGGTGCTGGGTCCACACATCCGACACTAAGCGCCCTAATCATTATTTTCAGTTGTTTTTTTCTTTTCCGTCACAAATATATGAAGTCTCTTTTCCATTTGCCTTTTTTTCTTCCTGTCGTCGTCACGGATTTTTTGACTGAGATGTCTATCGCCGATTCATTATTTGCGACTTTTTAAAAAGTTGCAAAACTTTTCTCCAATGCAAAAAGTGCCAAATTTTCTCCTGCAATGATTCTGATTTTTCTGCCCTAAAGGAACCAAAAAGGGTAAAAGACAAAAAAAAATCATTTTTGATTTTGACCAAAATTCATGACCCCCCCCCCCATGTGACATTTTGAAGAATTTGGTGGAAAAAATGGCAATTAACATCACAAGTGCATCGAGACCTTGATCGCTGAACTTTATTTCTGTGGCTACAGGTCACCCCGTGACATCCACTATTCCCACCACTGTCGGGGCTGTTCACACTGGTATTGTCACCCGGTCAGATGCTTGCACTGGTTTCTAACAGCCTCAGTCTTTGTAGAATCCCAGTGTTGTATTAATGATTATGTCCTATTGGCGCCAATCCGGCGTTTTATGGATCAGTGTCTGTGGATCTCTAGGGGATTCGTGGAAAATTCCCACTGGTCGACTATAAAGCTCCAGATTTATGTCATATTTCAGTCTTTTTTCAGTGTCATCTCGGGGTCGGGCAGGAAGATATAGTTTTAGTGTTTGCTCGTTGCGTGCAGTCTCAGGCAGGAAAAACTTCCGCTGTCTCCAGTTGTATGAGGAACGCAGCAGTGAGTGACGTCGCCGATCCAAAACACAGGGCAGAAAAGCATCAACACACAGCCGATTCCTAGCAACACCATGGTGTGAGCCCCTGCCGTAACCCCGCCACCGCCTGGGAAAGAAACGCACACGGGAGATTTGAAAGTGATTTTTTTTTTTTTTTTTTTTTTCCAAAATACAATGGATGCATCGTGAAGTTTCCTGTGTGGTGGGGGAAAAAAAAGGAAAAAAAAAATCTAAATTGACTTTAGCACTGTAGAATTCATTCATTGCAATCGCAAGTCCCAGTTTTATAGGAATGTGCTGCGTTTATAGCATAAAAGAAATCCTTTTAGCAATTTTTACATCGTTATTATGCCCCCTGATGTTGCTGCTATTCTGTGCAGCTGGGTGCAAGCACTGGACACTGGGACTGAAGGTACTTTCACACTTAGCGATGTACCAGCGATCCCGACCAGCGATATGACGCGGTCAGGATCGCTGGTACATCGCTAAGTGGTCGCTAGTGAGCTGCCACACAGGCAGATCTCACCAGCGACATCGCTGGGGACGGGGATCGCTACTTACCTGTCACACCAGGCGATCCTGCGTCCTCCCGCCCGGCTCCACGCGTCGCTCATCCTCACAGCAGGAAGCGCCGCAGGAAGCTGACGACGAGAAACAGTCCTGAACGTTCTCGCGCGATCAGCGATAACCAGCGGGGGAGCCAGTCGTAGGTAAGTATCACACATAGCGATATCGCTAGCAATATCGCTATAACGTCACTAGTTATAGCGATATTGCTAGCGATATCTCTTAGTGTGACATGCCCTTGAGTCTCCTTCCCCTTCTGGCAGTTTATTATCTTCTTACCTCCCCTGTAGAAGCAGTCTGCTCAGCTACACTGCCATATACTGCAGGGATTCTGATCCTTTCTTGATAATCAACCAAAAATCTATTTCTGTTGTCACAATCTACACGCTCTCCAGACTGATACATGTTATCTGCACCGATACATTGTTACAAACTATCAGTCAAGACAAGAGAGAGTTTTGGGCTTTTGATGTGTCTGCATCGTGGAGGATTGTTAGGTCTTCACCGCGTTCCAAATTATTCTGCAGATTGGGTGTAAGTGCCATAAAATGTAATTTTGTGTATTTCGCATAACCTCCTGAACAGTTCGTATCTCAGGGTCTTTGGATCACTGA
The DNA here is from genome assembly GCF_039654945.1 of Dendrobates tinctorius. Taxonomy (NCBI): domain Eukaryota; kingdom Metazoa; phylum Chordata; class Amphibia; order Anura; family Dendrobatidae; genus Dendrobates; species Dendrobates tinctorius. The sequence goes on along the minus strand of NW_027361881.1, from coordinate 1,830,999 downwards.
AATCAATATCAGACCCCTGTGATAATTAATTGCCAGGTGCCCAATTACAGGAAAACTCCTTAGAAAGGATGTTCCACATTATTAAAGACACAAGTTTCAAGCAATATAGGAAAGAAAAAGGATTTCTGCTGCTGAAAAGTGTCACATAGTCTCGGCCAACGTATGAAAATATTAAATTTTTAATGAAAACTTAAGTATGATCATCATACTGTGAAGAGATTTGTGGCTGATAAGGAGCATAGATGGGTTCCTGCAGATAAAGGCATAATGAGGAAGGTTCCTGAAAATAAAAGCATAATAGGGAAGGTTCCTGCAGATAAAGGCATAATAGGGACGGTTCCTGCAGAAAAAGGCTTAATTAGGTAGGATCCTGATGAAAAAGGCAAAATGAGGAAGGTTCCTGCAGATAAAGGTATAACGTGGAAGGTTCTTCCAGATAAATGCATTGGATTTAAAGAGCAATTGCTAAAATTACATTACAAAGCAGCATACAGGTATGTAAAGCTGCTTGAGCCGCTGGAAATCCAAGCCAAAACGCTCCAAAACTCACAAGTTCAAGGGAGGCCGAATTGTGGAGGAGAGATCCCAGAAGCTCCGATGTTACAGGACTCGGCCTGAGGAGGTTTCTGGTGGAAAAGCTTCTGATGTCAGTAATGTGACGTCTGACGCTACAGATCCCACAGATCACCGATCTCAGAGCTTCACAACCTAGAAATGTCTGCACTCTGGTTCTGCAGGAGAATTTGCTGCTTTCTGAGCGTCGTCATTGGTCATTTAATGGCATTTATTATCTAACGATCGATGAATGGACATTATACGACTCATCTGCGTCCAGAAAAATCAGAGGAAAAGCAGCATTTGTGGAATAATTTGGAACATGGTTTAGATTCTATTGAAACAAACCCTCAGCTGTGGGAAGGATGAGGTCTGATTGGGTTTTTAGCCTGTGGATGAAAACAAGAACCATCTCATTCAATGACAGTAAGCAGAGGTCTTTAAAGATAGAGAAACTGGGATATAAAGCTCCGCAAGCACAAGGTTTCATCTCTGTGACTTTCCTGCTAGCGGCATGTGGATGTCGCCATCTGTATGATCGATCTCTGAGTGATGGGACGTCGGCCCCTCCAACTTCTCCTCACCCTCTGTGCGGTGGGCCGAGGTCAGGCGATGGCGGACACCTACAGCTGCCATGATGACGCACATGTCCCCTCTGGATCCCTGGCGGATTTTCCCAGTAGGATTCGGCCGCTGGTCCAGTTGTTTCCCATGTCAGCCGCAGCTCTTCGGGCTAATTTATGCCGCTACCCGGCGAAATGACCATTCAGAGAAACACTTGGAGCCGTCAGGCTGGAATGAATTGTGGTGCGCGGACCCCCACCTCTTCCGCAGCACATCTACATGTCAGGACCATAAGTGGGCTTTTCCTCATCAGGACCGGCGGAGAGATCCCCCCACAACAGAAGGAAGCCAAAATAGGACGAGCATCCTGGATACTGTAGCGGAGGACACGCTGCACTCGGGGGACCTGGTCAGCGAACGGCTGAAGGTCATGACCGGCGACTGTCAGCGGATAGACAAAGCAGTCAGCGAGCATGACCGTGTGTGTGATAGAGCCAACAGTGACAACTATCAGTGAGAAAGTCGGCCATTAGAGGCGCGCGACCAGTAAAAAGTTTTGCACATTTTAATAAACTTTTGGGGGATTTTATCTGGACTAACGATTCATGTGTGCAGCTGGAGCAATGTGAGCTTGTGTCTCCGTGCGTCAGAAAACAAACCCTATTCCAGCCGGGAGCGCCGCAGATGTCGCCCACAATGTGCAGCCACATTTCGATACCTTAGTGGCGCCATAGGACACTGGTGGGCATTGAGAGGAACCAACGAATTGGCCAAATGATGTGCTAAGCGTCTCAATATTTTCTTCTTATCCAGAGCAATATTGCTATTCATAATTCATATATTTCAGGTCTACGTGCTTTAGAACGACGGAGTGCAACTTTTTTTGCATATTGAATATGGGGGTGGCTGCTCCTAGTTTGCACCTGTTCACATTAGCTTGGAAGTGCCAGTCAGTCTTTTGTTATCTGTTGTAGGAGGGAGCACCCCTAAGTCTCACATGCTAAAGAAAAAAGTCAGAGCATGTACCCGTTATTACTTTTGGTGTGGGTGGTCCTATAAATTTCCCGTTTTTCTTCCAGTATATCCACAACATTGTGGCATTAATACTGTGGGTCAGAACTAGTATATTACCGCCACTCTGGACTCCTGTTATGTCAGATACCAGTGGTGCTATCAGAGGGGCGCGGAGGTCCATGCTGGGACCTCCATTACACGCTGGGCACTATAGAGTCTCCATATTACTTTATGGTGGGTAACCCTTTATCTACATACCCTGGTACAGTGGCTAATTGATGCCCTTTCCTGGGGACACACTAAGTTCAGATCCAGACTCTGGGAAAGCTGGGTGCAATCACACGTGACTGCATGTAGGGTGTACCCCTGCCCATCCGCTTCCCACGTGTGGCCCCCGTGCCCCGTACATGAGTAGGGTCTATAAAGCATAATCAGCTCCAGGGTTCCTAGGGGCCATGACGCTGCTGCTGCTGCAGGAATTTCCCTCGGAAGCCTGGGTGCCGGACCCCCACTGACCTCTGGCCCTTACAGTACAGGGAACATGTAACACGGAGCAGGACGTGTCAGGGGAAGATTAGTTGGTGCGACCTCCCGACCTCCACAAGCTTCAACATTTTCGTCTTGTCATTTTGGAGCAACCAGAAAAGATTTAGAGTGGAGACTGCAGACACGAAGAATGGGGGGCACAGGTGTGCGGGTGGGACCTGTAGCCAGGACGGTGGGGTCCACACAGACCGGGAGATGATGGACTTATTCCTCCGATAGGAGATAGAAGTGTGAATAATGCCAGAACCGTTCTCTAGTTCTGGCGGAGACTATGCGTCTACAGCGCATGCATTAAGGAGGATTTTTCATGTACGCCACGCTGCTCCACTGATCCTGGAACGCTTTTTCTTCTATGACCCTCCATTACCAAATTATACCCCCATCTTCCCCCCTCGTAAATACATTTTTATTTAACTAACTGGGCGTGTGCCTCTGAACTTGCTACGTTTTTGCTATGTATTCTGAGAGCAGCCTGATGTGTGGGCAGAGACCCTGATTCCAGTGATGTGTCACTTATTGGGCTGTGTTTTGCTGTTTCAATTAAAACTGCTTGCTCTATGTAATAGAAACATTATTAGTGACATGCTTTAATATTTTCCACAGCTGAGGTTTGCTCCAGTGTATTTAGTCTTGACAGTCCCAGCATTGTGACAATGTATCAGTGCAGGTAAAATATTTCTTTCCAGAGTTCAGGCTGTTCAGGTCACAGAGCATTGACTAGACAGGATACAAATGTAACAAACCCTCAGCTGTCTGAATATTGGGAATGGCAAATAGTATCAGAGATGACTTGCATGGATTTATCTGGGGAATATGGGGCAGAATTTATGGATGTGACGGATCCACAAACAGCATCGTAATCAAGCTCGGACTGGTCCACAGGAGAACAGGTGAGTCCCCCGGTGGACCCCCACATGAGCAACGCTTCTTACAGAACTATATGCAGATAACGGCCACATGAATCATTATTTATCATAGCATATTTATCTTAAGGGAGAAATTACAGAAAGGAGCAGCAGCAAACAGCACAGCACCCCCCATCTGCTGCCAATAATATCTGAAGAGTGGACCCCAGGGGCAACGTTGCTGGGGGCCCTTGGTGCCCAGTGTGACACTGATCACAATCAAGTAATTAGGATGATCATTGGCACCTGCTCCTCTGCAGCCCCCTGTTCTGTTCTCTGCCCCCCCAGCCTCTGCTCCTCTGTAACCCCCTGTTCTTTTCTCTGCCTCCTCAGGCTCTGATCCTCTGCGGCCCCCCATTATGTTCTCTGCCCCCCAGCCTCTTCTCCTCTGCAGCCCTCTGTTCTGTTCTCTGCACCCCTCTTTCTCCAGCAGTGATGTCTGAGACGGTGAATGTTCTGTTCTCGCCCCCTGATCCCCTGTCCCAGGGTTGTGGCTCCCATCAGGGGGGATTACACAGGACAGGCGCAGCATTCTGGTAATGGATGATTTACCTGTGGACCCTGTGAACACTCATCACAGCTCCCAGGAACATAAACGAGGTTGTGAAAATGTTCTGAATCTCCATGGACAGCTCCCGGCTCCCAGACGTTCTCCAGACTCCATTAAATTATCCTGAAAAGGAACAGCGCCGAAAACTGCCAGATAATGGACCGTAAAATCCGCCGCGTGTTCATGGCGCAGTCGTTTACTGGGGTTATTTTTAATCTGGTGTGAACTTTTCCTCCCACACAAGTGCGATGTCCGCTGGGGCCGAGAGGGGCCAAAAGTCACAAACAGTGTGAGAGCTACGGAGGTGGTAATGGGGGCTGCACAGTACGGGGGCAGCTAGGGGGGCACTAGGGACATTGGCTCGAACGCTGGAGGCAAAGGGGACTAACAAGCCACAAATGAAACCATTGCCCAGAGACAAAAGTCCTAAGGGCCACCAATGTCAGGCCACAGGCAGGCGGCAAGGGCTCCCCCCTGAGCCTCAATAACCTCTTTCTCAAGATCAGAGCAAATAGATGTCATCACCACCCCTTTCTGTAGTATGGGAACCGGTTCACAATTATTTCCACCCCCAGGAAACGAGATAAGGCATCCACCTTAATGTTCTTGTTCCCTGGCCTACATGTAACAAAAAAGTTAAAGGGAACCTGTCACCACCCCCAGGCGGTTTTAAGTAAAAGAGCCACCTTGTGCAGCACTAATGCTGCATTCTGTCAAGGTGGCTCTTTTATTTAGCGTCCATTCCACCGCAGAAATAATCGTTTTTAAAATTGGTCAGACATACCTGAAGTTTGACTGGGGGGCAGGTCTTTCCCCCACGGACACAGACGCCTCACATACGTCAGTCATGTCCTGCTTTTGAATTTGGCGCCGCCTCCTCAGCATTCATTTCTTTTTCTCGCGCCTGCGCTGTAATATTCTGACGTCACCACAGGTGCTGCTACACTGCTGCCCTGCTCAGCTCCGCCCCTACTGGTCACATGGTGCTGACGTCATCACAGGTCCTGCTGCACCGCTGCCCTGCTCAGCTCCGCCCTTCTGGTCACATGGTGCTGATGTCATCACAGGTCCTGCTGCACCACTGCTCTGCTGAGCTCCGCCCCTCCTGGTTACATGGTGTCACATCATGTGATGTCATAGGACCGGCAGCGCTAACTGCGCATGCCCAAGAAAGAATATTACAGCGCAGGCGCGAGAAAAATAAATGAACGCTGAGGAGGCGGTGCCAAATTCAAAAGCAGGACATGTCTGACGGATGTGAGGCATCTGTGTCAGGGGGGAAAAACCTGCCCCCCGGTCGATCTTCAGGTCTGTCTGACCAATTTTGAAAACTTTGATTTCGGCGGTGGAAGGGACACTAAATAAAAGAGCCACCTTGACAGAATGCAGCATTAGTGCTGCACAAGTGGCTCTTTTACTTAACGCCTGGGGGGGGGGTGACAGGTTCCCTTTAAACCTGGTAAAATACAATGCCCATCTTGCCTGTTGAGGCGTTATTTGTTTTGCAGACTCTAGATATACAAGAGTCTTATGATCTTTGATTGCCATAACCAGATGAACCGCTCCCTCCAGAAAATGACACCACTCTTTGACGGCCCACTTAATTGCCAAGAGTTCTCTGTTACCAATGTCATAATGTTTTACCGCAGATGACAGTTTTTTTGAAAAGTATGCACATGGGCGCCATTTACCAGGAGATACACCCTGCGACAATACAGCCTCCACAGCACCTCAGACACGCCATCTTCTACCATAAAACACTGAGTCACGTCAGGCTGTGTGAGAATCAGTGTAGGTGAAAAACACTCCTGCAAGGTATGGAATGCCTCCCTGGCCGGACTGGACCATTCGGAAAAGTCTGTCCCTTTCCTGGTCATATCCGTCAGAGGTTTGGCCACCACCAAAATGTTTTTATGAACTTATGGTAGTAGCTGGCGAAACCCAAAAACCTTTGTAGCACCTTCAAATCCTCTGGATTATTATTATTATTTCTATAGCAGCATTGATTCCATGGTGCTGTACATGATACGGGGTTATATACAAATTACAGATATCACTTACAGTAAACTCACAATGACACACTGATACGGAGGGGAGAGAGGACCCTGTCCTCTCTGGCTTACATTGTACAGGATGGTGGGGAAGGAGACAGTAGGTTGGGGGGTTGCAGCAGTTCCGGTGTTGGTTGAGGTGATATCACCGGTAGTGGTGAGAGAGAAGGAGGTAGCTGGGTCATTGCAGGCTGTAGGCTTTCTTGAAGAGGTGGGTTTTCAGGTTCCGTCTGAAGGATCCGAGTGTGGTTGATAGCCGGACATGTTGGGGCAAAGAATTCCAGAGAATAGGGGCTCTTCAGGAGAAGTCTTGGAGGCGGTTGGGTGAGGAGCGAATAAGTGTGGAGGAGAGAAGGAGGTCTTGGGAGGACCGGAGATTACGTGAGGGAAGGTATCGGGAGATTAGTTCAGAGACATATGGGGGAGACAGTTTGTAGATGGCCTTGGATGATACCAATCCAGTATTCGCCGGATCCATCCGAAAACCGGTGAACGATAACACATCCTAGGAAAGGGATCTCCTCAACCGAGAGCATACATTTCTCTGCTTTGACAAATAATTTATTGTCTCAAAGTACCTGTAAGATCTGCCTGACATGTACCTGGTGTGACTCGAGGTCAGGTGAATAAATTATTATGTCATCAAGATAGATCACAACGAATCTGCCTACCAGGTGACTAGCGATGTCATTTACATAGTGTTGAAAGACGGCGGGCGCATTCGTCAACCCAAATGGCATCACTAGATTCTCATAGTGTCCCTCAGGTGTATTGAAAGCTGTTTTTCATACAGCTTGATTGAGTTTGCAGAAGTCTAGGCATTAGCATAACCCCCAGTCTTTTTTCTTTACAAAAAAAAAACCCTGCAGCAAAGGGGGATGAGGACGGTCTGATGTGACCCTTTGCCAGACTTACCACAATATAGTCCTACATGGCTTGCCTTTCTGGACCAGAGATATTATTCAGTCTGCTCTTTGTCAGCTTGGCCCCAGGGAAAAGATTAATGGAGCAGACATAAGGACGATGGGGAGGACATTCTTGGCACCACTCCTACGAGAACATATCCCCAAAGTCACACAGGTGTTTCGGCACAGACTGGGTATCCATCCTAGCAAGCCGGGTGCCCAAACAGTGTCCTTGACAATGACCACTCCACTTTACCACCTCCCGAGTCTGCCAATTCTACCACACAATTGTGCAGAGTGAGCCAAGGACGTCCCGAACCACAGGAGAGGGCTAACCCTCTAGCACATAACAGTCAATACCTTCTGAGTGCTTGGCCCCTACCTGAAGATGTTACCCTCGGACAACTTGAGTTAAATACACCTGTCTCAAGGGTGCAGAGTCAATGGAAACTATGGGTATGGGTCTGAACAGTGTATGTGGGATTGAGCCCCTGGACCTGGACGAACCTAGCGTTGATCAAGTTAAACCTTGCCCCAATGTCCAGAAATGCAGAAACAACCACCTTATTTTTGCCCAGGTGAATCTCAGCTGGCAGAAAAAATTGTCTCCCCCACGGAGGTGATGAGCGCACCCGGGTTGCTAACCTCCCCGCAACTCGGGCTCCATAGTTTTCTAGCAGCTGTTTACTGTGAGGTCAGGAAGGACACGTGCCCACAAAATGTCCCTTTCTACCACAGTAAGAACACACTCCTCCCTTACGCCGGACAACAGACTGCTTTCCAGGATGAGATGCATGGGTTCCTCAGATGACTCAGACCAGGTTTCCCTTGACCCTGGACCGCCTGCATATTGGGATGTCTCCTTATGTCTCTGGCGAAGACGGCAATCAACCCGGAAAGCTGAGACATGGCCGCCTCAAGGGGAACAGGAGTCTCATACAGGGCTAAGGCGTTCTTCACCCTTACTGAAAGCCCCTCACAGAACTGGCTGCGGATTGCGGGGTCTTTCCACTTAGTGTCCGTGGTCCAACTCCGAAACTCAGAGCAATACTCCTCCGCTGACCGATCTCCCTGCTGGAGCTAACGCAGTGTGGACTCAGCCAGCTACGATTTGCCTGAGAGACGTGAATCTTACACCAAATGTATTAGGGTCCTGCAAAACAACCGTGCGTAGATCTGCCACCTCCAGACTGAGCTGCTGCAGTTGCCCTGTCAGAGCAGATTGGATCCATAAAGGATCAAAAATTGGTTTTGGCCAAAGCCAATTTCACAACTCTGTTGTTTTGTGTGCTGGAGCCAGGGGCTCCTTCCCTGTCCCTACCATTAGGGGTTGCCTTAGTTCGCCCTGCTCCCCAGATTACTTCTGATGGTGAAGACGTCAGGGCAACATACCTTGCCTTAGCTCCTGAATCCACTCTGTCTGTACCCTTCCCCACCCAGGGAAGAGGCTAGTAGTAGTGTACTGTAGTACACCAACCAGACTAACAAGGTATAATGAACAGGCATAAAGGAAAATACCAAACATACAAATATACTCATACATACAACACAGGAATGCATCGGGGAGTGGAGGATGAGGAAAAACCAAAGTAGGAGAAGAAAGGGAATTATCACACACTCACACGTAGCAACAGTCACAGATAAATCCACCAAACACCTTCTCATATAATAGCCACCAACAACCTCCAGCCATGCAGCATAAGCTAACTCTGAGAATGAGTGCTAGCCAAGTCCCAGATTATATAGGATAGGGGAGAGGCTAACAGTGCACAGCTGAGAGCCTTAATGCAAGAAAGCTTCAAGGAGCTCTCAACTGAGCAGATTTACCCCTGTGCAGCTAAAAGAAACCTTCACCTTTTAATATGAAGGTGAAGTGTATGTAACCAGTGAAATAAGGAGAAACCAGACGCTGCGGTCTTCTAATTCCTCTCTGTCACGGTAACTCTGTGACAGTTATCACTGTGTTATCTGTGGTGTTACATAGGACTGCAGGTGACATCTACTACATTATCTGTACTCAGACACTGTGTTATCTGTGGTCTTATATAGAACTGTAGGTGACATCTCGGATCCTCCTGCCCCATATGTTCTCTGCTTGCACCTGTTCAACATCCCATCCTCATATTTAACCCTTTGCCGCTCACCACTGACTCCTCTCTAGAGGTTACAAGCGTCTCCCACTACAGAAAAGGCTGATCATTGTCTTCTGCACGTGACATACAACCGTACAGGGAATGAACTTGGCATATTTCCCCACAATCCCCCCACCACTCTTGCGTACAGATGGGGGCGAGCCAGGTGACCCCACATCACCTGTAAGATAATCCCATCATCTTTCCCAGGATTCCAGAACCGTCTGCAGGATAAAACAAGAACACGAGATATAAAGATGTCAGGACGTCCGAACGGCGAAGGATCAAAGGGAGAAAAGAGACATCTTCACTAAAAGGGAGAAATGTAACAAAAAACAGTGATGACATCTTGTAACCAGCGGAGTCCTGGGCTCTGGAGGATGAGGGGTTAATGTCATCAGTCTGCTCCACAGGTAACATGGCAGACAATTTGATGCAGATGCCACCCAGCTTTCTAGAGACACTATATCATATGGCGGCCTAATTTGCTGTGCAGAATTAGAATCCTCCGCCCTTCTCTTTACTTTCCCCAGGTGGAAAAAAATGAAATAAAGCAAAAAAGTAACTTTGTGTATTTCCTCCCGTCTGTGTGTTCCCTCCCGTCCGTGTATTCCCTGCCGTCTGTGTGTTTCCTCCCGTCTGTGTGTTTCCTCCCGTCCGTGTATTCCCTCCCGTCCGTGTATTCCCTCCCGTCCGTGTATTCCCTCCCGTCCGTGTATTCCCTCCCGTCCGTGTATTCCCTCCCGTCCGTGTATTCCCTCCCGTCCGTGTTTTCCCTCCCGTCCGTGTTTTCCCTCCCGTCCGTGTGTTCCCTCCCGTCCGTGTGTTCCCTCCCTCCCGTCCGTGTGTTCCCTCCCTCCCGTCCGTGTGTTCCCTCCCTCCCGTCCGTGTGTTCCCTCCCTCCCGTCCGTGTGTTCCCTGCCGTCCGTCTGTTCCCTCCCTCCCGTTCGTGTATTCCCTCCCGTCCGTGTATTCCCTCCCGTCCGTGTATTCCCTCCCGTCCGTGTATTCCCTCCCGTCCGTGTATTCCCTCCCGTCCGTGTGTTCCCTCCCTACCGTCCGTGTGTTCCCTCCCTCCCGTCCGTGTGTTCCCTCCCTACCGTCCGTGTATTCCCTCCCTCCCGTCCGTGTGTTCCCTCCCTCCCGTCCGTGTATTCCCTCCCTGCCGTCCGTGTATTCCCTCCCGTCCGTGTGTTCCCTCCCTCCCGTCCGTGTGTTCCCTCCCTCCCGTCCGTGTGTTCCCTCCCTCCCGTCCGTGTGTTCCCTCCCTCCCGTCCGTGTGTTCCCTCCCTGCCGTCCGTGTGTTCCCTCCCTCCCGTCCGTGTGTTCCCTCCCTCCCGTCCGTGTATTCCCTCCCTGCCGTCCGTGTATTCCCTCCCGTCCGTGTGTTCCCTCCCTGCCGTCCGTGTATTCCCTCCCTCCCGTCCGTGTATTCCCTCCCTCCCGTCCGTGTGTTCCCTCCCTCCCGTCCGTGTGTTCCCTCCCTCCCGTCCGTGTGTTCCCTCCCTCCCGTCCGTGTGTTCCCTCCCTCCCGTCCGTGTATTCCCTCCCTGCCGTCCGTGTATTCCCTCCCGTCCGTGTGTTCCCTCCCTGCCGTCCGTGTATTCCCTCCCTCCCATCCGTGTATTCCCTCCCTCCCGTCCGTGTATTCCCTCCCTGCCGTCTGTGTATTCCCTCCCTCCCGTCCGTGTCAGTCTGTACTGCAGCTCTGGCATTCTGTTCATGAACCAAGAAGCACAAGATGAGGAGCGCTATTGATGCCTCTCAGATGCATGATCAGCAATAAGGAAATGAAGACTTTTTTTTTTACAAACTTGTGTTTCTCTTCATTTACATTGTTGCATCGCAGTTAACCCCTGAACTTCTGCTCTCAATTTCAACGAGCCAATAGAAAGCAACAAAACGGAGCTTCACTGAGTCCATTCTTTGCATTTTTTTAGTGTCACTTTTTTTGTGTCTTGTGGTATGTGCTGCTGTTATTTCACCAAATTCTTCCAAATTTTGCACAAAATGAAAAAAAAAAAGTTAAATATTTCTGTGACTCATTGTTAGAGAGAGAGGTTTCAAATCACTCCAGGAGAAACTGGAGCAAATTTACAGAAAAATGTAGTTTAAAAATGTGTCAATAATCGGCCACAAACATCTGGAAAATAACGAAGGAAAAACAGGCGAACATATATAAAATAGACGTAACCCCTTGTCCTTCCCGATAGATGAATCAAACATGGGCCAAAAGCACCAAAAACAAGGCACGAAAGGCGCAGGTGCAACAATGGGGCGCGCTGTCTTCATCTTGTCACTTTTTTTAGCCGGCGACATCGCACTAATATAAACCCGAAGGCTGTAAAGCTCTCGTTAGGCGCGAGGACGGGCGAGCTCAGCACCTACATGTTTGGGTTGAGCGTTGCATTAAGACGCTGGGTGGCCGCCTTGTCGGTCGGTGTCTCTCTGGGTGATAGATCGCAGGTTTATTAGAGCGCCTCCTGCGCGCTCATCACTTCGACACCAGGCTCCACATTTCTGGAAGGTCTCCACGTACAGTATGTATACTATTAACCGGTGTCTCAGGACATAATTAGACTTCTCGCAGTCTCTCGGTGAGGTTAGACCAGGATATATTTTACCCCATGAAACGCTTGCACTTTCCGTGCCAAATCTAATAAATTCATGAGGGTCACGTCTTATTTAAAGGGGAAACTCCCCATAATTACAGAGCATTGACTCTTTAAAAAAAAAAGACACAAAACTTTAAAAAGAAGCAGAAACAAATACATATTTCTCTGAATTATCACCTGCCGCAGCATCTGTGCTGAAACGCTTCGTGTCAGTTCTGGCATTCAGTTCATGGAATAACAGGGACTTAAAGGGGTATTCCGGTATAAACTGATAGTCCTATCATTTGCTAACATGAGGGTCCTCGGTCTTCTACTGGCTAGAAAACTGCACCCAACACCTTCATTCTAAGCCTATGGACATGACGAACCTCGAGCAGCACTTGCTTATCTTATATATCTTGCTGCGTAGACTGGATGGAGAAAGGAATGGCAGAATGAATGAATGAGCTGCTGCGCCATTCAACTCTTGCATGGGAGAGTGGGGGGGCACAACTACCTATTCTGGAGGTTGCTGTAGCAATGGGATGTACTCCAGTCTGCCAGTTTCCACTTACCCAGTATATAGGTGAGTGCTTGTTAAACTGATGACCTTTTTAAATATTGGCGGTCTGTCTTCGCCATAAATGTTTTATTGGTGAGGGTCTTAACTCTAGAGCCCCAGCTAAACAATCCAAATAAGGTGCTAGTAAATGACGCATTCCCTTTGTTGTTTACGTGCGAGCGGCAGTGCACTCATTGCTTACATGTAAGCGGCAGTGCACTCATTGCTTACTTGTGATAAGTATTGCACTCATTGCTTACTTGTGATAAGTATTGCACTCATTGCTTACTTGTGATAAGTATTGCACTCATTGCTTACGTGTGAGCAACGGTGCACTCATTGCTTACGTGTGAGCAACGGTGCACTCATTGCTTACGTGTAAAGCAACGGTGCACTCATTGCTTACGTGTAAAGCAACGGTGCACTCATTGCTTACGTGTAAAGCAACGGTGCACTCATTGCTTACGTGTAAAGCAACGGTGCACTCATTGCTTACGTGTGAGCAACGGTGCACTCATTGCTTACGTGTGAGCAACGGTGCACTCATTGCTTACGTGTGAGCAACGGTGCACTACATACTCACGTGTGAGTAGCAGTGCATTCATTGCTTACGTGTTAGTAGCAGTGCACTCATTTACGTTTGAGTAGCTGTGCACTCATTGCTTATTACTGGGCATCAGTGCTTCCTGTACCTTGATAGGACTGAGCTGCCATATCCAGCACCGATGGCTGGACAGATCGACTACTGACGACTCACAGATAGCCTTTGTCAAATTTTGAGTGCCTTACTAAGGAAACAACCCTATGATTGGAGTATAGATCCTAAAGGTGGCATAAAGGTCTATGCCTCCCCGAGGACCGCCTTGCTACAGATAAAGTGATGGTTCCTGTAGCATACAGAACATTACACGTTTTTTCACTTGTATCTGGTTTGCATTGCTCTGGCCACTGTGGTTATAATACATGGTTAATATGAATGGCCGTTACATGTGAACATCCCAGCTCGGGCCCATTGGACGTTCCCCACAGGCCATGCATAACAGTACAACAATAGCTTTCAAAATCCAGTCTCTGGATCAGTCCGAAGCTTCTTCTGCCAAAGTGGTTGTTACTTCCAAGCAGTGAAGCTGCCCCGGGAAGCGGGCCAAAAATTCCTGCAGCAGAAGAGCAAAGGGGCCAAGTATGAATTAAGCAGTAGGCGCGATGTGCTAACTCTCTGGCATATTTTATGGACACGGTGTCAGCCGTGGTATTTATTAAAAAGGTTTTCATGACGGCAAATTGAGTCCAACGTGAAGGCTCAACACTATCTGCCTTACATGGTCAGCGGCAAACACATTGCACAACAACCAAAGTGGGCTCAACGGACAGCAAGTACTACAGAGGGGGGTCTACCGGCCCAGTGCATGGCCGTATAATGAAGGAACTGACTCCTATGTACAAGAATATAACTACTATAATACTGCTCCTATGTACAAGAATATAACTACTATAATACTGCTCCTATGTACAAGAATATAACTACTATAATACTGCCCCTATGTACAAGAATATAACTACTATAATACTGCTCCTATGTACAAGAATATAACTACTATAATACTGCTCCCTATGTACAAGAATATAACTACTATAATACTGCCCCTATATACAAGAATATAACTACTATAATACTGCCCCTATGTACAAGAATATAACTACTATAATACTGCTCCTATATACAAGAATATAACTACTATAATACTGCCCCTATGTACAGGAATATAACTACTATAATACTGCCCCTATGTACAGGAATATAACTACTATAATACTGCCCCTATGTACAAGAATATAACTACTATAATACTGTCCCCTATGTACAAGAATATAACTACTATAATACTGCCCCTATGTACAAGAATATAACTACTATAATACTGCCCCCTATGTACAAGAATATAACTACTATAATACTGCCCCTATGTACAAGAATATAACTACTATAATACTGCCCCTATGTACAAGAATATAACTACTATAATACTGCCCCTATGTACAAGAATATAACTACTATAATACTGCCCCTATGTACAAGAATATAACTACTATAATACTGCCCCTATGTACAAGAATATAACTACTATAATACTGCTCCTATGTACAAGAATATAACTACTATAATACTGCCCCCTATGTACAAGAATATAACTACTATAATACTGTCCCTATGTACAAGAATATAACTGCTATAATACTGCCCCATATGTAGAAGAATATAACTGCTATAACACTGCCCCCTATGTACAAGAATATAACTACTATAATACTGCCCCCTATGTACAAGAATATAACTACTATAATACTGCCCCCTATGTACAAGAATATAACTACTATAGTACTGCCCCCTATGTACAAGAATATAACTGCTATAGTACTGCCCCCTATGTAGAAGAATATAACTACTATAATACTGCCCCCTATGAACAAGAATATAACTACTATAATACTGCCCCCTATGTACAAGAATATAACTACTATAATACTGCTCCTATGTACAAGAATATAACTACTATAATACTGCCCCTATGTACAAGAATATAACTACTATAATACTGCCCCCTATGTACAAGAATATAACTACTATAATACTGCCCCTATGTACAAGAATATAACTACTATAATACTGCCCCATGTACAAGAATATAGCTACTATAATACTGCCCCTATGTACAAGAATATAACTACTATAATACTGCCCCTATGTACAAGAATATAACTACTATAATACTGCCCCCTATGTACAAGAATATAACTACTATAATACTGCCCCCTATGTACAAGAATATAACTACTATAATACTGCCCCTATGTACAAGAATATAACTACTATAATACTGCCCCTATGTACAAGAATATAACTACTATAATACTGCCCCTATGTACAAGAATATAACTACTATAATACTGCCCCCTATGTACAAGAATATAACTACTATAATACTGCCCCTATGTACAAGAATATAACTACTATAATACTGCCCCATGTACAAGAATATAGCTACTATAATACTGCCCCTATGTACAAGAATATAACTACTATAATACTGCTCCTATGTACAAGAATGTAATTGCTATTATCTGTTTCTTTCCCTTTTTCTTTCCTTTTCTCTTCCTTTCTTCCTTTCTTTCCCTCTTTCTTTTTTGCTTTGTTTGTCTTTCATTTTCTTCTTTCTTTCTCTGTTTCCCTCCTTTCCATCTTTCTCTCTTCCTTTTTCTCTTTCTTTCCCTCTCTCTCTCGTCCGCCCATTTCCCCGTGTCACCCTTGTCTATGGCTCCTGATATACAGTGATATGGGTCGTCACAGATTCCGGGGCAGCTATGATGGGCGCTCTATATAGGGTAATTGTGGGGTAGTTGCAGAGGAGATGAATGACTTCCTCCCTGCAGCCACTGGCAGCATTGTGTTAGTTGGGGGTGAAGGATGGCCCCGACTGTGCAGTGTAGACTGAGCTCGCACAATGTCGCTGATGCTGATATTTCGCTCCCTCTTTCTGGTTTTATGACATTTGGAGATCTGGTACCAATCACGACCCTATGCCTGTCTGCCCATTGTGGCCTGAAGGTGGCGCTGTGGGGAGTTACACTGTAAAGATCTGCGAGGGCTGGGGGTCCTGTTCAGGCATACAGGCTTCGTCCAGGCGCTTATCTCTGGTGTCACCAGTGCAGATGACACGTTGTATCTACCTCTTATACTGCAGCACCGGCCCCTCATCTGTCATTGCTGACAACCAGCCTGTATGTCTGGTGTGAGGGGTTGTCAGCCCTGCCCCTGGCGATGACGTCACTGATATAATGATATACTCATGACTTGTGATTGGCCCCGGTTTGATGATGCGGTGACGTCTGCTTCTTGCTGACCTGGTGATAACCGGCGTCGGCCGAGCCGCCTGTCGGGGCCCATGTGACACATGAGCAATCGCTTTCTCCAATAGTGAGTGAGATGTCTGGGGGGCTCTTAGCCACTGCACACAGGCAGCTTCTTAGCTAAATATCCCTTTCCTCACCATTGCCCGTCCATTGACCTCAGCCCTGACCTGGAACGACCACCTCTGGAGCTCTCTGGGGGCTACATCCAACGTCCTTACCAGTGCGGCTCTGAGCCTTGACCTCTGGGGACGAGTCTGGCGGCAGAAGAGAAATATGGGGCTGATTATAGCGATCAGTGAGCGCACACCGCCACCGCCTGCTGCACCGCTACGTCAGTGAGCGCACACCGCCACCGCCTGCTGCACCGCTACGTCAGTGAGCGCACACTGCCACCGCCTGCTGCACCGCTACATCAGTGAGCGCACACCGCCACCGCCTGCTGCACCGCTACGTCAGGGAGCGCACACCGCCACCGCCTGCTACACCGCTACGTCAGGGAGCGCACACTGCCACCACCTGCTGCACCGCTATGTCAGTGAGCGCACACCGCCACCGCCTGCTGCACCACCGCTACGTCAGGGAGCGCACACTGCCACCACCTGCACCGCTACGTCAGTGAGCGCACACCGCCACCGCCTGCTGTGCCGCTTCGTCAGGGAGCGCACACCGCCACGCCTGCTACACCGCTACGTCAGTGAGCGCACACCGCCACCGCCTGCTGCACCGCTACGTCAGGGAGCGCACACTGCCACCACCTGCTGCACCGCTTCGTCAGGGAGCACACACCGCCACCGCCTGCTGCACAGCTACGTCAGAGAGCGCACACTGCCACCACCTGCTGCACCGCTACGTCAGGGAGCGCACACCGCCACCGCCTGCTGCACTGCTCCGTCAGGCAGCGCACACCACCACCGCCTGCTGCACCGCTACGTCATGGAGCGCACACCACCACCGCCTGCTGCACCACCGCTACGTCAGGGAGCGCACACCGCCTGCTGCACCACCGCTACGTCATGGAGCGCACACCACCACCACCTGCTGCACCACCGCTACGTCAGGGAGCGCACACCACCACCGCCTGCTGCACCGCTACGTCAGGGAGCGCACACCACCACCGCCTGCTGCACCGCTACGTCAGGGAGCGCACACCACCACCGCCTGCTGCACCGCTACGTCAGGGAGCGCTGCATGAATACTGAGCCCCAAAGCCAGAAGCCACATCAGATTACACGGAACTACAGGATCCAAAAATGACCAAAATCCCCCCAAAATGGTGAAGTGAATTTCCGTACAAGTTCTATTACTGGGAAAGTTGGGTGAGGACCACTAAGCGAACCCCACAAAATGAGATCCCCCCCACTGCCTCCTGGGGAGCCTATGGAGCGACACATCAATAGTTTTGCTACATGTTTTCGGACACGTTTTGGATTTGATACCTGCGACCATTATTTGCGCGGAGACCCCCTTCACGTGTAATGGAGTCCCTCCTCACTGAGGATCTGCAGGAGTTTCCGGACCCCCCACTGAGATCACAGCCCCAAGAGCTGATGATCTGTGTCTCACTAGGAAATAATGCTGTCATATCCACAGAGCCGCGGTGATTAACAGGCGCGATGTGCTGCAGAATAACGGGGGAGATGTTCCAGCCCACATCTTACGAGAAGTGGTGCGTCAGCGAAGTCACATGACCCCTCGTAGGATTCAGAGCCGCGTTCTGCCACTGTGCCACAGAATGTAAAGAATTGGGATAAAAACCGACAACGGCCATAGTGACAGCACCGGGCAGCACAAGTCCCAGCACAGCTGTCCTAGGAAGCATACATCTCCCATTATAGGACAAAGTGATAATAAATAACTCCTTGTATTATACTGCGCTGTGCAAAAGTCTTAGGCAGGTGTGGGAAATATCTTGCGGAGTAGGAAGTTACCAGTAATAGAAGGGTTAATAGATTATTTTTATCAATTAACTAGATATCCATCATCAGTATCTGGTGACCGCCCGTCGCATCCATCATCAGTATCTGTGACCGTCCGTGGCCTCCATCATCAGTATCTGGTGACCGTCCGTGGCCTTCATCATCAGTATCTGGTGACCGCCCATCACCACCATCATCAGTATCTGGTGACCACCCGTCGCCTCCATCATCAGTATCTGGTGACCGTCTGTGGCCTTCATCATCAGTATCTGGTGACCGTCCGTGGCCTCCACCATCAGTATCTGGTGACCATCCGTGGCCTCCATCATCAGTATCTGGTGCCTGTCCGTCGCCTCCAACATCAGTATCTGATGACCCCCCCGTCTCCTCCATCATCAGTATCTGGTGACTGTCCGTGGCCTCCATCATCAGTATCTGGTGACCGTCCGTGGCCTCCATCATCAGTATCTGGTGACCGTCCGTGGCCTCCATTATCAGTATCTGATGATGGTCCGTGGCCTCCATTATCAGTATCTGGTGACTGTTCGTCGCCTCCATCATCAGTATCTGGTGACCGTCCATCGCCTCCATCACCAGTATCTGGTGACCGTCCGTCGCCTCCATCAGTATCTGATGACTGCTCGTCTCCATCATCAGTATCTGGTGACCACTCATAGCCTCCATCATCAGTATCTGGTGACCACTCATAGCCTCCATCATCAGTATCTGGTGACCACTCATAGCCTCCATCATCAGTATCTGGTGACCACTCATAGCCTCCATCATCAGTATCTGGTGACTGTCCGTGGCCTTCATCATCAATATCTGGTGACCATCTGTCGCCTCCATCATCAGTATCTGGTGACCGTCCGTTGCCTCCATCATCAGTATCTATTGACCACCCTTTGCCTCCATCATCAGTATCTGTTGACCGCCCATCACCTCCATCATCAGTATCTTGTGACTGCACATCTCCTCCATGATCAGTATCTGGTGACTGCCCATCACCTCCATCATCAGTGTCTGATGACTGCCCATCTCCTCCATTGTATCTGATGAAAGCCCATCTCCTCCATCATCAGTATCTTGTGACTGCACATCTCCATGATCAGTATCTCGTGACCACCCGTCACCTCCATCATCAGTATCTGTTGCTCACCCATCACCTCCATCATCAGTGGCTGGTGACTGCCCATCTCCTCCATTGTCAGTTTCTGGTGACCACCGGTCTCCTCCATCATCAGTATCTGGTGACCGACCATCTCCTCCATCATCAGTATCTGGTGACCATCCCTCACCTCCATCATTTCTTCTCACCACTTGTACACAGGTTATGAAGGATCTCAGCAGGAGGTTGTGCCAAAGAGACCTGCCCCCAGATCTCGTGTATATGAGGCTTGTGTGGATCCTTCATGAGATCCCAGACAGACGAGATCATGTGAGATCAGGGACCTGTGGCCGAATAATCACCCCTGGACTCCACATTCCTAATGATGTTGGCTGGATGTTGGGGGTCTTTGTCCTGTTGTAGACGCCTACTGATAGAATCACATGACAGGTAAGTATTAGAGATGGGAGAACACCTGGATGTTCGGGTCCGGTGGGTTCAGCCGAACGGTTACAAAAAGTTCAGGTTTGGGTATCAGAACAGGACCTGAACCCAGACCTCATTCACTTGAATGGGGAACCCGAACATCCAATGTTTGAAACACTGACATGTGCATGACAGCGCAGCAAACACAGCTTCTGATCGGCGGTATAAAGTTTACCTCCGGTCATTGGTGTCAGCTGATGGGACTACAGCTCCCATCATCCAACACTTGCTGCCGCTAATAACAGCGAGAGCAGGAGGGGGGCAGATGGGAGTTTTCATCAGCCGCTCCTGAGCTGTAAATAAATAATTAAAAAAAAAAAAAAAGCCGTGTGGGTTTCTCTGTATTTTTGATAACCAGCCAGGCAAAACTCACAGCTGGGGGCTGTAACCATCAGCTGTCAGCTTCAACAAGGCTGGTTATCAAGAATAGAAGGATCCCCACACTGTATTTTTTAATTATTTAAATAAATAAATAATAATTTAAAAAAGCAACTGTGTGGGGTCCCCCCCATTTTGGACAACCAGCCTTGGTAAAGCAGACAGCTGGGGGATGGTAATCTCAGGCTGGTAAGTTGGGGCCATGGATATTGACCCCCCAGCCTAAAAATAGCAGCCCGCAGCTGCCCAATAAAAGCAATCTATTAGATGCACCAATTCTGTCTTTTTGCCCGGCTCTTGCCCTGTAGCGGTGGTGAGTGGGGTTCATATCTGTGGGGTTGATGTCACCTTTGTATTGTCAGGTGACATCAAGCCCACAGCTTAGTAATGGCGAGGTCTATAAGACACCCCCATTACTAATCCTATAGTTACATGTTAAATAAAGACACAGACAGAATAAAATCCTTTATTAGAAATGAAACGAAACACAGTTTTCTATATTTCCAGGTGAGGATGTTACCTTTAGTAGCCATTCACACTCATTTGTGTCAACTTCTGTGCATGCTATCAGGCCAAAATCACCAGGGGATGTGAACTTTTGATCAGGGTCATTTGGATGTTTTGGGTTGTCATTATGATGTAAAAAGAGAAAACACAGTAGTCTGACAATAAATGGCTTCACCCAACCACTATCTATGAGTGGAGGAAAAGGTTTGGCGTTATCATTCATATTCTCTGAAAAAAGGCCAAGAAAGGAAAAATTCTGCCGGGGTGTGTAAACTTTTGAGCACAACTGTATACAAACCCTCCCACCTGTGATGGGGGACTCCTCAGGGGAGAGGAGTGTATATAAGAAGTGGTAAAAATTAGGGTCCCAGGTTGTTGGTACCCAGAATTATTTCTAAAGGTACAATTAAAGGGTTACTTGCTCAGCAAATGCCCTTAGTAACTGACTGGGTGCTGACAAGAAGAAGTGATGGAGGTGAAGGGTGGTCATCAGATACTGATGGGGGATACACACCTCTCTTTTCTACACTCACTTTGCATTTTGTTAATTGATACAAATAGACTATAAATACTTTTTATTTATGAGAGAACACACCTGCCTTAAACTTTTACACTGTAATGTCCATCTTGCATTTTATACTCCAGAGCTGCACTCACTATTCTGCTGGTGCAGGGATGCTCAGGGGCAGTGATAAAGCAGTGTGAGAACCCTACAAACATGCTCAGACATCTCAGCTTCCTGGATCAGTGTGAACGATGTCCTGCAATGTAGGAAGGATGCGATCAGTCTGGTGATGACTGATACATTTTTATATGACTCCTGAACTTTTACCTCTGCTGTGTAAGAGCTGATGTCGAGCGGCAGTGACGGAGTTAATTGTCATGTTCGGTGGCTGCACAGCATCATGCGGTATTTGGGGTCTGAGCAGACATCCTATGTTATCCTGCTGGACTGTGTCACGCTCGCACTCATCCCTGGAGAAGCCTCTCATATTCTCCCAGCATCCAGGTCTGGAGGTTTTGTGTTTAGACATATTTGGTTCCTCTTCCTGAGCGATGTGTCATCTTTCTGCCGCTGTCGGACATTAATCAGCGTCGGGGCGCAGCAGGTCCTCCCGGTCCCGGGTCTGCCGAACAGGACGGAGCTGTAATAATGTGTCCCGGCCCGGTGACAAATCACTGGCATCTCAGAGCGAGGGAGCAGGGACGATCCGGCACAGACGTAGGCGTGCGACATATTAGTTCATTGGATGGTGAAATCCACTAAATTTACCAACAAAACAAAAAAGAAACATAGTATCAGTTGTCTTACTGGTTCCAAATAAGAGCAAAATAGTCACAATGTTCCAAATATTATTATTATTTTCTTGTATAGCACCATCATATTCTGCAGCGCTTTACAGACATTACCGCTTTCACAATGGGGATCACAATCTAAATTCTCAGTATGTCACTGCAGTGTGGGAAGAATCCAGAGGAAATCCATCCAAGTACGTGGAGAGCTACAAACCCCTTGCAGATGTTGTCCTCGGTGGCATTTGAACCCAGGACAGCAGCGTTGCAAAGCTGCAGTGCTAACCACTGAGCCACCATACAGAGTAACTACTGTGCCACGATACAGAGCTAACGACTGAGCCACCATACAGGGATAACCACTGAACCACTGTACAGTGCTAACCACTGAGCCATCATACAGGACTAACCACTGAGCCACCATATGGGATAATCACTGAGCCACCATACAGGACTAACCACTGAGCCACCATATGGGATAATCACTGAGCCACCATACAGGGCTAACCACTGAGCCACAATGCAGTGCTATCCACTGAGCCACCATACAGGGCTAACCACTGAGCCACAATGCAGTGCTATCCACTGAGCCGGCATGCTGCCCACATGCTGTCATCCAGAATTGACAGTTTGCCCTGAGCACATCTATCTGACAAGGATCTATTGTTACATGAGGAAGTTTAGGTATGAAAGCAATCAGAGGTCACGATAAATGAAGCACAAAGGAAAAGACTGGGCTAGAAATCTGGTGTAAGATTGAAATGTTGCAACATTTTTTTCTCCAGCTTGAAACAAATTCATCATTTACATCAAGTTGCAAAAAATGACATCAGAAAAGTAACAAGTCCCTGAAGCCTGTAATGAGTTGGTGCATTCTATTCCTCTTCAGCATCGGCACACAAAGCATGTGCACATGATGCTCTGCAGAGAGGTCAGTGGTGTAATAATCTGCAGGATATATCACTGTATCTGTCAGGAGGTGGAAGAGCGATGCTCTGCAGAGAGGTCAGTGGTGTAATAATCTGCAGGATATATCACTATGTATCTGTCAGGAGGTGGAGGAGCGATGCTCTGCAGAGAGGGCAGTGGTGTAATAATCTGTAGGATATATCACTATGTATCTGTCAGGAGGTGGAGGAGCGATGCTCTGCAGAGAGGTCAGTGGTGTAATAATCTGCAGGATATATCACTGTGTATCTGTCAGGAGGTGGAGGAGCGATGCTCTGCAGAGAGGTCAGTGGTGTAATAATCTGCAGGATATATCACTGTATCTGTCAGGAGGTGGAAGAGCGATGCTCTGCAGAGAGGTCAGTGGTGTAATAATCTGCAGGATATATCACTATGTATCTGTCAGGAGGTGGAGGAGCGATCCTCTGCAGAGAGGTCAGTGGTGTAATAATCTGCAGGATATATCACTATGTATCTGACGGGAGGTGGAAGAGCGATGCTCTGCAGAGAGGACAATGGTGTAATAATCTGCAGGATATATCATATCTGTCAGGAGGTGGAGGAGCGATGCTCTGCAGAGAGGTCAGTGGTGTAATAATCTGCAGGATATATCACTATCTGTCAGGAGGTGGAGGAGTGATGCTCTGCGGAGAGGTCAGTGGTGTAATAATCTGCAGGATATATCACTATATCTGTCAGGAGGTAGAGGAGCGAAGCTCTGCAGAGAGGCCAGTGGTGTAATAATCTGCAGGATATATCACTATGTATCTGTCTGGAGGTGGAGGAGCGATGTTCTGCAGAGAGGTCAGTGGTGTTATAATCTGCAGGATATATCACTATGTGTCTGTCAGGAGGTGGAGGAGCGATGCTCTGCAGAGAGGTCAGTGGTGTAATAATCTGCAGGATATATCACTGTATCTGTCAGGAGGTGGAGGAGCGATGCTCTGCAGAGGACAGTGGTGTAATAATCTGCAGGATATATCACTGTATCTGTCAGGAGGAGGAGGAGCGATGCTCTGCAGAGAGGTCAGTGGTGTAATAATCTGCAGGATATATCACTATGTATCTGTCTGGAGGTGGAGGAGCGATGTTCTGCAGAAGTCAGTGGTGTAATCTGCAGGATATATCACTATGTATCTGTCTGGAGGTGGAGGAGCGATGTTCTGCAGAGGTCAGTGGTGTAATAATCTGCATGATATATCACTATGTATCTGTCAGGAGGTGGAGGAGCGATACTCTGCAGAGAGATCAGTGATATAATCTGCAGGATATATCACTATGTATCTGTCAGGAGGTGGAGGAGCAATGTTCTGCAGAGAGGTCAGTGGTGTAATAATCTGCAGGATATATCACTATGTATCTGTCAGGAGGTGGAGGAGTGATGCTCTGCAGAGAGGTCAGTGATGTAGTAATCTGCAGGATATATCACTATGTATCTGTCAGGAGGTGGAGGAGCGATGCTCTGCAGAGAGGTCAGAGGTGTAATAATCTGCAGGATATATCACTGTGTATCTGTCAGGAGGTGGAGGAGCGATGCTCTGCAGAGGGGTCAGTGGTGTAATAATCTGCAGGATATCACTGTGTATCTGTCAGGATGTGGAGGAGCGATGCTCTGCAGAGAGGTCAGTGGTGTAATAATCTGCAGGATATATCACTATGTATCTGTCAGGAGGTGGAGGAGCGATGCTCTGCAGAGAGGTCAGTGGTGTAATAATCTGCAGGATATATCACTATGTATCTGGAGGAGGAGGAGCGATGCTCTGCAGAGAGGTCAGTGGTGGTGTAATAATCTGCAGGATATATCGCTATGTATCTGTCAGGAGGTGGAGGAGCGATGCTCTGCAGAGAGGTCAGTAGTGTAATAATCTGCAGGATATATCACTATGTATCTGTCAGGAGGTGGAGGAGCGATCCTCTGCAGAGAGGTCAGTGGTGTAATAATCTGCAGGATATATCACTATGTATCTGTCAGGAGGTGGAAGAGCGATGCTCTGCAGAGAGGACAATGGTGTAATAATCTGCAGGATATATCATATCTGTCAGGAGGTGGAGGAGCGATGCTCTGCAGAGAGGTCAGTGGTGTAATAATCTGCAGGATATATCACTATATCTGTCAGGAGGTAGAGGAGCGAAGCTCTGCAGAGAGGCCAGTGGTGTAATAATCTGCAGGATATATCACTGTGTATCTATCAGGAGGTGGAGGAGCGATGTTCTGCAGAGAGGTCAGTGGTGTTATAATCTGCAGGATATATCACTATGTGTCTGTCAGGAGGTGGAGGAGCGATGCTCTGCAGAGAGGTCAGTGGTGTAATAATCTGCAGGATATATCACTGTATCTGTCAGGAGGTGGAGGAGCGATGCTCTGCAGAGGACAGTGGTGTAATAATCTGCAGGATATATCACTGTATCTGTCAGGAGGAGGAGGAGCGATGCTCTGCAGAGAGGTCAGTGGTGTAATAATCTGCAGGATATATCACTATGTATCTGTCTGGAGGTGGAGGAGCGATGTTCTGCAGAAGTCAGTGGTGTAATCTGCAGGATATATCACTATGTATCTGGAGGTGGAGGAGCGATGTTCTGCAGAGGTCAGTGGTGTAATAATCTGCATGATATATCACTATGTATCTGTCAGGAGGTGGAGGAGCGATACTCTGCAGAGAGATCAGTGATATAATCTGCAGGATATATCACTATGTATCTGTCAGGAGGTGGAGGAGCAATGTTCTGCAGAGAGGTCAGTGGTGTAATAATCTGCAGGATATATCACTATGTATCTGTCAGGAGGTGGAGGAGTGATGCTCTGCAGAGAGGTCAGTGATGTAGTAATCTGCAGGATATATCACTATGTATCTGTCAGGAGGTGGAGGAGCGATGCTCTGCAGAGAGGTCAGAGGTGTAATAATCTGCAGGATATATCACTGTGTATCTGTCAGGAGGTGGAGGAGCGATGCTCTGCAGAGGGGTCAGTGGTGTAATAATCTGCAGGATATCACTGTGTATCTGTCAGGATGTGGAGGAGCGATGCTCTGCAGAGAGGTCAGTGGTGTAATAATCTGCAGGATATATCACTATGTATCTGTCAGGAGGTGGAGGAGCGATGCTCTGCAGAGAGGTCAGTGGTGTAATAATCTGCAGGATATATCACTATGTATCTGGAGGAGGAGGAGCGATGCTCTGCAGAGAGGTCAGTGGTGGTGTAATAATCTGCAGGATATATCGCTATGTATCTGTCAGGAGGTGGAGGAGCGATGCTCTGCAGAGAGGTCAGTAGTGTAATAATCTGCAGGATATATCACTATGTATCTGTCAGGAGGTGGAGGAGCGATCCTCTGCAGAGAGGTCAGTGGTGTAATAATCTGCAGGATATATCACTATGTATCTGTCAGGAGGTGGAAGAGCGATGCTCTGCAGAGAGGACAATGGTGTAATAATCTGCAGGATATATCATATCTGTCAGGAGGTGGAGGAGCGATGCTCTGCAGAGAGGTCAGTGGTGTAATAATCTGCAGGATATATCACTGTATCTGTCAGGAGGTGGAGGAGTGATGCTCTGCGGAGAGGTCAGTGGTGTAATAATCTGCAGGATATATCACTATATCTGTCAGGAGGTAGAGGAGCGATGCTCTGCAGAGAGGCCAGTGGTGTAATAATCTGCAGGATATATCACTATGTATCTGTCTGGAGGTGGAGGAGCGATGTTCTGCAGAGAGGTCAGTGGTGTTATAATCTGCAGGATATATCACTATGTGTCTGTCAGGAGGTGGAGGAGCGATGCTCTGCAGAGAGGTCAGTGGTGTAATAATCTGCAGGATATATCACTATCTGTCAGGAGGTGGAGGAGCGATGCTCTGCAGAGGACAGTGGTGTAATAATCTGCAGGATATATCACTGTGTATCTGTCAGGAGGAGGAGGAGCGATGCTCTGCAGAGAGGTCAGTGGTGTAATAATCTGCAGGATATATCACTATGTATCTGTCTGGAGGTGGAGGAGCGATGTTCTGCAGAGGTCAGTGGTGTAATCTGCAGGATATATCACTATGTATCTGTCTGGAGGTGGAGGAGCGATGTTCTGCAGAGAGATCAGTGATATAATCTGCAGGATATATCACTATGTATCTGTCAGGAGGTGGAGGAGCGATGTTCTGCAGAGAGGTCAGTGGTGTAATAATCTGCAGGATATATCACTGTATCTGTCAGGAGGTGTAAGAGCGATGCTCTGCAGAGAGGTCAGTGATGTAATAATCTGCAGGATATATCACTATGTATCTGTCAGGAGGTGGAGGAGTGATGCTCTGCAGAGAGGTCAGTGATGTAATAATCTGCAGGATATATCACTATGTATCTGTCAGGAGGTGGAGGAGCGATGCTCTGCAGAGAGGTCAGAGGTGTAATAATCTGCAGGATATATCACTGTGTATCTGTCAGGAGGTGGAGGAGCGATGCTCTGCAGAGAGGTCAGTGGTGTAATAATCTGCAGGATATCACTGTGTATCTGTCAGGAGGTGGAGGAGCGATGCTCTGCAGAGAGGTCAGTGGTGTAATAATCTGCAGGATATATCACTGTATCTGTCAGGAGGTGGAGGAGCGATGCTCTGCAGAGAGGTCAGTGGTGTAATAATCTGCAGGATATATCACTATGTATCTGGAGGAGGAGGAGCGATGCTCTGCAGAGAGGTCAGTGGTGGTGTAATAATCTGCAGGATATATCGCTATGTATCTGTCAGGAGGTGGAGGAGCGATGCTCTGCAGAGAGGTCAGTAGTGTAATAATCTGCAGAATATATCACTATGTATCTGTCAGGAGGTGAAGGAGCGATGCTCTGCCGAGAGGTCAGTGGTGTAATAATCTGCAGGCTGTATCAGTGTGTATCTGTCAGGTGGTGGAGGAGCGATGCTCTGCAGAGAGGTCAGTGGTGTAATAATCTGCAGGATATATCACTATGTATCTGTCAGGAGGTGGAGGAGCGATGCTCTGCAGAGGACAGTGGTGTAATCTGCAGGATATATCACTATGTATCTGTCAGGAGGTGGAGGAGCGATGCTCTGCAGAGAGGTCAGAGGTGTAATAATTTGCAGGATATATCACTGTGTATCTGTCAGGTGGAGGAGCGATGCTCTGCGGAGAGGTCAGTGGTGTAATCTGCAGGCTGTATCAGTGTGTATCTGTCAGGTGGTGGAGGAGCGATGCTCTGCAGAGAGGACAGTGGTGTAATAATCTGCAGGATATATTACTATGTATCTGTCAGGAGGTGGAGGAGCGATGCTCTGCAGAGAGGTCAGAGGTGTAATAATCTGCGGGATATATCACTATGTATCTTTGAGGAGGTGGAGGAGCGATGCTCTGCAGAGAGGTCAGTGGTGTAATAATCTGCAGGATATATCACTATGTATCTGTCAGGAGGTGGAGGAGCGATCCTCTGCAGAGAGGTCAGTGGTGTAATAATCTGCAGAATATATCACTGTGTATCTGTCAGGAGGTGGAGGAGCGATGCTCTGCAGAGAGGTCAGTGGTGTAATAATCTGCAGGATATATCACTGTGTATCTGTCAGGAGGTGGAGGAGCGATGCTCTGCAGAGAGGTCAATGGTGTAATAATCTGCGGGATATATCACTATCTGTCAGGAGGTGGAGGAGCGATGCTCTGCAGAGAGGTCAGTGGTGTAATAATCTGCAGGATATATCACTATGTATCTGTCAGGAGGTGGAGGAGCGATGCTCTGCAGAGAGGCCAGTGGTGTAATAATCTGCAGGATATATCACTATGTATCTGTCAGGAGGTGGAGGAGCGATGCTCTGCAGAGAGGTCTGTGGTGTAATAATCTGCAGAATATATCACTATGTATCTGTCAGGAGGTGGAGGAGCGATGCTCTGCAGAGATGTCAGTGGTGTAATCTGCGGGATGTATCACTATGTCAGGAGATGGAGGAGCGATGCTCTGCAGAGAGGCCAGTGGTGTAATAATCTGCAGGATATATCCCTGGATCTGTCAGGAGGCGCGATGCGCTGCAGATCTGTAGAGAGGTGTATATTAGCGGCCATTGTGCAGAGCCCCCAGTCCGCCAGGAACACCTCGGGGGGGGGGGGGGGGGGGGGTATAGGAGGGTCCTGCGATGCCTCCTGCAGTGAGGGGGTCACTCCAGCACTGAGGTTATCAGACACCAGACGGTAGTTCCTGCAGTGGGGTCCCGGGGTCAGATGTCAGGGGTCATCAGGCCTCTCGTGTGGCATGGACTCAATCACAGGATTATCTGGAGGTGGCAGCGCAATGCTCTGCAGAGGACATTAATCAGCTGCCGGAGCCTGCAGCATACATCAGGGGTGACGTGCAGAGCTTCCCCTGATTTCATACATAATAAATGTGAAACAAGCGAGGCCGCGACCCCCGCGATCAGTTCTGCGCTCAGGTTTCACGTCTTGTGGTCAAAGCGCCAACATCCAATCTGGGCCAAGTAGGAAAATGCGCGGAGGCCGATATCAGCGAAATCTGCGCTTAACCGAATTAATGTCACCGACGTGAACCAAGAACCAAACCGCGACCTGCAGCCGGGGGGATCGCGTTACCGCTCGCTGCCTTGTCCGGACCGGGAGGGAGCGAAACGCCCCCAAATCCAGTTCTAAACGCAGCGACGTGTAGAGTGTCTGCACTGATACATTGTAACAAACTACAGCAGACTGATCTGTGATGCTGCTGTGACGCCTCACTGTGTAGACTGATACCAGAAGTGTTAGTCCGTGTTCACATGTAGCGTCAATACTGTGATTTCTGCAGAAATCTGTATCTAAAGATGCTGCCGAACTTTACCTTTTTCAGTGCGTTTTCTTGCTGGCTTCTATGGGGAATCTAAAAAAATGCATGTAAAAAAAACAAAAATGCAGTTTGGGTTAAGCGCAAAATCAAAGCTTTTCTGTGCAAAAAAATATCAAATCTGCACCAAAAATGCATCAGATATAAAGGTAATTGCATAAAACAATACAGCAAAGATTCAGAAAAGATACAGGAAAAAAGCAGCAGAAAAACGCAGCGTTCATGCTATGTGTGAACACCGCCTTAGGTGTGCGCAGATTTTCAGCTTCCTAATGTCAAATATATTTCCAGTTACTGAAGGCAAGAAGAGAGCAAGGAAATGTAGAGGGCTGAAAAACGGCATCGGTGGTCTCTGGATGAGTATTATTGGGAGTGAGTGTGATGTGCGCAGGGTCACAGAAGGTTAACCCCCAGCTACAATGAGGTCTGTAGTCCCAGGAATTACCAGAGGGGGGCAGAAGCTTTCACTTCTGCAGGTATTTTGTAGCAGGTCTAGAATGTGTTCTGGGGATGTTTGCACATTGTGACTGATCTGCAGCCACGAGGATGGAGATTTGTGTCTCTGAGGAAGAGCAGACAATGTTCCAATGACTGTAATGCTCCATCTAATATTCTGCGAGATTGACTCAGATCATCGAGCTCAGATATTCAGGCTCAGATCATCTGTCTCAGACCATCATGCTCAGATATTCAGGCTCAGATCATTGGGCTCAGATATTCAGGCTCAGATCATTGGGCTCAGATATTCAGGCTCAGATCATTGGGCTCCGATCATTGGGCTCAGATATTCAGGCTCAGATCATAGGGCTCCGATCATCGGGCTCAGATCATCGGGCTCAGACCATCGTGCTCAGATATTCAGGCTCAGATCATTGGGCTCAGACCTTCGGGCTCAGATATTCAGGCTCAGATCATTGGGCTCAGATATTCAGGCTCCGATCATTGGGCTCAGATCATTGGGCTCAGATATTCATTCTCAGATCATTGGGCTCAGATCATCCCAAAGACCATCGGGCTCAGATATTCAGGCTCCGATCATCAGGCTCAGATCATTGGGCTCAGATCCTAGGGCTCTGATCATAGGGCTCCGATCATAGGGCTCAGATCATAGGGCTCAGATATTTGAGCTCAGATCATCGGGCTCCGATCATAGGGCTCAGATCATCGGGCTCCGATCATAGGGCACAGATCATAGGGCTCCGATCATGCGGCTCAGATCATCGGGCGCAGATCATAGGGCTCAGATCATCGGGCTCAGATATTCAGGCTCAGATCATTGGGCTCAGACCATCGGGCTCAGATATTCAGGCTCAGATCATTGGGCTCAGATATTCAGGCTCAGATCATCGGGCTAAGATCATTGGGCTCAGATCATACGGCTCAGACCATTGGGCTCAGATCATTGGGCTCAGACATTTAGGCTCAGGTCATTGGGCTCCGATCATTGGGCTCAGATCATAGGGCTCAGATATTCATTCTCAGATCATTGGGCTCAGATCATCCCAAAGACCATCGGGCTCAGATATTCAGGCTCCGATCATCGGGCTCAGATCATTGGGCTCAGATCATTGGGCTCAGATCCTAGGGCTCTGATCATAGGGCTCCGATCATAGGGCTCAGATCATCGGGCTCAGATCATCGGGCTCAGATATTTGAGCTCAGATCATCGGGCTCCGATCATCGGGCTCCGATCATAGGGCTCAGATCATCGGGCTCCGATCATAGGGCACAGATCATAGGGCTCCGATCATACGGCTCAGATCATCGGGCGCAGATCATAGGGCTCAGATCATCGGGCTCAGATATTCAGGCTCAGATCATTGGGCTCAGACCATCGGGCTCAGATATTCAAGCTCAGATCATCGGGCTCAGATCATTGGGCTCAGATCATACGGCTCAGACCATTGGGCTCAGACATTTAGGCTCAGGTCATTGGGCTCCGATCATTGGGCTCAGATATTCAGGCTCAGATCATTGAGCTCAGATATTCAGGCTCAGCTCATCGGGCTCAGCTCATCGGGCTCAGCTCATCGGGCTCAGATCATCGGGCTCTGATCATAGGGCTCTGATCATAGGGCTCCGATCATCGGGCTCAGATCATCGGGCTCATATTTGAGCTCAGATCATCGGGCTCCGATCATACGGCTCCGATCATACGGCTCAGATCATCGGGCTCCTATCATAGGGCACAGATCATAGGACTCAGACCATCGGGCTCAGATATTCAGGCTCAGATCATTGGACTCAGACCATCGGGCTCAGATATTCAGGCTCAGATCATAGGGCTCCGATCATCGGGCTCAGATCATAGGGCTCAGATCATCGGGCTCCGATCATAGGGGTCAAATCATAGGGGTCAGATCATAGGGCTCAGATCATAGGGCTCTGATCATCGGGCTCAGATCATAGAGCTCAGATCATCGGGCTCAGATCGTAGGGCTCCGATCATAGGGCTCCGATCATAGGGCTCAGATCATAGGGCTCAGATCATTGGGCTCAGATCATCGGGCTCAGATCATAGGGCTCAGACCATCAGGCTCAGATATTCAGGCTCAGACCATTGGGCTCAGATATTCAGGCTCAGATCATTGGGCTCAGATATTCAGGCTCAGATCATCGGGCTCAGATCATTGGGCTCAGGTCATTGGGCTCAGATCATCGGGCTCAGATCATCAGACTCAGATCATAGGGCTCAGATATTTGAGCTCAGATCATCGGGCTCAGATCATAGGGCTCATATCATCGGGCTCAGACCATAGGGCTCAGATATTCAGGCTCAGATCATAGGGCTCAGATCATAGGGCTCAGATCATAGGGCTCCGATCAATCGGGCTCAGATCGTAGGGCTCCGATCATAGGGCTCAGATCATAGGGCTCAGATCATAGGGCTCAGATCATTGGGCTCAGATCATCGGGCTCAGATCATAGGGCTCAGACCATCGGGCTCAGATATTCAGGCTCAGACCATTGGGCTCAGATATTCAGGCTCAGATCATTGGGCTCAGATATTCAGGCTCAGATCATCGGGCTCAGATCATTGGGCTCAGGTCATTGGGCTCAGATCATCGGGCTCAGATCATCAGGCTCAGATCATAGGGCTCAGATATTTGAGCTCAGATCATCGAGCTCAGATCATCGAGCTCAGATCATCGGGCTCAGATCATAGGGCTCATATCATCGGGCTCAGACCATAGGGCTCAGATATTCAGGCTCAGATCATAGGGCTCAGATCATAGGGCTCCGATCAATCGGGCTCCGATCATCGGGCTCCGATCATAGGGCTCCGATCATAGGGCTCCGATAATAGGGCTCCGATCATAGGGCTCAGATCATAGGGCTCCGACCATCGGGCTCTGATATTCAGGCTCAGATATTCGGGCTCAGATTATCGGGCGGTGTCTGCGCGGCCAGCAATGACTTCAAAATGAGTAATTTACGCAGAGGAACCACAACATGTAATAAAAACAGATTCTACTTGATGGCTAGGGCTTACTGCAGTGAAGCCTGCGGAGGATGGTGGTGGTAGTGTTGTCCTGGTCATCCCATGCTGGAGCAGAATCCAGCGCTGCAGAGCACACCGGGCATTCCTCATCTAGAGATGGACCTGACCGATAGACATTCAGAGGAAAAAGAAAATAACAATGTAACAAAATAGAAATAAAAAACAAAATAATGAAAAAGAAAAGAAAACTCTGTTATGAAGGAATTTGTTATCGCCAAGAAAATGCATCTATTATCTATCTATCTATTATCTATCCATCAGTCTATGTCATGAAATAAATTGGTTGATAAAACATGTAGGATTTATAGAAACTCATTTGTTTGATACAAGACACAAAAATAACAAAATACATTTTGGCACAAAGAAAGCTATAAATTGAAGCTGGACACAATTATCGGCGATCGCTGTCTCACTGTTCACCCTCTTTATCCAAAGGACAAAATCAGACTTATTTGTGATTAGAAATGAGACCTCTTGCCGCCCCCCGCCTTGTCTGTGTCACACGGCTGTATTCAGCCTATGAATGGCAGCTTTGGGCCATTTTTTCCTGTTTCTTACTTACAATGGCAAAAACAACAAGAGAGTTAGCAGAGCGGTTAGACTCATATCACCAAGCACAAGCAGTCTATGAAAATATTCTAATGATGCACAATTTGTGTATTTCACAAATGTATCTATTATCGCTCTCTGTTTTACTTGAAAAATCTATGTCCAATATCTATTTCTTGAATTATGGCACAGCTGAGGATTTGTCACAATTGCAAAATCTATGCAATCCTTGTTTCTGTAACACTCGCCTGCACTGATACATTGTAACGAGTGGGCCCAGATCCGTTTACATCTTTGGAGTTTGGCATAAAACTCATATTCACTGACGGGAAGGAAAAAGACCAAATGGATCTTGAAATTTAATGTGAAGCTTCAAGCTCCATTTACACAGCAGTGTAGAATGTTCTGTATCTGGGGGGATTTGTTGGTTTGGGGCCAGAAATGAGCATCTTCTATGGGGAATGTTCTGCGCTGGTCACGTGATCTGAGAGGATGGAGGGAAAGTAGCCACAAGGCCGAGCGGCTAATGAGGCCACATCTGGAGGGGATTATGGAGCCCCCTCTTATGTGATCGCTGCGTCCTTATCACATCTCCAGGATGGGGGACGCGGCCAATGTGGCTCCTCCGCGCCCCCTCATGTAATACAAGCTCTTTAATGAGGCCGATTAGTGTCAGTCTAATGGAAAGTGAGTCTGAGACGGAATTATAATATTATAATATAATAACTCAAAGCAGACGGATCTGACGAGAGAACGGCAGAGATCTCATATCTGTATCTGCTCCACCTGAAGCCGGAGGATTACATCTATCAACTATCTATCTATCTATCTATCATTTATCAGCTATCTATTATTTATCATCTATCTATTATTTATCTGTCTATTAACTATCGATCTCTTATCTATTATTTATCATCTATTATCTATCTGTTATTTATCTATTAACTACCTCTTATCTATCAATTATTTATCATCTATCATCTAACATTCTACAATATTATCTAAATATCTATTATCTATCTATTATCTATTATTTATCTATCTATCAATTATCTGTCTATTTATGTATTATCTATATACTATATATTTATCTATCATCTATATATTATATATCTATTATCAATCTGTCCATTATCTATCTCTTATCTATCAATTATTTATCATCTATCTATGTACAATATTATCTATATATCTATTATCTATCTATTATCTAGATATCTATTATTTATCTATTATCTGTCTATTATCTATGTATTATCTATATATTATATATTTATCTATCATCTATATATTATCTATTATCAATCTATCCATTATCTATAGTATCTACGTGTTTTTCCGGATATTATTTTTTTACTTTGCACATTTGTTGATCTGAAATGAGCAGTTGTGACTGTCGCCTCTTTTTAGTTCCTGCTCTCGGCTCATGTGTGCGGTATATGGCGATCGGCCGGTCGCTACCTTCATGTTTTGTGATGCAGATTTCTTAGGTTTTCCATCAGTCGTTGGGATGGGTGTCTGTGCAGATCTTCTCCTGTCGGAGCCTCTGCACATTTTCCTTTTCTGACACTTTTATTAAGAGAGAGGGAGATGTTTTTGGCCATGTGACTGATGAATCTGCCCCGTGGTTTCCCGTATTCCCGGGTTCTGATATGAGATTGGGGGACTTTGTGTTGCTCGTTATCTCCAGACTCGGACTTTGCTCGCTCTTTTTCCTCTCTTTCCCGCTTGCTCCTCTCTGACAATTTGCTGTTTTCCACCTGTTGGTTAAGACATTGTGTGATTGATGCGCCTGTGGAATAGTTGTGTTTTCCCGAGACCACCAGCCCATTTAGGGGTCACACAGTGGCTTTCTATCTCCTTGTGGCAACTCCAGGGGTTGAAAAGGTCACAATGAAATACTGCCCTCCTTACAGCCTGACACTGATGTGTTTCTGCTCTCCTTCTCCTGTCTTAGTGTCAGTCTCCACTGCTAATTGTAATTTGATTCATGAAACAGGAGGCTCAGGATGAGCCCTAAATAAACCCCGCCCATATAAGTAGCTCATTTCCATATCATGTGACATCTATGGGTCTCCTGGTAAAAGTATTGGGAGTGGGGACTAGGACCTGGGGGGGCACCAGCTGGACAAGTCTGAATATGACTTAATAAGTCAACCTCATCGTGTGTTTTTCTGACCCCCGGACCCCGAGTGGAGATCGTGTTTATCCAGTTCTCAAGTCTCAGATAGAAAACAGTCTGACAAGTCTTGTGAGAATGAAGCCGTCTGACCTAACAGCGTGCGGCCGCACCATGGCGGCACGAAAAATAAATGTCACGTCTCATCAGCGCTAGAAAAACACGACTCTCATCATCTCCCGAGGATCAAGAGTCAACAGCAAGCGGCAACTGTCCAAACCTACAAATGTATCATCTGCTGAGCAGCCACCAAATGTAACAGCGCTAAATACCCCCGTAACTATGTGACACCGACCCGAGGACCACATCATCACCACTACACGCAGGCCCTGGAGTACTGGCCAGGGGCGAAACCTCCTGATTTCAGCTCTGCAGCCAGCGATTTTGCTATTGTGTTATTTTGGATGTAAAATGAAACAACTGAAGTGGAGACTTTCAGGTTTCATTAAACGGGTTGATTAAAAATCTGGAAAACGTTCAGGAATTTCTATTATTTTCCTAGAAATCCTCCTCATTTCAGGGCTCAGAAGTAATTGGACAAATTCACTTTCCCATAAATAAAATGCTCCTGTTTAACCCTTTGTAGAGAATCCTTTGCAGCAATGATGGCCTGAAATCTGGAGGCCATGGCCGGTCACCATCGCTGGTCTCCTCCAGTGTGAGGCTTTGCAGCAATGACGGCCTGAAGTCTGGAGGCCATGGATGTCACCATCACTGGTCTTCTCCTGTGTGAGGCTTTGCAGCAATGATGGCCTGAAGTCTGGAGGCCATGGATGTCACCATCACTGATTTCCTCCTATATGAGGCTTTACAGCAATGATGGCCTGAAGTCTGGAGGACATGGCCGTCACCATCGCTGGTCTCTTCCTGTGTGAGGCTTTGCAGCAATGACGGCCTGAAGTCTGGCCGCTCCTAACATTCCTGCTATCTCTCAGATGGATTACTTCTTTCTTTTCAGCCTAATGATGGTTTGTTTCTCTGAGTGCTCCTCTGATCGCATGTTGTGGGTTCACAGCAACAGCTGTGCAAATGCTACACCTGGAATCAGCTCCAGACCATTTATCTGCTTAATTGATCATGGATTAATGAGGGAAAAACCCTCCAGTACTACATAAGCCCCCTCCACCCCATGAACTCTATCAATACTGTCTTCATTCATTATTAAGAGCTGCTTTTATGTTTTATACTTTTTCTTGAGCTAGAGAAGAGTTAGGAATTAGGCTTATGGTTAGGGTTAGGGCTAGAGTAATAAAATAGTTAAAAATGTAATAAATGAAATGTAAAATAATACGCCCATATCAGACTTTTTATTTGTAATATTGTATTGGGACAAGGGTTCGTTACTGGACTGGTGGGCAACATACGTGACAATAAGAACAGTGATGTATCTTATGGATACAACAGACTTTCCGCCGTGATTCCTGGCTTCCACCTTTGGCCGCTGCTTGCTGACAGGTGCCTCTACCGTTGGCGAGCGATTTCGTTATGGTGCCAGATCTTTTGCATTTCATGGTTGGGATGGCGGCTCCAGAGAGGATTGTGGAGTAACCCGAATTATCGGCGGGGGGTTCAGGCAGTGGGATCATGGTCTACTCGCCTCTATACTATTGGAAGCATATATCCCCCTGTCCCCCCAGTCGTTCGCTCTGCTCCAGTCTAAGGGGATTGTGTTTTTGCAGAGATAGATTCCTTAGTGGAGCATGAATTCTCAAATATTAGCTTTTCTCAGCAGCGCCATCCAGACGGAGAGAAAATACGTCTCTGTTATTAGTAGCTGGTGTAGTGAGGGGAATGTAACGCGGCGTCCGGGTCTGGACCGACATTGCTGCCAGATGAATGTGACCTATTGTGGAGCGGCCTCTTCCCCAAAGCAAAACCTACAAATTCTTGTCATTCAATAAAATCTTACAACCCCCCCAAAAAAGAAAAAAGTCAGAATGGTGTTTATATAAACATCGCCCCCGCTCCTTGTAGACTGGAAAGGGGGATTCTGTCTGTCATGGTCTCCGCTGACGGCCACCCACAGCCCCTATATACAGCATCTGTCATAGAATGGACGTCACCCAAAACAAGGGGAGGACGAGGGTTTATTCCTGAGATTACCGAGAGAAAATAATGTAATCCCACAGAGATTGCAGGAAGACCCCCCACTCCACTTCTTTGTGCCTCCATTAATCAGGGGCAGATCCCTCTGAAAGAGAGGTTAAGTTGCTGTAAATCCTGCAAGGAGAGACAACATTGTCCATGACCCAATGCAGAGAATTACCTGTAATCCCCCCGACAACATGAGGTTAATCCTCTGCCCACCCCACAGAAACCTACAAAAAATCCCATATAATGAACCTCGGCCATTCCACATTACTTCTATCTATCAATTGTAACAGGTTCTGGGAAAACTCAGTGACAACCTATGTGGCTCCGACAAGGGTTGTCAGTCACCCATAGGGTAAATGTGTCTAATATTAGCAAGGAGGGAAGTATCACTGCATTCAACAGCTGGAACAGCAGAGCAACAACCCCTGCAGGAGCTGGGACTGGTTGTCAGACAGTGTTTGCTACAGTCTGGAGGGCTACATGTATCACTGGGATCCTATGTTACAATGTAACATTCCGGAGTTAATATTTACAGCTTCACAACCAAAATGTGACAATTCTCCAAGTTTTATGTGGTTCAGCTCCGATCGCCCAACTTTCCCAGAATCCTGAATGGCAACTATCCTTCTACCCAGTGACATGGAGGAGTCAGGGCGTGAGGCTGCAGAAAGGAATATAGTAGGTGGAAGGGAATCAAAGTCTTCCAGAAACGTCTACTCAATGTTCATAGATCTGCTGGCTCACTAATACAATTGGAGAAGGTTTGTTACAATGTATCAGTGCAGGTAAAATATATCAGTCTCGACTCCCAGGGTGTTGATCTCATGGAGGATGGTGAGAAGTATGGGATCTGTAGAGAGTTACACCCTCGGAGTGTTCACACTCACAGCAAGCAGAGATGGTGAAAATGTCGAGGAATCGAAACAACGTTTATTAGAAAGTTGTTAGAATGTTTTATTATATCGTAAAACAATATGAGAGGCACATCGAAACCAAAGACAGGAGCCGGAGCGTAAGCTGGTGTGCGTGCAGCGCGTAAGAGCGCGTTCACACTGTGGCCATTTAACAGTCAAAATTCCAATTAAAAAAACAAACCCCTAAAGTACAGCAAAACCATCCAGGACCCCTGTCCTGCTCAGCCTTTATTCACACTGAGGTCGGCTGACATATCGCAAGGCTTAAGTACTAGAGACAGGTTAGGATGGTCCAGATGGGTCACCTTGTCGCGGTGGGATGGCTTTTATGTTCTTTTGATCGAAATAGCGTTAATAAGCCCCCTGTGTTATTTCAATGTACTGATTACTACAGGGTTTACGCTTATTTTGTGGGGTATAAAAAGTGTTTACATTTTTATATTGAAAGTTTAAAAAGTTTAATTTCACTTTTAAATTTCCTGCAATTTGGAATTGAAATATTGAGAATTGTGTTTATCAAAAGGAGGGAAGTCAGGCAGGAGGCTGGGTGATGAAGAGTCCCGTGTGGTAGACATCCCCAAAATATACAGAATGCACCGAATAGCTTTCCCATCCCTGAGACCTTCCCGTCCAGTATTTGCACCAGTCGCTGCTCCCAGTGACGTAACGTGAAGCTCATGGGCCCAATGCAAAAGCCCCAATTATTGCAAACCTTTAATAGCATTGGTCTTTTACCTTTTCAGCCCCCTAGGCTCCAGGGCCCGGGTGCGATTGTAACCCTTCACCTATTGTAGTTACGCCCCTGGCGGCTCCCTTTTGCTTGGTCGCTCAGCCATTATTTATCGCCGCCTTCATTTCCAGGTTGGAATCTTTCATTTCTCGCAGAATATCGGAGAAAACGGTGCAGGATCAGTTTTGACATGAAGCAGAGATGATTTTACTATTCTATCTGAGCGGGAGAGATTTATCAGCGTAATCCCGCGGCCCGAGCCTTAAGCCGCCTGGATATTTTCAGTATTGTCTCCCTATTTCATAATCTGTCAGTGGATTGGTGAAAAACGCGATTCTCCCTCCGGACGACGTCTCTATCGCCGCTTCGTACTTAATTGCACATGATTAGGGGGACGTCCGTTTATCAGGGAGCGTTCTCCATCCATCATCTCCCGCCTCTACCCTGTTATCACTGAGGATCCCGGCGGAGGAGACATCACAAAGCTCTGTGCACTCCTCCACCGCCACCCTGAGAGCAGAGCACAGCTCGCCGCGCTCTCGCCTGCGATTCTAATTTCTCCAAAATTTATCTAAAAAGGATTAAGAAGCATTCAAAGTCTCACGCCTCCACTTCTATGTATGAGCATATTAGTGGCCTTCAAAAGTTGGAAAAAAATGTGAAAAAAATATTTAGTCTCATTCCCCTGAGAAAAACCTGCACCGAAACCAGTCAAAAAGTCCTAAATGTTCACGGGCCCTTCAGGTCTCCAATCACATCCAGAGCTGCATACACAAATCTGCTGAATTCCTGTTAGCTCTCAGGGTGCAGCCACTTGAACCTGAAATGTGGGGTTGTATAGAATTAGAAAAAAATTACATTTTTTTTTTTTTTTTTACAAAAAAAGAGCGCCAAACCTTTCTACAGTTTGCATATGGTACTGCAGCTCAGCTCCATTCACCTCAGTGGAGCTTACAGCATGAACATCATCTGATAGAGCATTGCTGTAATGTGAATTGTGACTTGTGGGTGCAGCTTTAGATTGTCCTGAGGAAGTGGTGTGATCAGCACGAAACGAGCAGAAATAATCTATTTTCTATTACATCCACTTGGACTTCTCTGGTACATCATCCTGACAGGCGAACAGCGCAGTCTGATGCCCCATTCTCTTCACCTAGCAAAAGAAGCTGTGACTGACGGGCATAGATGAAGGCTCATTCATGGGGATGTCATCGTTTGTCGTTTTGTCCGTATTGAGAACCACTCACTTGTGACATTATCAGCTCTATCACAGTGATGTCAGCTAGATGGGGGTGATGTGAATCATTTGTGGAGACTTTGCTCTCTCGTGGTGATGTCATCATTTATGTTGATGTTAATTTTTTTGTGGTGATGTCAGATTATTTATGGTAAAAACACCTTTTTCATGGCTGGCAATATCATTCCTGGTGATGTCAGCTCCTCTGTGGTGTCAGCTCCTTTGTGGTGATGTCAGCTCCTTCGTAGTGATGTCAGCTCCTACTTGGTGATGTCAGCTCCTTCGTGGTGATGTCAGCTCCTTTGTGATGTCAGCTCCTTTGCGGTGATGTCAGCTCCTTTGCTATGAAGTCAGCTCCTTGGTGATGTCAGATCCTTTGTGATGATGTCAGCTTCTTGGTGGTGATATCAGCTCCTTGGTGGTGATGTCAGCTCCTTGGTGGTGATGTCAGCTCCTTTGTGGTGATGTCAGCTCCTTCGTGGTGATGTCAGATCCTTTGTGGTGATGTCAGATCCTTTGTGGTGATGTCAGATCCTTTGTGGTGATGTCAGCTCCTTTGTGGTGATGTCGCTCCTTGGTGGTGATGTCAGCTCCTTTGTGGTGATGTCAGATCATTTGTGGTGAAGTCAGCTCCTTCGTGGTGATGTCAGCTCCTTCGTGGTGATGTCAGCTCCTTCGTGGTGATGTCAGCTCCTTCGTGGTGATGTCAGCTCCTTCGTGGTGATGTCAGCTCCTTCGTGGTGATGTCAGATCCTTCGTGGTGATGCCAGCTCCTTGGTGATGTCAGATCCTTTGTGGTGATGTCAGCTCCTTGGTGGTGATGTCATCTCCTTGGTGGTGATGTCATCTCCTTTGTGGTGATGTCAGCTCCTTGGTGATGCCAGATCCTTTGTGATGATGTCAGCTCCTTGGTG
Source organism: Dendrobates tinctorius (assembly GCF_039654945.1). Taxonomy (NCBI): domain Eukaryota; kingdom Metazoa; phylum Chordata; class Amphibia; order Anura; family Dendrobatidae; genus Dendrobates; species Dendrobates tinctorius. The sequence goes on along the minus strand of NW_027361881.1, from coordinate 1,789,152 downwards.
GTGATATCAGCTCCTTCATGGTGATGTCAGCTCCTTTGTGGTGATGTCAGCTCCTTTGTGGTGGTCAGCTCCTTGGTGATGTCAGCTCCTTGGTGGTGATGTCAGCTCCTTGGTGGTGATGTCAGCTCCTTTGTGGTGATGTCAGCTCCTTTGTAGTGATGTCAGCTCCTTTGTGGTGATGTCAGCTCCTTTGTGGTGATGTCAGCTCCTTTGTGGTGATGTCAGCTCCTTGGTGGTGATGTCAGCTCCTTTGTGGTGATGTCAGCTCCTTTGTAGTTATGTCAGCTCCTTGGTGGTGATGTCAGCTCCTTTGTGGTGATGTCAGCTCCTTTGTAGTGATGTCAGCTCCTTGGTGGTGATGTCAGCTCCTTCGTGGTGATGTCAGCTCCTTCGTGGTGATGTCAGCTCCTTTGTGGTGATGTCAGCTCCTTGGTGGTGATGTCAGCTCCTTGGTGATGATGTCAGATCCTTTGTGGTGATGTCAGCTCCTTGGTGGTGAAGTCAGCTCCTTCGTGGTGACGCCAGCTCCTTTGTGGTGATGTCAGCTCCTTGGTGGTGATGTCAGCTCCTTGGTGGTGATGTCAGCTCCTTGGTGGTGATGTCAGCTCCTTGGTGGTGATGTCAGCTCCTTTGTAGTGATGTCAGCTCCTTGGTGGTGATGTCAGCTCCTTGGTGGTGGTGTCAGCTCCTTGGTGGTGATGTCAGCTCCTTGGTGGTGATGTCAGCTCCTTGGTGGTGATGTCAGCTCCTTGGTGGTGATGTCAGCTCCTTCGTGGTGATGTCAGCTCCTTGGTGGTGATGTCAGCTCCTTCGTGGTGATGTCAGCTCCTTGGTGGTGATGTCAGCTCCTTGGTGGTGATGTCAGCTCCTTGGTGGTGATGTCAGCTCCTTGGTGGTGATGTCAGCTCCTTGGTGGTGATGTCAGCTCCTTGGTGGTGATGCCAGCTCCTTTGTGGTGATGTCAGCTCCTTGGTGGTGATGTCAGCTCCTTGGTGGTGATGTCAGCTCCTTGGTGGTGATGTCAGCTCCTTGGTGGTGATGTCAGCTCCTTGGTGGTGATGTCAGCTCCTTCGTGGTGATGTCAGCTCCTTGGTGGTGATGTCAGCTCCTTGGTGGTGATGTCAGCTCCTTGGTGGTGATGTCAGATCCTTTGTGGTGATGTCAGCTCCTTGGTGGTGATGTCAGCTCCTTGGTGGTGATGTCAGCTCCTTGGTGGTGATGTCAGCTCCTTGGTGGTGATGTCAGCTCCTTGGTGGTGATGTCAGCTCCTTGGTGGTGATGTCAGCTCCTTGGTGGTGATGTCAGATCCTTTGTGGTGATGTCAGCTCCTTGGTGGTGATGTCAGCTCCTTGGTGGTGATGTCAGCTCCTTGGTGGTGGTGTCAGCTCCTTGGTGGTGGTGTCAGCTCCTTGGTGGTGATGTCAGATCCTTGGTGGTGATGTCAGCTCCTTGGTGGTGATGTCAGCTCCTTGGTGGTGATGTCAGCTCCTTGGTGGTGATGTCAGCTCCTTGGTGGTGATGTCAGCTCCTTGGTGGTGATGTCAGCTCCTTGGTGGTGATGTCAGCTCCTTGGTGGTGATGTCAGCTCCTTGGTGGTGATGTCAGCTCCTTCGTGGTGATGTCAGCTCCTTGGTGGTGATGTCAGCTCCTTGGTGGTGATGTCAGCTCCTTGGTGGTGATGTCAGATCCTTTGTAGTGATGTCAGCTCCTTGGTGGTGATGTCAGCTCCTTGGTGGTGATGTCAGCTCCTTGGTGGTGATGTCAGCTCCTTGGTGGTGATGTCAGATCCTTTGTGGTGATGTCAGCTCCTTGGTGGTGATGTCAGCTCCTTGGTGGTGATGTCAGCTCCTTGGTGGTGATGTCAGCTCCTTGGTGGTGATGTCAGCTCCTTGGTGGTGATGTCAGCTCCTTCGTGGTGATGTCAGCTCCTTGGTGGTGATGTCAGCTCCTTGGTGGTGATGTCAACTCCTTGGTGGTGATGTCAGATCCTTTGTGGTGATGTCAGCTCCTTGGTGGTGATGTCAGCTCCTTGGTGGTGATGTCAGCTCCTTGGTGGTGATGTCAGCTCCTTGGTGGTGATGTCAGATCCTTTGTGGTGATGTCAGCTCCTTGGTGGTGATGTCAGCTCCTTGGTGGTGATGTCAGCTCCTTGGTGGTGATGTCAGCTCCTTGGTGGTGATGTCAGCTCCTTGGTGGTGATGTCAGCTCCTTGGTGGTGATGTCAGCTCCTTGGTGGTGATGTCAGCTCCTTGGTGGTGATGCCAGCTCCTTGGTGGTGATGCCAGCTCCTTGGTGGTGATGTCAGCTCCTTGGTGGTGATGTCAGCTCCTTGGTGGTGATGTCAGCTCCTTGGTGGTGATGTCAGCTCTTTCTTTTTGCCTGATACATTGTAACAAGTTGACTTCTGCTGATAAATGGTCCATTATTTGGTAGTAATTTGTTGGTGGCTGCGGCCTAATCCTGGGATTTCTGCTCTGCTGACAGAACGCAGCTCTGTGACTCATTAGTGAAACATTTTGCGGCTTATCAGAAGAACAATATATTCCGCTGCCGTAATGAACGATCACGAGATGGACAGCATTAATTAGGGAGGATGTGGGGTCAATTCCGTGCCCTTCATTACAGCCGCAGAAAATTGTCAGCTTCTAATTTAGAGTCTGATATTAGAATGAGGAACTTATCTGCTCTGCAGTAATGATAGGAAATTACTGGGATATTAAATGTGGCTCACTGCAAACAAGCAGGATGGACAGAGTTTAACATGATGTGGTCGATTAATTCCTGATTTTCATAGCACACATGTAGAGGTGCATTGTAGATATTAGAGGACTTATATTTAAGATTTTAATGCATCTCCCTCCTCAGTGCAACACCTCATTGTTAGGGCTTTAGAGATCTTCATTGCATTTCACGGGGGGTGGCGCTGTTGCATCGGAGTTTATGAAAAGAATGTCTCATCTGGAGTGTGGTGAGAAGCGGTACTGCAGGTCATGGAGGTCAATGATAAGAATGAGAGATGTTATTATATACAGAACACATAAAACTTAGATTTACCCTTATTCACATTTTTTTCTGCCTTATTTTAGCATTTTATATGTTTTATAATCATATTTTGTTGATTTCTATAAATTTCTATAAATATAGAGAAACAATAGAGGAATTCCGGTTAATGCTGGGAACTTTTAGCTCCTCACTAGGGAACCTTACATCTATGTAATGTTTCAAATCCATTGTCAAAGTGATGCAAAAACTATCTAGACGATCCTGAAGTGCATGGGACCATATGTTGATGGATATCGAGACATCAATGTGAAGAATGTGAAAGGTTTCTGTCCACATAGGTGGTGGAGGGGCCCCTCTGAAAATAGGGCCCAAGTGTAACTGTAACCTCTGCACCCGCTATAGGAATCTGAAAATCTGGTCCTGGATGGAAGTTAGGGCATGACCCCCCATAAACGTCTGCATAAAGATGTATCCGGATATTGGTGCAGCGCTGACAATGATGGATGGGCGTTACTTATCTGTCTCTGAACCAGTTAAATATCCGTCTATAAAGTCTTAAATAATCAAACAATCGCGTGACAGCGGCGAATAATCCCCCGCGATTAGTGCAGCACGAGCGGTCAGCGCGCGAGGTCACAAGTAAAGATTGTGCAAATAATCAGAAGAATGGCGCCAGATGCCAAACCATAATAAAGCTCCGGATCCGGGGGATCACGGGACGTTGCCCACACCCCAATACGGGGTCGCTCATACCTCTGAGTGCACGCAGACTCTTAAAGGGGCCGTCCGCCCAGTGTGGAGCCGATCTCCTCGAGTCTTTACGTTGTATATCTATGAGGACTTATAATCAGAAATGTGAAACAATAAAAAGTTTTACAACTTTCTAAAAGACATTTCTAAGTGCAGAGAAAATGTTAAAGAAACTGGACCAAGAACAACATTTACTGCCCAGATCACAAATGAATGATTATTGGAGGTCCCACTACTGAGACCCCCACTAATCTCATGTTGAATGCAGTGGTGTTCACAAATGTGCACTGCTGCTTCATTCATGGTTTATGAGATTGCAAGGAGACTTCTAGGCCATGCAGTTCTCTGGGGATCTAAACATGCAATTATGTCTCTAGAGGGAAGAGGACTTAATTTTGGTCGCTACTTATTGGATGCAGCATTGCTTAAAGTCAATACCGACCCTTTACCGAGCCGTGCCAAATGACTTAGGATAAGAACTGAATTTGCATAATTAAATTCCCAGATGAGCATTGCATGGCCTATAAGTCTCCTTACACCAGATTGGCAGTGTCTGCAAAGAGGAACATTCCCTCTTAGACACCCCTGTCAGAGGTTTCTCACCTAGCCAAACCAGACCATCAGCTTTGCATTGATGAGGAGCAATTACCCTGAAACACATGTCGGCAAATGGAGTTTCTGGTTTGGCTACTTATCCTAAGTCATGTGTCACAGCTCATTAAGGGGTTCAATATTCAGTTTTTGAATTGTGCCAGAGATAAAGCCCTCTTCCATCTGAAGAGGCTATTTGCTTGTGTATGAGAGTGACAGAGGGCACATGACCATGAGGGTCCCAGAGTTTGTAGCCCCAGCAGTCAAACATCTACCACCTAGACTGTGTTCATCATCAAACCCCTTATATTACTAATTTACATCTGGAGACTGGAAAGCCGACCCCACTTAATACTTCTCACACAGTCATGAGCAAATATAAGTACACCCTCTTTGAAATCCATGGTCTTACAAATCAGGACATAATACAAAAATATGATTTTAAAATGAGGCAACCTCAGATGCAGGAATGATGTGTGAAACATTACGCACAACCTGACTGCATCCACAGCAATTATGAGGATAAGCAGCAGCTCCGTGCCGATGATCAAATGCCCTTAATTAATTGTTATCCACCAGTGTGAGCACCTCTATAAGAGCAGAAGTTTTGGTACTTTGCTGACCTGGATCAAGCACCTCTATAAGAGCAGAAGTTTTTGTTCTTTGCTGGCCTGGATCATTCAGGTGTCTATTGCACCAATGTGGAAATCATCAGCGATTACCTTAAAGAAGTTCCTCAGTCTATGAAGGATTTATGGGGCCATTTCCAAAGTCAATCATTCTACAGTGAGAACGATTATTCACAAGTGGAATCCAATTCCGGACAGATGATAATGTTTCTATCAGTGAATATCCAAGCAAATTAACCCGAAGTTCATTGCAAAAAAAAAAAACAACAAACAACCCCACGAGCTACAGCTCAGACTCTAAAGGCCTCAGTTTTCAGGTTACATGTTCAAGTTTGACATTTTGGGCTAATTTTTGGCAAGTAAATAATGGCACTGTGTCATTTATCATGTGTCCACCTGAGTTTGGATCTACTTCATTTTAAGACCCTATAAGGAACAGATTTGTATTTTTATGTCCTAATATATAAAAGAGTAGAATTGCAAGAGGGTGTACTTAGTTTTTCTCATGGCTGTATGTTTGTTACAATGTTACAGTAGCTGGCGTGCTGGGCAGAGAGACTTGTGCTGCTGCTGGAGGATTGTCTGCGCTGATACATTGTAACAATCTCATTAATTGTGTATTTTTCCAACTTTTATCGCAGTCTCCTCTCACTGAAAAGGAGCTGAAATCTTGACAAGAAGTGAATATTATTATTTAAGTGTATCCAGTTGTTTCTGGGACCAGGCCTTATCCTATCGGGGATATGTACTGGATGCTCCTCAGTCCTGTACCCCGGGCAGATAGGCATCGCCTCCAGCGCCTCGCTGCGTGCAAGACTCCGTGTGTGTGTGAATCTTTAGCGACTCCTCGGGGAGGACAATCATTTTTACTAATCCTGCAGTTTCCAGCAGTGTTCGCCCCGCACCTGAAAAGAATGAACAGTAGCCGTAGGGTCATAATGCAGCTAAACCTTCTGAAAACGACAGTAATTCACATTGGACGCCGGCCTGAGTAAACACGAGGACGCACTTTCTGACACAGCCGTGATTTAAGATCCTCGTCCTCCCAAAATATTATTTTTCCCCCGTTGTTACAAAAAATAATATAATCTAGAGCCTGAATGGTGTTTGTGCAGTTACTGAGGGAGGAGAACACGTTCCAGACCCCGGACCTGCGATGTAACAGCTGCAGCTGTGGGATGAAGAAGTGGCGGGAGTGCGGAGCAGCGCTATTCTCAGGGGAAATCACAGCATCCAGCGCAAACTCTAACACTGCATTAGGGAAATTAAAATTTAAAAAAATGAGAAAAATGTTTAAATTCCTGCCTCTATTGGATTTCTAGTTCTGTTCATCCAGAGCTTCCTAGTTCATGAATAGAAAAGTGGACCTATACCAATGGGGTCTCACTTACTAGTCGGTGACCAGTGCAGCTCAGGGACAGGAGTAAAGTAGTAAAAGCTTCACATGAGAAGATGATTCAGGGTCAGGGGACTTTTCATGTTGGGGGATGTTCTTTCACATCTCGCATTCCTTCTCCGCAGAATCAGAGTTTCGATATTTGAGGGTTCGGAGTCGTCTGACCTCACGCACTGCTCTGACGTCACGTCCTGATCGGTCGCTCTGACTCATCCCTCCAAGTTATTTTGGGCTGTTTTGCAGGGGAGTTCTGAAATCGACATGTTTTCTCACTGCAATATGAGGATTCTGTCTCTAGATCATGACTGCAGAGCATAAAAGGGGTCTCTGAGGCAGCGATGGAAGGACAAGGGGGTCTCTGAAGCAACGAAGGATGGACATGGTGGCCTCCGAGGCAGCGATGGAAGGACAAGGGGGTTTGCGACGCAGCAGTGGAAGGATGAGGGGGTCTTCGAGGTAGCAAAGAAAGGACAAGGGGACCTCCAAGTTAGTGAAAGAAGGACAAGTTGGATTCCGAGGCAGCGATGGAAGGACAAGGGGGTCTCCAAGGCAGCGATGGAAGGACAAGTGTGTCTCCGAGGCAGCGATGGAAGGACAAGTGGGTCTCCGAGGCAGTGAAGGAAGGACAAGTGGGTCTTTGAGGCAGCAAAGGAAGGAAGAGGGGGTCTCTGAGGCAGCAAATGAAGAACAAGTGGGCCTTCGAGGCAGCAAAATATGGACAAGGGGGCCTCCAAGGCAGCAATGGAAGGACAAGGGGGCCTCCAGAGCAGCGAAGGAAAGACAAGGGGCCTCCGATGCAGCAGTGAAAGAACAAGGGGGCCTGTGAGGCAGCGATGGAAGGATAAGGGGAGCCACGGAAATGCAAATGCCCCATGAGGCACGGAGAGGATGGGGCAGAGAACAGCGCTGGACCTGTAGTAGTAATAATAATCTTCATATAGTGCCAACATATTTCGCAGCGCTTTACATTTTAAAGCTATACTGATATCTATAGCAAAACTCTTAAACTGGCCGTACACATTAGTAGCCAAGCCGATCACTCTTTGTGGGACGCGAACCCATTTAATGTACATAGAAGGGTCCTGACTCTCACTGAAGGATTGGGCTGTTGGATGTCAATGTGTATAATGATTTTGTTCTCAAGGGTGATAAGTTGCATACAGAGGAGACTAGAGGGGGGTCTGGCAGCGACTTATTCCCCTTTCCTCATTCAACACACATGCATGCTCATCTGAACTGGGCGTGCATGTTTATAGACAATAAGAGGGAAAGTGGTCATCTATGTAAAATGCATAAAGTTACACTGTCAAAAGCTGTCATCCAAAAAGTTTATCCCAACTAACGTCCCATACACATGCACACTCATTTTTGGCCAAGCATGCATGTTTCTGAATGGGATTGAGAAATAAATTGCTTCCAGACACTTTTATGTCCTCCAGACTCCTATGTCCTCCTCCTGCAGACCCCTCTGTCCTCCTCCTCCTGCAGACCCCTCTGTCCTCCTGCAGACCCCTCTGTCGTCCTCCTCCTGCAGACCCCTCTGTCCTCCTGCAGACCCCTCTGTCCTCCTGCAGACCCCTCTGTCGTCCTCCTCCAGAATCCTCTGTCCTCCTCCTCCAGACTCTTCTGTCCTCCCTCCTCCTCAAGACTCCTCCTCCATACTCCTCTGTCCTTCTCCTGCAGACTCCTCTGTCCTCTTACTCCAGACTCTTCTGTCCTCCTTCGCCGTACTCCTCCTGCAGACTTCTCTGCCACCTCCTCCAGACTCATCTGTCCTCCTCCAGACTGCTCTGTCCTCCTTCTTTTGAAAACTCTGTTCTCCTCCTCTTGACTCCTCTTTTTTCCTCTTAAATTCCTTTGTCCTTCTTCTCCAGGCTCCTCAGTCCAGTCTCTTCCTGCAGACTCCTTTATCCCCTTCAGGTCCCCTTGTTTCCTCCAGATTCCTGTGTCCACTCCACACATATCTTTCCCCAAACACAGGCAGCTCTAATCCCCCTACACGGGATGGATGTGATGAATGGAATAGATGGGATTGATGTGATGGATGGGATGGATAGGATGGACGGGATGGATAGGATGGATGGCATGGGATGGGAAGGTTTTATGGACGGAATAGATGGGATGGATGGGATGGACGGAAAGAGCAGGATGGGATGGATGGTATGGGATGGACGGGAAGGGTAAGATGGTATGAACGGGATGGATGGGATTGTATGGATGGAATGGATTTGTCATTGTGGGGCTCCTCGGGGGCTGGAATATTGGACATTGGCCTCCATCAGTCTCATCAGGATATTAATCTTTTTCATTGTATTCTTGCCCTGAATTGTCGTGGCCATTGGGGTCAGTTGGCTTGGAATAACCACTGCACAATATTCATCCTGCACTTCATCCATGCAACATGAAGCAATGGGAGAAAATCAGAAAATCAGTGACACCTCCAGGTCATCCTTCTCTTCCACCACGACATAAGTCACAATTGCGCCAAAGTGTGAGCTCCTGGACGAATGTTATCTCCTCTGCATGAAGAATAGGGTGACAAATACTTTCCAGCCCATTCTGCCGATGTCAGGGTAACACAAGAGCCCCATAAATACAGCTCGCACCCATCGGCCTCTCCAGCCTCCCATTGCCTTTTGGCAGCTTCCTCCCGTCAGCTATGTAAGGAATTTTACATTGAATTCAGCCCTTGAACTCGAGCCAAGAATGGCGGAGCTGACGTGAACAGGTTTGAATCAGACTTATCTCTGCTATGAATTAGCTGCAGTGGAGACAATTTCACTTCATAATTGAGACAAATGGCCAAATTATGTCCCTAATAGGTTTTAACAGCCTTGTAAAATTGGACTTGAGGCTTCAGTTGCCTGTAAAAAGGTTCCTTCAGCTGATTAAGTGCAGAGTTGTCTCTCTGCCAGGTTGCTCTGCCTCCATGTAGGTGGTACAGAAGGGAAAGGTCTCCCCTAGGGTCACGGATCAGACCGGGGCTTGCACTGACAGATAGTGTCCTTAGTGCTGAATCTTGACCCCCATCTCTTATTAATTTGCTGTTTTGTTCCTGCCTCATTCTCAAGCACAACATTTTTCAAAAATAAAGAACTGAAACCCCGGATCTTGCAGCTCGCTGAGAGATGTTCTGTTCAAAACACCCCACAGTGAGAACTGTATAATGTCCTCTCCTACATGACATTGTAGTGATTGTTATGTCCCTCCTGGTGTGGTAGACCCTCAAAGCCGCTGGGTCCAGATGAGGAGCTCCTGGCATGGACAGATGACATTGGTGCAATAGTAACACTGATGGAATAATTGAGGCTGAACGGCAAGAGGAGGAACAGAACTGGAACCACAGGAACCGATGAAGCAGACCTGAAATGAAATCCTTAAGGAAGTAGGGTAGACTCAGTGAGTGGGCTTAGTTCACAGCATCTCTCATAGCAGTATAGAAAAGGAGAGTCAATGGCAGAACTGAGTTTGTCAAGTGGAGTGGATAATGCAGAGAAGCTATCCACAGCAGCGGCAAGGATTCCAACTACCTGAATACTCTGGCAGAAAACAGCTGCCCAATGCGCTCTATACGCCTGTAGACATAATGTCAGAGGCAACTACCAGGCTGACATGGCAGCCTGACACACCAATGAACAGAGAGAGCCGACAACAGGAGGGGGATGCAGAAGAGGTCGCAGGAATTCATGTCTAAAATGTCCTGAAGATCACTTCTTGATGGAGGCTCAGACACTCACACGGATCCAGCATCATGCTGATTGAATATTAGCATCTTCTTAAACCAAGTTTGGAAAAGACAAATCATGGATGGGATGTCAAGAGTAGATAGTTAGATTTCACATACAGACTGACTTTACATTGGACCATTGCTCAAAAACGGGCGCTTGGATCGTGACTCTATCTACTCCGAATTAGAATTTACCTTCAGAGTTTTACCCATTTACTACATACAGCAGTCTGGGCACTGGACACCATCTGAGGTTTGGGTGAGGCCATGTCTGTGGAGGAACATCGTCAATATAGCGACAGCATCTTGCCTACAGACCCGCTTCTTATGGTATTGAGCTGCTTGGACTTTGTCACCTGCCTTCATCTCTCTCTATGACTGATTAGATTCATATTTTTAAAAATATGAAAGAGGTTTTTTTCTTTTTACCAAAAATGAGAAAGTCTGCAAACAATTCAGCATGAAACCTAGTACTCCTTTAATGGTGCGGAGGATCGTAAAGGGACAGAATAATCTGGCCTCTTAAATAAATGTATTATGTGGATTCAGGAGCAATCTGAGACCCTTCATAGAACATTAGTCAGCGGCTGCTCATTGGGTCATTGCCCCCTCCTGCGAGAGTCCAGGCCGCAGATAATTTGTGAGTGTTACTTATAATATTGCATTGGATTTCCTAATTTCATATCTCTGCTTTTCACGAGCTATTTTCTTATCTCTTGCTCTTGGAGCTTTTCTTCTACCTCCCATACAGCTCAGTCTCAGAGGCTCCTCACTCCTTATTACTCAGTGCGGGTCATCTTGTGTGGACAGAAGACGTGAGCGCAAATCTCAGAGCGAAAGGATAAACTGTGGAGCTAATAATCCTGCGAGGATAAGTCATGTTCCCAATACCGATTCTGCCTCTTCTCTACTGTTGTATTGTTTTCCTCCAGTGTCTTTATTACATCGTGTTCCTTCTCTTTTGTGTCTAAATTATATCAGATAATAATTTATCCTTTGGGTGAAACAGAAAATGTAACAATTTCCAACAATTAATTGAATTATAGCTTTCATTGATTACGCCCCAAAATTAATAATATATCAAAATCTCTGTCTTGCAAGACGGCATTGTAAAAATTCCCAAAAATGTGCACAGCAATATTCATATCACCCAGCATGTGCTGGCACTGCTTTACTGTGGAAATGATGAGTGAAATCAGCTGTGGTCGGCAGCCTCTACCTCTATTCAGTATCATTATCAGGCAGTCATAGTTAAAAGGGCGATTACTAATATCCATCTCCTACATGTTTCACCAATGGATTGGCTTCATCAGGGGTACAACAGGGTCACTGCCCTGACATTAATAGTTAAGAGTTGATAACTAATGCCCCCTCTAATGAGTTTCACCATCAGATCGGCATCATCAGTGATGCAACATGGCCACTAGACATGAGTAATTAAAATTCATAAGACCCACAACATGTTTCACTGATAGATAAGCTTCACCATAGTGTAAGGGTTCCGGATGTTCCATGGATCCTGTTTTGCCCTTGTCCAAGATGGAGTCTGGTACTTCACCCTGTGCTTGAACTTCCTGTCTGTCCTGCTATTTTAGTCCGGGTCAGGAGATCCTCCTTGCCTGAGTATTTTGTTGCTGTTGGCTCCTGAGCTTCTGCCTGTTTCTTCTGGACTCCTTTCTGCTGCTGCTCCTTAATCGGTGCTCTACCTCTCCATGTTCTGCTGCCTTCAGTCCTCTACTGCTCCTTGATCCTGACTGGGATTACCTATTGTCTGGACTTCTGGTGTGAAGCTACTCGCCTCTGGAACTGCTGTGGTCAGTAAGAAATTCTGACGCCATTGTTTTTTCCTGGACTGTGTCTGTTGGGCTGCGGTGCTGGACTTGAGCGGGACTTTTCAGCCCAAAAGGTACTGGCACTATCCATTTTTGGATCTGTGTCAGATTCTGGATTCTCTTATATAAACTTTTTTCCTTTCAGTTTTCATTTTTTTTCCGAGAAAGGTCCGTATCCCTTTTGGACCGAAACGTCGCACTGTATGGGCACATAGCCGGATGGGCTAATAAACATCACTTAATTTGAAGACTCCATGGTGTGCTGCTTTCATTTCTGATGGATAGTTCTGAGGTTTGGTATATGCCTGGAAGCTTGCACCCGCTTTTTTCAACCTTTTTTTGTGCTGCTTTTTCATTGTAAAATGATAATAACCCGCTATTGTGGTGCTACTCAGAACCATTGGGCTTATACGTCTACCCCTTGTTTGCCAACAATATAGTTCACCTGAAAATAAGAGGAGTGCATCGGCCATTACTACCCAAACCGGGCTAAACCCCTGTGTCCTTGAGCCTCATGCCCTGCCCCTATGGTACATAGGCCCATGGCGCCAACCTATCATACCCATTGTGTGGTCACTGTATGCTCTCACAGGTGGCGGCTCGATGACGACACAGGAGGACGCTGAGCATGCTCCTGTCAGAACATAGGGAGATTAATAAGTGACAGCCATCGATGTCCAGTAATAGAATGAGGAGAAGTTCACAGAAACACCTAAAATGGGCCATCTGCAAAACGGAAACACTTGTGCTTACTCATCCCCTGCCTGTCCAGATATCTGCCTTATGTGCCGCCATCTAGACAGGTATGCCGGAGCAATGGTGAAATCCGAAGAAGCAGAACGGCCCAGCGTGTTACCTTATAATGGATATTGTCACAGAAAACATAGAGCAAAATATCAAAGATAAAAGGAAACAAGAAAGTGTCAGAAACACTTTATTACCTTACACATCAGGAAAAACAGCAAACTTGTCAAAAACAAAAGGACGAAGAAACAAAAACCGAATGTAATCTAAAAAAAGAACTGTGAAAAACTCCGCAAAGACGCTGACGGATGAGACACGTGATCCCGCCTAAGCAGAAGACAAAGGGGAAGGTTATAATACAAATCATTCAAGGAAAACGTAGATATCTTTATCTTTAAGGTAATAAAGTTTTTATATTTTTCCGGCCAATATTGATGTTCCATTATACAGTGTGAACCGTCAGTCGTCAAAGAAACCCCTTTAAAGAAATTAGAAAGTAATTCTGTCCCCGACAACAAGTGTAACAATGTGTTTTATGCTCTTGTGATCTGCTTACTTTACTTTTATTACGTTTTTAATGACGCTACATTCACAAATGTTAAACATTTCATTACTATTAAGTTTATATCTTTCAAATAAGTTAAAATAATATTTATCTTTTTAGTTTGTGAATTTCAAATAATTCAACAAAAATAAAGAAACAAAACATTCCAGGTAATGATATAAAAAAAGTAATAAGTACGTTATATGGCTAAAATCAGGTCTTTATTTGATGTTTTTGTATCTAAATCTCCCGCAAATTTTTTTGGTGACTGCAAATGTATTCTGATCATCTGCACAAGGTTCTCTGTCCCCAAATCGGTGCACACTTGACCCGCAGGGCGCCCTTCTGAGAATCCTCCCCAGTGGCTCTGGCGCTTCGCAGAAGAGACGCGGCACATCCCGCTATGAGTGAAGGATTAGAGTAATCCTCTGAATTTCCAAATTTAGAATTCAGGAATCATTTCATATAAACAAGGTCGGATTTTTAAAACGAGATGTTACAAAGCGGCTGCCAGAAAGCGCTCGCCTCCGTGACGAAATTCCGTTACATTGCAGCCAAGACTGAAGTTAGCTGCCGGGTACAAGACAACGGATACTTCCTGCTTGTCCGGCTTCCTGGGTGGTCCATCCGAAAATGAAATATACAGGCTGACAAATGCCTTTCCACAGAGCGCAGACCTGAGCCACAGCCGGGGAAAAAAAGCCAGAAATGCGCCTCCGACCATTTAAAGCTGCGATTGGCAGCGGCTCCGGCGCGCGTCATCTTCAGGAGCTCACCATTTATAAATTGCAGCTATAGTAAGCCCAGGAAGGGGGAATAGATCTGCAAGGAAACGAATGACCTCTTCATTTCTGGAGCTCTGCGTATTATAACTAGGACAAAACTGCTTCCAAACTATCCGAGGAACGGCAGAAAGTGGGAGAAGCCGCCATCACTCCCCGCACAAAGGGCAAATGTTTTATGTATCATAAAGGGTCATAATCGCAACACATACCGGAGCGAAGATCGAGCAGCAGAGCCTCATGGGACAGGACGCGTCTCCTGCAAACTCTGGAGCGTTCACGGGATTCTCACCTAAGGCTGCGTGCACACGTGGCGACAATTCTTGACGCATTTAATCTGCCGATTTCACGCATAATAAATAATAAGTGGGAAAAATCTGCACCAAAAACACATGGAAAAAATGCGGCAACATTTTGCCGCTGTGTTTTTCCTGCCTTAAAGATGCAGAAATTTCAGCACTAAATACATAACATGTGCAAAGACCCCAAAAGGCTGCAAAACAGATAAGGGGCACATGGGAAGTGAATGCGCATCTATTGGGTCCATGCACCAGCTCCTCATCTATAACTGCTGACAACCAGTCTGTAATCCGGTGTGACGGGTTGTCAGCCCCGCCCCCTGCTGATGACATCACGGACATAATGATACTTATGCTGATGTCATTTATGAAGTGGCTCCAGCGCTCGGTGATACTCCCATCACATTTATTTTCGCAGTGTTTCTGACATCGCCGTCATCAGTTATCCTGATTAGCGCGGATATGAGTGACCCCAATATATAAGCCTCTCCCTAATCCATTATATATGATCTATGGACACCCTGCTATTGCCACTAGATAACCTCATCCTGGATCTGATCGGAGGATGAAATCATCAGATCCCAAGTAGATAAAATGATCAGCTCCATCTGGACACGTTTATGACTTCCCAGTAACTTGCCCTTTAAGCTTGTAATTTCCCAGTAAGAGAAACTTTCAGCCGCCTCCCACACAAGAAACAAGAGAAACAAGCAGGACATAAATTACACAAGACAACACATCTAATACTATCCATCCTAATTGGCCTCCGGACCCCTGTCACCCCTCCAATCCATGTGAATGATGGGGGCACACATAAATTTTATTCTCTCCTCCAAGAAAAGAGGCAGAGACAAGACTGATAGCACCAACAATACACAGCCCTGCGCCGTCACAGGAGAAGCCTGCAAAGATCCATAAAAGCTACATACAAGGACTAATAATACTGCACACATGTAAGAAGTATACCGCTATACAGCGACAGCCAGAAACATACAGAAAACATCCAGCAGCAAATAGTACAGAAATCCACATAGCAGCAGTATTATAGTAGTTATATTCTTGTACATAGGGGCAGTATTATAGTAGTTATATTCTTGTACATAGGGGGCAGTATTATAGTAGTTATATTCTTGTACATAGGGAGCAGTATTATAGTAGTTATATTCTTGTACATAGGGGCAGTATTATAGTAGTTATATTCTTGTATATAGGGAGCAGTATTATAGTAGTTATATTTTTGTACATAGGGGCAGTATTATAGTAGTTATATTCTTGTACATAGGGGCAGTATTATAGTAGTTATATTCTTGTATATAGGGGGCAGTATTATAGTAGTTATATTCTTGTACATAGGGAGCAGTATTATAGTAGTTATATTCTTGTACATAGGGGGCAGTATTATAGTAGTTATATTCTTGTACATAGGGAGCAGTATTATAGTAGTTATATTTTTGTACATAGGGGCAGTATTATAGTAGTTATATTCTTGTACATAGGGGCAGTATTATAGTAGTTATATTCTTGTATATAGGGGGCAGTATTATAGTAGTTATATTCTTGTACATAGGGGCAGTATTATAGTAGTTATATTCTTGTACATAGGGGGCAGTATTATAGTAGTTATATTCTTGTACATAGGGGCAGTATTATAGTAGTTATATTCTTGTATATAGGAGGAAGTATTATAGTAGTTATATTCTTGTACATAGGGGGCAGTATTATAGTAGTTATAGTCTTGTACATAGCGGCAGTATTATAGTAGTTATATTCTTGTACATAGGGGGCAGTATTATAGTAGTTATATTCTTGTACATAGGAGCAGTATTATAGTAGTTATCTTCTTGTACATAGGGGCAGTATTTTAGTAGCTATATTCTTGTACATAGGGGCAGTATTATAGTAGTTATATTCTTGTACATAGGGGGCAGTATTATAGTAGTTATATTCTTGTACATAGGAGCAGTATTATAGTAGTTATATTCTTTTACATAGGAGCAGTATTATAGTAGTTATATTCTTGTACATAGGGGGCAGTATTATATTAGTTATATTCTTGTATATAGGAGGAAGTATTATAGTAGTTATATTCTTTTACATAGGAGCAGTATTATAGTAGTTATATTCTTGTACATAGGGGGCAGTATTATAGTAGTTATATTCTTGTACATAGGAGCAGTATTATAGTAGTTATATTCTTGTATATAGGGGGCAGTATTATAGTAGTTATATTCTTGTACATAGGGAGCAGTATTATAGTAGTTATATTCTTGTACATAGGGGCAGTATTATAGTAGTTATATTCTTGTACATAGGGGGCAGTATTATAGTAGTTATATTCTTGTATATAGGAGGAAGTATTATAGTAGTTATATTCTTGTACATAGAGGGCAGTATTATAGTAGTTATATTCTTGTACATAGCGGCAGTATTATAGTAGTTATATTCTTGTACATAGGGGGCAGTATTATAGTAGTTATATTCTTGTACATAGGAGCAGTATTATAGTAGTTATCTTCTTGTACATAGGGGCAGTATTTTAGTAGCTATATTCTTGTACATAGGGGCAGTATTATAGTAGTTATATTCTTGTACATAGGGGGCAGTATTATAGTAGTTATATTCTTGTACATAGGAGCAGTATTATAGTAGTTATATTCTTTTACATAGGAGCAGTATTATAGTAGTTATATTCTTGTACATAGGGGGCAGTATTATAGTAGTTATATTCTTGTACATAGGGGGCAGTATTATAGTAGTTATATTCTTGTACATAGGGAGCAGTATTATAGTAGTTATATTCTTGTACATAGGGGCAGTATTATAGTAGTTATATTGTACATAAGGGCAGTATTATAGTAGTTATATTCTTGTACATAGGAGGCAGTATTATAGTTGTTATATTCTTGTACATAGGGGGCAGTATTATAGTAGTTATACTCTTGTATATAGGGAGCAGTATTATAGTAGTTATATTCTTGTACATAGGAGCAGTATTATAGTAGTTATATTCTTGTACATAGGGGGCAGTATTATAGTAGTTATATTCTTGTATATAGGAGTATTATAGTAGTTATATTCTTGTACATAGGGGCTATATTGTACATAGGAGCAGTATTATAGTAGTTATATTCTTGTACATAGGGGCAGTATTATAGTAGTTATATTCTTGTACATAGGAGCAGTATTATAGTAGTTATATTCTTTTACATAGGAGCAGTATTATAGTAGTTATATTCTTGTACATAGGGGGCAGTATTATAGTAGTTATATTCTTGTACATAGGGGGCAGTATTATAGTAGTTATATTCTTGTACATAGGGAGCAGTATTATAGCAGTTACATTCTTGTACATAGGGAGCAGTATTATAGTAGTTATATTCCTGTACATAGGGGCAGTATTATAGTAGTTATATTGTACATAGGGGCAGTATTATAGTAGTTATATTCTTGTACATAGGAGGCAGTATTATAGTAGTTATATTCTTGTACATAGGGGGCAGTATTATAGTAGTTATACTCTTGTACATAGGGGGCAGTATTATAGTAGTTATACTCTTGTACATAGGGGGCAGTATTATAGTAGTTATATTCTTGTACATAGGGGACAGTATTATAGTAGTTATATTCTCGTACATAGGGAGCAGTATTATAGTAGTTATATTCTTGTACATAGGAGCAGTATTATAGTAGTTATATTCTTGTACATATAGACAGTATTGTAGTAGTTATATTCTTGTACATAGGGGGCAGTATTATAGTAGTTATATTCTTGTACATAGGAGCAGTATTATAGTAATATTCTTGTACATAGGAGCAGTATTATAGTAGTTATATTCTTGTACATATAGACAGTATTATAGTAGTTATATTCTCGTACATAGGGGTAGTATTATAGTAGTTATATTCTTGTACATAGGGGTAGTATTATAGTAGTTATATTCTTGTACATAGGGGGCAGTATTATAGTAGTTATATTCTTGTACATAGGGGGCCGTATTATAGTAGTTATATTCTTGTACATAGGAGCAGTATTATAGTAGTTATATTCTTGTACATAGGGGCAGTATTATAGTAGTTATATTCTTGTACATAGGGGGCCGTATTATAGTAGTTATATTCTTGTACATAGGAGCAGTATTATAGTAGTTATATTCTTGTACATAGGGGCAGTATTATAGTAGTTATATTCTTGTACATAGGGGCAGTATTATAGTAGTTATATTCTTGTACATAGGGGCAGTATTATAGTAGTTATATTCTTGTACATAGGGGGCCGTATTATAGTAGTTATATTCTTGTACATAGGGGGCAGTATTATAGTAGTTATATTCTTGTACATAGGAGCAGTATTATAGTAGTTATATTCTTGTACATAGGAGCAGTATTATAGTAGTTATATTCTTGTACATAGGAGCAGTATTATAGTAGTTATATTCTTGTACATAGTGGACAGTATTATAGTAGTTATATTCTTGTACATAGGGGGCCGTATTATAGTAGTTATATTCTTGTACATAGGGGGCAGTATTATAGTAGTTATATTCTTGTACATAGGAGCAGTATTATAGTAGTTATATTCTTGTACATAGGAGGCAGTATTATAGTAGTTATATTCTTGTACATAGGGGGCAGTATTATAGTAGTTATACTCTTGTACATAGGGGGCAGTATTATAGTAGTTATACTCTTGTACATAGGGGGCAGTATTATAGTAGTTATATTCTTGTACATAGGGGACAGTATTATAGTAGTTATATTCTCGTACATAGGGAGCAGTATTATAGTAGTTATATTCTTGTACATAGGAGCAGTATTATAGTAGTTATATTCTTGTACATAGGGGCAGTATTATAGTAGTTATATTCTCGTACATAGGGGGCAGTATTATAGTAGTTATATTCTTGTACATAGGAGCAGTATTATAGTAGTTATATTCTTGTACATATAGACAGTATTGTAGTAGTTATATTCTTGTACATAGGGGGCAGTATTATAGTAGTTATATTCTTGTACATAGGAGCAGTATTATAGTAATATTCTTGTACATAGGAGCAGTATTATAGTAGTTATATTCTTGTACATATAGACAGTATTATAGTAGTTATATTCTCGTACATAGGGGTAGTATTATAGTAGTTATATTCTTGTACATAGGGGTAGTATTATAGTAGTTATATTCTTGTACATAGGGGGCAGTATTATAGTAGTTATATTCTTGTACATAGGGGGCCGTATTATAGTAGTTATATTCTTGTACATAGGAGCAGTATTATAGTAGTTATATTCTTGTACATAGGGGCAGTATTATAGTAGTTATATTCTTGTACATAGGGGGCCGTATTATAGTAGTTATATTCTTGTACATAGGAGCAGTATTATAGTAGTTATATTCTTGTACATAGGGGCAGTATTATAGTAGTTATATTCTTGTACATAGGGGCAGTATTATAGTAGTTATATTCTTGTACATAGGGGCAGTATTATAGTAGTTATATTCTTGTACATAGGGGGCCGTATTATAGTAGTTATATTCTTGTACATAGGGGGCAGTATTATAGTAGTTATATTCTTGTACATAGGAGCAGTATTATAGTAGTTATATTCTTGTACATAGGAGCAGTATTATAGTAGTTATATTCTTGTACATAGGAGCAGTATTATAGTAGTTATATTCTTGTACATAGTGGACAGTATTATAGTAGTTATATTCTTGTACATAGGGGGCCGTATTATAGTAGTTATATTCTTGTACATAGGGGGCAGTATTATAGTAGTTATATTCTTGTACATAGGAGCAGTATTATAGTAGTTATATTCTTGTACATAGGGGCAGTATTATAGTAGTTATATTCTTGTACATAGGAGCAGTATTATAGTAGTTATTTTCTTGTACATAGGGAGCAGTATTATAGTAGTTATATTCTTGTACATAGGAGCAGTATTATAGTAGTTATATTCTTGTACATAGGGGGCAGTATTATAGTAGTTATATTCTTGTACATAGGGGCAGTATTATATTAGTTATATTCTTGTACATAGGGGCAGTATTATAGTAGTTATATTCTTGTACATAGGGGCAGTATTATAGTAGTTATATTCTTGCACCTAGGGGCAGTATTATAGTTTTATATTTAAAGGCTCTTGATCTTCTTTACACTTATTCTCAGGACACACTTCTATGAATCTGTTCCTTTGTGCCGCTCTCCCGTGTAGTTGTGTGAACTATTTTTGTCCAGTTAGGGATCCATTAACTGTCGGTTGTGTGGCTGCTTTTTGCTTTGTGTCACTGTTGTAGCCGCACAGATGGTTTGTCTCTTAGGTGAGTGATTTTGTCATGATCCAATTTGCTGATAGTTTCATGAAATTGCCGTTATTTGGATTTTTATAGGACGACTAAGCTTCCAGAATATGAAACATATGGAGCTTCGTACGATGTCGCCTGCTGAGCACATTATACATCATACACATTTTGCTGAACACACAGGACTGGAAACCTGTTATAACCCTTTTTTCCCCCTTTTTGTCCCAGTTAACATTGCAAATCTTTGTGCTTATACATTTGCATATTAATAATTGTGAGTTGTTACAGAACATCTTGGATACATTGTTGCATTTGTCTTTTGATAAATATTGTATGAGATGTAACATTATTCTCTGGCTTCCTATAAATCAGTGATACTTGGAGGACATGGCTTCTTCTCACTTATCGGCTGCTTAAACTTTTTAACCCTTTTACATGTTCCCATCCAGTGGCGTGCCCTGGTTGTAATCCATAGATAATATTCCCTTGGTGATGGGAGTATTAGTGCCGTAGATTGACATCTGAGTCCACATATAAAGCATGACACCTCTTACCCTCCTGTCCCAGGCCATGAATCCAGGTGATAGGGGTGTGAGGAGTTGTGCACACATATACGAGATATGGCCGGTGTCTTTAGATTACTCGCGGATTATTTTGCACACGTCAGCGCTCCTCGGTGCTGATCACTTGTTTGCTCTTTGGCTCCGCTGCTCCTGAGCTTTTTTTAGCACATTTTCCTTTTGGGACCTGAATGTGTATTGCAGATATTTATGTCCCCTGTGTCGCGTGCGGCAGGTCTTTGTTTATATTGCGTTGTATATACTGCCCTGCTGGGGCCAGACCGTAATCATGGACGCCATGTGGCTTACACTCCCTGACAATATTTACTCGCCGTGAAGGTTTTATATCCGTTCACTGATCAGTGTGATGATGTAAGGAATAAGCCTCATCCGCATCTCTGCACAGGTATAGAATGATGGGGGCAGTAGGTCATTACGTTCTTCATGTAGCTGGTGTTATTCTTTATTTCCACCTCTGTGCACATGTAGATTGTCGCCCCCCCATCATCCGCACACGGCGTTCTGGGGTCACCTCTCACAAGAAAATGTCGCCAAACAAACAGACGACTTGTGAGGGCAGAACACCCGGAATTATCCCATTTGTGGATGACTCTGCAACCAATTTTTATAGATCACTTTCCTGTCTTAGAAGACTGTATACTTTGGCTTCTGTCCAGGACCACTCACTACAAACCCATTAGGCTGAGATCCAGCTGCCTCTGGCATACACGTCTCCTAACTGTGAGCATCAACAGCGCGGAAAGTATCTGTACACGACCATAAGCTGCAGAGTCCAGGCGCAGACCCCTAGGGAGCATCACTGGGGTCTCTATGCCAGGCTGTGATCAGAAAGGGCACCATTTGACCTGTATTACATAGTTACCTCCTGTATTATACCCCAGAGCTGCACTCACTATTCTGCTGGTGCAGTCACTGTGTACATACATTACATTACTGATCCTGAGATACATCCTGTATTATACCCCAGAGCTACACTCACTATTCTGCTGGTGCAGTCACTGTGTACATACATTACATTACTGATCCTGAGTTACATCCTGTATTATACCCCAGAGCTGCACTCACTATTCTGCTGGTGCAGTCACTGTGTACATAATAATAATAATCTTTATTTTTTTATATAGCGCTAACATATTCCGCAGCGCTTTACATTTTGCACACATCATCACTGTCCCCGATGGGGCTCACAATCTAAATTCCCTATTACATACATTACTGATCCTGAGTTACATCCTGTATTATACTCCAGAGCTGCACTCACTATTCTGCTGGTGCAGTCACTGTGTACATAAATTACATTACTGATCCTGAGTTACATCCTGTATTATACTCCAGAGCTGCACTCACTATTCTGCTGGTGCAGTCACTGTGTACATACATTACATTACTGATCCTGAGTTACATCCTGTATTATACTCCAGAGCTGCACTCACTATTCTGCTGGTGCAGTCACTGTGTACATACATTACATTACTGATCCTGAGTTACCTCCTGTATTATACCCCAGAGCTGCACTCACTATTCTGCTGGTGCAGTCACTGTGTACATACATTACATTACTGATCCTGAGTTACATACTGTATTATACTCCAGAGCTGCACTCACTATTCTGCTGGTGCAGTCACTGTGTACATACATTACATTACTGATCCTGAGTTACATCCTGTATTATACTCCAGAGCTGCACTCACTATTCTGCTGGTGCAGTCACTGTGTACATACATTACATTACTGATCCTGAGTTACCTCCTGTATTATACCCCAGAGCTGCACTCACTATTCTGCTGGTGCAGTCACTGTGTACATACATTACATTACTGATCCTGAGTTACATACTGTATTATACTCCAGAGCTGCACTCACTATTCTGCTGGTGCAGTCACTGTGTACATACATTACATTACTGATCCTGAGTTACATACTGTATTATACTCCAGAGCTGCACTCACTATTCTGCTGGTGCAGTCACTGTGTACATACATTACATTACTGATCCTGAGTTACATCCTGTATTATACCCCAGAGCTGCACTCACTATTCTGCTGGTGCAGTCACTGTGTACATACATTACATTACTGATCCTGAGTTACCTCCTGTATTATACCCCAGAGCTGCACTCACTATTCTGCTGGTGCAGTCACTGTGTACATAAATTACATTACTGATCCTGAGTTACATCCTGTATTATACTCCAGAGCTGCACTCACTATTCTGCTGGTGCAGTCACTGTGTACATACATTACATTACTGATCCTGAGTTACATCCTGTATTATACTCCAGAGCTGCACTCACTATTCTGCTGGTGCAGTCACTGTGTACATACATTACATTACTGATCCTGAGTTACCTCCTGTATTATACCCCAGAGCTGCACTCACTATTCTGCTGGTGCAGTCACTGTGTACATACATTACATTACTGATCCTGAGTTACATACTGTATTATACTCCAGAGCTGCACTCACTATTCTGCTGGTGCAGTCACTGTGTACATACATTACATTACTGATCCTGAGTTACATCCTGTATTATACTCCAGAGCTGCACTCACTATTCTGCTGGTGCAGTCACTGTGTACATACATTACATTACTGATCCTGAGTTACCTCCTGTATTATACCCCAGAGCTGCACTCACTATTCTGCTGGTGCAGTCACTGTGTACATACATTACATTACTGATCCTGAGTTACCTCCTGTATTATACCCCAGAGCTGCACTCACTATTCTGCTGGTGCAGTCACTGTGTACATACATTACATTACTGATCCTGAGTTACATCCTGTATTATACTCCAGAGCTGCACTCACTATTCTGCTGGTGCAGTCACTGTGTACATACATTACATTACTGATCCTGAGTTACCTCCTGTATTATACCCCAGAGCTGCACTCACTATTCTGCTGGTGCAGTCACTGTGTACATACATTACATTACTGATCCTGAGTTACATACTGTATTATACTCCAGAGCTGCACTCACTATTCTGCTGGTGCAGTCACTGTGTACATACATTACATTACTGATCCTGAGTTACATACTGTATTATACTCCAGAGCTGCACTCACTATTCTGCTGGTGCAGTCACTGTGTACATACATTACATTACTGATCCTGAGTTACCTCCTGTATTATACCCCAGAGCTGCACTCACTATTCTGCTGGTGCAGTCACTGTGTACATACATTACATTACTGATCCTGAGTTACCTCCTGTATTATACCCCAGAGCTGCACTCACTATTCTGCTGGTGCAGTCACTGTGTACATACATTACATTACTGATCCTGAGTTACATACTGTATTATACTCCAGAGCTGCACTCACTATTCTGCTGGTGCAGTCACTGTATCCCTCTGGTTTCTGTGGGTCTGGGCACACATTGTGCAGTAATCTGTGGGATGGGTGATTACAGCAGAGTCTTCCCGGCATATGGCCGATCAGTTAGAGCCAGGAGTGAGTAATTAAGTTGACTGTGCAGTGAAACGATGGACCCCATTATACCCACTGTCCCCCAAGCTTGACCCCCTGAGCGTCTCCCCCTCTCAGTCCTCTCTGTATGATTATCATCCTGACTTATCTACTTGGGGTCATTGTTTCATTTTTGCCATTAGTCCAGTTCTGACACCCAGACAAAAAAAACCTAAGAGTTGTCAGAGCCCCTCGCCCTGTGACCAGTATGACTAATAATAATGTGCTGTATGAGGGGATACCTGGGGGGCGCAGGAGGACGGATCCGAGGGGCAGACGGACATTTCTGCCTTTTGATGACTTTTTTCAGACTTTGGGTTTTTGGTTTTTCTTTTCTCTGATTGGTTGTGACCCTCGTTGATGTGTGAGGGGTCCGCACAGACGGACAATGCTGCAGGACGGACCCCCGGACAATCCTGGCTCTTGTGCTCTGGCTCTCAGCTATTTCTCCGCTCCAGGAATAGAACATTCCTTCCTGCCAGAAACATAGAAAAAAAATATTTTGCCAGACAAGATAAAGATTTTCGATTTGCTACATTGAGAATAATTTGCGTTAAATCTTCAGGTTCTGTCTGATTTTTGTACAACTGGTCTGAGTCAGAAGAAAATAAAACCTGGAGACGTCTGAGGATGGCGGGGGGCCGCAGAAAGGTTCTGGACCAGCAGGAAACGCTGCCAGATTCTTACTGGTAATGGGGCTGTCCGACGGCAAAGTGTCCTGCAATAATTCAAAATAATAAATGGAGGCAAATTTAACTTCCAGCGCCCCCATATCCACAGTCCCCATTTCCAGCCCAGCACCCCCATATCCACAGTCCCCATATCCAGCCCTGCGCCCCCATATCCACAGTCCCCATATCCAGCCTTGCGCCCCCATATCCACAGTTCCCATATCCAGACCAGGACGCCCATACCCACAGTCCCCATATCCAGACCAGCACCCCCATATCCACAGTCCCCATATCCAGACCAGCACCCCCATATCCACAGTCCCCATATCCAGCCCTGCGCCCCCATATCCACAGTCCCCATATCCAGCCTTGCGTCCCCATATCCACAGTTCCCATATCCAGCCCCACACCCCCATATCCACAGTCCCCGTATCCAGACCAGCACCCACATATCCACAGTCCCCATATCCAGCCCCGCACCCCCATATCCACAGTCCCCGTATCCAGACCAGTACCCCCATATCCACAGTCCCCATATCCAGCCTTGCGCCCCCATATCCACAGTTCCCATATCCAGCCCCGCACCCCCATATCCACAGTCCCCGTATCCAGACCAGCACCCCCATATCCACAGTCCCCATATCCAGCCCCGCACCCCCATATCCACAGTCCCCGTATCCAGACCAGCACCCCCTTATCCACAGTCCCCATATCCAGCCCCGCACCCCCATATCCACAGTCCCCGTATCCAGACCAGCACCCCCATATCCACAGTCCCCATATCCAGACCAGCGCCCCCATATCCACAGTCCCCGTATCCAGACCAGCACCCCCATATCGAACATTGGCAAGAACGTTTCAAAAAGTTCAAGTGTTTCCCACAAAATGAGAATATCATTAAAAAGTGAATTTATTTCAGTTCTCCAATACAGACAGTGCCTCTCCTCTATTCTATAGAGTCATTACACACAGAGTGATCTATGTCACAGGATTATTTCTGGTAATGTTGATGATTATGGCTTACAGCCAATGGATACCCAAAAGTCATTATCTCAGTAGATTAGAATACTTAACAATAAACCCCTGTACAGGCTCCTAAGAGTTTATAAAGGTCCCTTAGGGCCCCGTCACACATAGCGACGCACCAGCAATCCCGACAACGATATCACCTGCTGAGGATCGCTGGTGCATCGCTACATGATCGCTGGTGAGCTGCCAAACAGGCAGATCTCAGCAGCGATCAGGACAGCGACAGGCGGGTAACAAGCGATGCACGTCGCTTAGTAACCCACTGTGTACCTTAGTTACCAGCGCGCTGATCGCTGGTCTCCCGCCTGCCACACGCAGCGATGCGTGCTGGCCAGCGGGAGACCAGCGATCCAAAAAATGTCCTGACCATTCCAGCACGATCAGCGATAACCGGCAGGGTGGCCGGTCGCTGATAAGTGTCATACACAGCGATGTCGCTGGTGAGATCGCTGTGTGTATCGGGGGCTTTATTCTGTTTCAGTAGCTCCACAATCATGGGGAAGACTGCTGACCTGACAGATGTCCAGAATGCAGTCACTGACACACTCCACAAGGAGGGGAAGACACAAAAGGTCATTGCTAAAGAAGATGGCTGGTCACGCAGTGCTGTATCCAAGCAGGATGTAACTCAGGATCAGTAATGTAACGTATGTACACAGTGACTGCACCAGCAGAATAGTGAGTGCAGCTGTGGGGTATAATACAGGATGTAACTCAGGATCAGTAATGTAATGTATGTACACAGTGACTGCACCAGCAGAATAGTGAGAGCAGCTCTGGAGTATAATACAGGATGTAACTCAGGATCAGTAATGTAATGTATGTACACAGTGACTGCACCAGCAGAATAGTGAGTGCAGCTCTGGGGTATAATACAGGATGTAACTCAGGATCAGTAATGTAATGTATGTACACAGTGACTGCACCAGCAGAATAGTGAGTGCAGCTCTGGGGTATAATACAGAATGTAACTCAGGATCAGTAATGTATGTACACAGTGATTGCACCAGCAGAATAGTGAGTGCAGCTCTGGAGTATAATACAGGATGTAACTCAGGATCAGTAATGTAACGTATGTACACAGTGACTGCACCAGCAGAATAGTGAGTGCAGCTCTGGAGTATAATAAAGGAGGTAACTCAGGATCAGTAATGTATGTACACAGTGACTGCACCAGCAGAATAGTGAGTGCAGCTCTGGGGTATAATACAGGATGTAACTCAGGATCAGTGATGTAATGTATGTACACAGTGACTGCACCAGCAGAATAGTGAGTGCAGCTCTGGAGTATAATACAGGATGTAACTCAGGATCAGTAATGTAATGTGTGTACACAGTGACTGCACCAGCAGAATAGTGAGTGCAGCTCTGGAGTATAATACAGGAGGTAACTCAGGATCAGTAATGTAATGTATGTACACAGTGACTGCACCAGCAGAATAGTGAGTGCAGCTCTGGGGTATAATACAGGATGTAACTCAGGATCAGTAATGTAATGTATGTACACAGTGACTGCACCAGCAGAATAGTGAGTGCAGCTCTGGGGTATAATACAGGATGTAACTCAGGATCAGTAATGTAATGTATGTACACAGTGACTGCACCAGCAGAATAGTGAGTGCAGCTCTGGGGTATAATACAGAATGTAACTCAGGATCAGTAATGTATGTACACAGTGACTGCACCAGCAGAATAGTGAGTGCAGCTCTGGAGTATAATACAGGATGTAACTCAGGATCAGTAATGTAATGTATGTACACAGTGACTGCACCAGCAGAATAGTGAGTGCAGCTCTGGAGTATAATACAGGATGTAACTCAGGATCAGTAATGTAATGTGTGTACACAGTGACTGCACCAGCAGAATAGTGAGTGCAGCTCTGGATTATAATACACGATTTAACTCCGGATCAGTAATGTAATGTATGTACACAGTGACTGCACCAGCAGAATAGTGAGTGCAGCTCTGGGGTATAATACAGGATGTAACTCAGGATCAGTAATGTAATGTATGTACACAGTGACTGCACCAGCAGAATAGTGAGTGCAGCTCTGGGGTATAAGTAACGTTATTTTTGGTGTTGCTGCCATGTTGGCGGTGATGCTTTCCGTACAGTACATGAATCGCAGTCCTCCATTCTTTACATTTCTGCTCCTCTTCCTACACAGCTCAGGAATGTCTGCAGCCTCAGAACATTTCTTGGTCCGGCCGTTCTGGCAGCAGGGGAACCACAGAAGAGGCTTTCCGTCCAGGTGCGGTTTTCCGTGTCTCATCCTGCAGTATGGATAATGTCACCAGTCCTGAGTCACCGCGGGGAGATGTGATTGTTATCTGGTGTCGTTTCCAGAGCGCACATTGCTGAATGGCGGCCACATCCTGTGCCGGGGCCTGGATCGCACTTCTGACAACTTCACGTCTATTTTGAAAATTTAATTCAAAAAGTTTTCTTGTTGTTCTGCAAAAAAAATGAGTAGATCAGAGGCGCTGCCTGTCATGGCGAGCTCAGCCCTCGGCGGTGCGGAAACCAGCCCCAATAGCTGCTCAATCATACGTGGCACTTGTATATATTCCAGGCCTCAGATCTCTGCGGACCTTCCTCCACTCATCAGGAATGGGTGGCTGCACAGGACAGCGCCATCAGAGGACGCCCTCGCCGCCGTCCTATTGTCACACCGCATGCCGGAAGGCGCAGGTTCTGGACACAAAGGGATTTTTTTCCCTTTTTTGGGGGAAGAATCAGCGTGGAAATGCCAATGTCGCCCCCTGATATCTTCCTCTAATTCAGATGGCAGCAGCTTCAAAAGTCCAATGATGTAAAACCGCAGCGCAGAGATCGAGACAGAGGCGGCAAGGTCATTGTTACCGGAGTGGTGATAGATCAGATACATGGATCTCCCGTGTCCATCAGATCCGCGAGCGCCATTATTACAGGAGTGGTGATAGATCAGATACATGGATCTCTCGTGTCCATCAGATCCGCGAGCACCATTATTACAGGAGTGGTGATAGATCAGATACATGGATCCCTCGTGTCCCTCAGATCCGTGAGCGTCATTGTTACAGAAGTGGTGATAGATCAGATACATGGATCTCTCATGTCCATCACATCTGCGAGCGCCATTGTTACAGGACTGGTGATAGATCAGATACATGGATCTCCCGTTACCATCAGATCTGTGAGCGTCATTGTTACAGGAGTGGTGATAGATCAGATACATGGATCCCTCGTGTCCCTCAGATCCGTGAGCGTCATTGTTACAGAAGTGGTGATAGATCAGATACATGGATCTCTCATGTCCATCACATCTGCGAGCGCCATTGTTACAGGACTGGTGATAGATCAGATACATGGATCTCCCGTTACCATCAGATCCGCGAGCGCCATTGTTACAGGAGTGGGCATAGATCAGATACATGGATCTCTCGTGTCCATCAGATCCGCGAGCGCCATTGTTACAGGAGTGGTGATAGATCAGATACATGGATCTCTCGTGTCCATCAGATATGCGAGCGCCATTGTTACAGGAGTGGTGATAGATCAGATACATGGATCTCCCGTTACCATCAGATCCACGAGCGCCATTTTTACAGGAGTGGTGATAGATCAGATACATGGATCTCCCCCGTTACCATCAGATCCGCGAGCGCCATTGTTACAGTGGTGATAGATCAAATACATGGATCTCTCGTTACCATCAGATCCGCGAGAGCCATTGTTACAGGAGTGGTGATAGATCAGATACATGTATCTCTCGTGTCCATCAGATCCGCGAGCGCCATTGTTACAGTGGTGATAGATCAGATACATGGATCTCTCGTGTCCATCAGATCCGCGAGCGCCATTGTTACAGGAGTGGAGATAGATCAGATACATGGATCTCTCGTGTCCATCACATCCGCGAGCGCCATTGTTACAGGAGTGGTGATAGATCAGATACATGGATCTCCCGTTACCATCAGATCTGCGAGCGCCATTGTTACAGGACTGGTGATAGATCAGATACATGGATCTCTCGTGTCCATCAGATCCGCGAGCGCCATTGTTACAGGAGTGGTGATAGATCAGATACATAGATCTCCTGTTACCATCAGATCTGCGAGCGCCATTGTTACAGGAGTGGTGATAGATCAGATACATGGATCTCCCGTTACCATCAGATCCGCGAGCGCCATTGTTAAAGGAGTGGTGCTAGATCAGATACATGGATCTCTCGTGTCCATCAGATCCGCGAGCGCCATTATTACAGGAGTGGTGATAGATCAGATACATGGATCTCCCGTTACCATCAGATGCACGAGCATCATTGTTACAGGAGTGGTGATAGATCAGATACATGGATCTCTTGTTACCATCAGATCCAAGAGCTCCATTATTACAGGAGTGGTGATAGATCAGATACATGGATCTCCCGTTACCATCAGATCCGCGAGCGCCATTGTTACAGTGGTGATAGATCAAATACATGGATCTCCCGTTACCATCAGATCCGCGAGAGCCATTGTTACAGGAGTGGTGATAGATCAGATACATGGATCTCTCGTGTCCATCAGATCCGCGAGCGCCATTGTTACAGTGGTGATAGATCAGATACATGGATCTCTCGTGTCCATCAGATCCGCGAGCGCCATTGTTACAGGAGTGGAGATAGATCAGATACATGGATCTCTCGTGTCCATCACATCCGCGAGCGCCATTGTTACAGGACTGGTGATAGATCAGATACATGGATCTCCCGTTACCATCAGATCCGCGAGCGCCATTTTTACAGGAGTGGTGATAGATCAGATACATGGATCTCGTGTCCATCAGATCCGCGAGCGCCATTGTTACAGGAGTGGTGATAGATCAGATACGTGGATCTCTCGTGTCCATCAGATCCGCAAGCGCCATTATTACAGGAGTGGTGATAGATCAGATACGTGGATCTCTCGTGTCCCTCAGATCTGCGAGCGCCATTGTTACAGGAGTGGTGATAGATCAGATACATGGATCTCTTGTTACCATCAGATCCAAGAGCTCCATTATTACAGGAGTGGTGATAGATTAGATACATGGATCTCCCGCTACCATCAGATCCACGAGCGCCATTGTTACAGGAGTGGTGATAGATCAGATACATGGATCTCTCGTTACCATCAGATCTGCGAGCGCCATTATTACAGGAGTGGTGATAGATCAGATACATGGATCTCCCGTTACCATCAGATCCGCAAGCGCCATTGTTACAGTGGTGATAGATCAAATACATGGATCTCCCGTTACCATCAGATCCGCGAGATCCATTGTTACAGGAGTGGTGATAGATCAGATACATGGATCTCTCGTGTCCATCAGATCCGCGAGCGCCATTGTTACAGTGGTGATAGATCAGATACATGGATCTCTCGTGTCCATCAGATCCGCGAGCGCCATTGTTACAGGAGTGGAGATAGATCAGATACATGGATCTCTCGTGTCCCTCAGGTCCACGAGCGCCATTGTTACAGGAGTGGTGATAGATCAGATACATGGATCTCTCGTGTCCATCACATCCGCGAGCGCCATTGTTACAGGACTGGTGATAGATCAGATACATGGATCTCCCGTTACCATCAGATCTGCGAGCGCCATTGTTACAGGAGTGGTGATAGATCAGATACATGGATCTCTCGTGTCCATCAGATCCGCGAGCGCCATTGTTACAGTGGTGATAGATCAGATACATGGATCTCTCGTGTCCATCAGATCCGCGAGCGCCATTGTTACAGGAGTGGAGATAGATCAGATACATGGATCTCTCGTGTCCATCACATCCGCGAGCGCCATTGTTACAGGACTGGTGATAGATCAGATACATGGATCTCCCGTTACCATCAGATCCGCGAGCGCCATTTTTACAGGAGTGGTGATAGATCAGATACATGGATCTCTCGTGTCCATCAGATCCGCGAGCGCCATTGTTACAGGAGTGATAGATCAGATACGTGGATCTCTCGTGTCCATCAGATCCGCAAGCGCCATTATTACAGGAGTGGTGATAGATCAGATACATGGATCTCTCGTGTCCCTCAGATCTGCGAGCGCCATTATTACAGGAGTGGTGATAGATCAGATACGTGGATCTCTCGTGTCCCTCAGATCTGCGAGCGCCATTGTTACAGGAGTGGTGATAGATCAGATACATGGATCTCTTGTTACCATCAGATCCAAGAGCTCCATTATTACAGGAGTGGTGATAGATTAGATACATGGATCTCCCGCTACCATCAGATCCACGAGCGCCATTGTTACAGGAGTGGTGATAGATCAGATACATGGATCCCTCGTGTCCCTCAGATCCGTGAGCGTCATTGTTACAGAAGTGGTGATAGATCAGATACATGGATCTCTCATGTCCATCACATCTGCGAGCGCCATTGTTACAGGACTGGTGATAGATCAGATACATGGATCTCCCGTTACCATCAGATCTGTGAGCGTCATTGTTACAGGAGTGGTGATAGATCAGATACATGGATCCCTCGTGTCCCTCAGATCCGTGAGCGTCATTGTTACAGAAGTGGTGATAGATCAGATACATGGATCTCTCATGTCCATCACATCTGCGAGCGCCATTGTTACAGGACTGGTGATAGATCAGATACATGGATCTCCCGTTACCATCAGATCCGCGAGCGCCATTGTTACAGGAGTGGGCATAGATCAGATACATGGATCTCTCGTGTCCATCAGATCCGCGAGCGCCATTGTTACAGGAGTGGTGATAGATCAGATACATGGATCTCTCGTGTCCATCAGATATGCGAGCGCCATTGTTACAGGAGTGGTGATAGATCAGATACATGGATCTCCCGTTACCATCAGATCCACGAGCGCCATTTTTACAGGAGTGGTGATAGATCAGATACATGGATCTCCCCCGTTACCATCAGATCCGCGAGCGCCATTGTTACAGTGGTGATAGATCAAATACATGGATCTCTCGTTACCATCAGATCCGCGAGAGCCATTGTTACAGGAGTGGTGATAGATCAGATACATGGATCTCTCGTGTCCATCAGATCCGCGAGCGCCATTGTTACAGTGGTGATAGATCAGATACATGGATCTCTCGTGTCCATCAGATCCGCGAGCGCCATTGTTACAGGAGTGGAGATAGATCAGATACATGGATCTCTCGTGTCCATCACATCCGCGAGCGCCATTGTTACAGGAGTGGTGATAGATCAGATACATGGATCTCTCGTGTCCATCACATCCGCGAGCGCCATTGTTACAGGAGTGGTGATAGATCAGATACATGGATCTCCCGTTACCATCAGATCTGCGAGCGCCATTGTTACAGGACTGGTGATAGATCAGATACATGGATCTCTCGTGTCCATCAGATCCGCGAGCGCCATTGTTACAGGAGTGGTGATAGATCAGATACATGGATCTC
Source organism: Dendrobates tinctorius (assembly GCF_039654945.1). Classification (NCBI taxonomy): domain Eukaryota; kingdom Metazoa; phylum Chordata; class Amphibia; order Anura; family Dendrobatidae; genus Dendrobates; species Dendrobates tinctorius. The sequence goes on along the minus strand of NW_027361881.1, from coordinate 1,755,383 downwards.
CTGTTACCATCAGATCCGCGAGCGCCATTGTTACAGGAGTGGTGATAGATCAGATACATGGATCTCCCGTTACCATCAGATCCGCGAGCGCCATTGTTACAGGAGTGGTGCTAGATCAGATACATGGATCTCTCGTGTCCATCAGATCCGCGAGCGCCATTATTACAGGAGTGGTGATAGATCAGATACATGGATCTCCCGTTACCATCAGATGCACGAGCATCATTGTTACAGGAGTGGTGATAGATCAGATACATGGATCTCTTGTTACCATCAGATCCAAGAGCTCCATTATTACAGGAGTGGTGATAGATCAGATACATGGATCTCCCGTTACCATCAGATCCGCGAGCGCCATTGTTACAGTGGTGATAGATCAAATACATGGATCTCCCGTTACCATCAGATCCGCGAGAGCCATTGTTACAGGAGTGGTGATAGATCAGATACATGGATCTCTCGTGTCCATCAGATCCGCGAGCGCCATTGTTACAGTGGTGATAGATCAGATACATGGATCTCTCGTGTCCATCAGATCCGCGAGCGCCATTGTTACAGGAGTGGAGATAGATCAGATACATGGATCTCTCGTGTCCATCACATCCGCGAGCGCCATTGTTACAGGACTGGTGATAGATCAGATACATGGATCTCCCGTTACCATCAGATCCGCGAGCGCCATTTTTACAGGAGTGGTGATAGATCAGATACATGGATCTCTCGTGTCCATCAGATCCGCGAGCGCCATTGTTACAGGAGTGGTGATAGATCAGATACGTGGATCTCTCGTGTCCATCAGATCCGCAAGCGCCATTATTACAGGAGTGGTGATAGATCAGATACGTGGATCTCTCGTGTCCCTCAGATCTGCGAGCGCCATTGTTACAGGAGTGGTGATAGATCAGATACATGGATCTCTTGTTACCATCAGATCCAAGAGCTCCATTATTACAGGAGTGGTGATAGATTAGATACATGGATCTCCCGCTACCATCAGATCCACGAGCGCCATTGTTACAGGAGTGGTGATAGATCAGATACATGGATCTCTCGTTACCATCAGATCTGCGAGCGCCATTATTACAGGAGTGGTGATAGATCAGATACATGGATCTCCCGTTACCATCAGATCCGCAAGCGCCATTGTTACAGTGGTGATAGATCAAATACATGGATCTCCCGTTACCATCAGATCCGCGAGATCCATTGTTACAGGAGTGGTGATAGATCAGATACATGGATCTCTCGTGTCCATCAGATCCGCGAGCGCCATTGTTACAGTGGTGATAGATCAGATACATGGATCTCTCGTGTCCATCAGATCCGCGAGCGCCATTGTTACAGGAGTGGAGATAGATCAGATACATGGATCTCTCGTGTCCCTCAGGTCCACGAGCGCCATTGTTACAGGAGTGGTGATAGATCAGATACATGGATCTCTCGTGTCCATCACATCCGCGAGCGCCATTGTTACAGGACTGGTGATAGATCAGATACATGGATCTCCCGTTACCATCAGATCCGCGAGCGCCATTTTTACAGGAGTGGTGATAGATCAGATACATGGATCTCGTGTCCATCAGATCCGCGAGCGCCATTGTTACAGGAGTGGTGATAGATCAGATACGTGGATCTCTCGTGTCCATCAGATCCGCAAGCGCCATTATTACAGGAGTGGTGATAGATCAGATACGTGGATCTCTCGTGTCCCTCAGATCTGCGAGCGCCATTGTTACAGGAGTGGTGATAGATCAGATACATGGATCTCTTGTTACCATCAGATCCAAGAGCTCCATTATTACAGGAGTGGTGATAGATTAGATACATGGATCTCCCGCTACCATCAGATCCACGAGCGCCATTGTTACAGGAGTGGTGATAGATCAGATACATGGATCTCTCGTTACCATCAGATCTGCGAGCGCCATTATTACAGGAGTGGTGATAGATCAGATACATGGATCTCCCGTTACCATCAGATCCGCAAGCGCCATTGTTACAGTGGTGATAGATCAAATACATGGATCTCCCGTTACCATCAGATCCGCGAGATCCATTGTTACAGGAGTGGTGATAGATCAGATACATGGATCTCTCGTGTCCATCAGATCCGCGAGCGCCATTGTTACAGTGGTGATAGATCAGATACATGGATCTCTCGTGTCCATCAGATCCGCGAGCGCCATTGTTACAGGAGTGGAGATAGATCAGATACATGGATCTCTCGTGTCCCTCAGGTCCACGAGCGCCATTGTTACAGGAGTGGTGATAGATCAGATACATGGATCTCTCGTGTCCATCACATCCGCGAGCGCCATTGTTACAGGACTGGTGATAGATCAGATACATGGATCTCCCGTTACCATCAGATCTGCGAGCGCCATTGTTACAGGAGTGGTGATAGATCAGATACATGGATCTCTCGTGTCCATCAGATCCGCGAGCGCCATTGTTACAGTGGTGATAGATCAGATACATGGATCTCTCGTGTCCATCAGATCCGCGAGCGCCATTGTTACAGGAGTGGAGATAGATCAGATACATGGATCTCTCGTGTCCATCACATCCGCGAGCGCCATTGTTACAGGACTGGTGATAGATCAGATACATGGATCTCCCGTTACCATCAGATCCGCGAGCGCCATTTTTACAGGAGTGGTGATAGATCAGATACATGGATCTCTCGTGTCCATCAGATCCGCGAGCGCCATTGTTACAGGAGTGATAGATCAGATACGTGGATCTCTCGTGTCCATCAGATCCGCAAGCGCCATTATTACAGGAGTGGTGATAGATCAGATACATGGATCTCTCGTGTCCCTCAGATCTGCGAGCGCCATTATTACAGGAGTGGTGATAGATCAGATACGTGGATCTCTCGTGTCCCTCAGATCTGCGAGCGCCATTGTTACAGGAGTGGTGATAGATCAGATACATGGATCTCTTGTTACCATCAGATCCAAGAGCTCCATTATTACAGGAGTGGTGATAGATTAGATACATGGATCTCCCGCTACCATCAGATCCACGAGCGCCATTGTTACAGGAGTGGTGATAGATCAGATACATGGATCCCTCGTGTCCCTCAGATCCGTGAGCGTCATTGTTACAGAAGTGGTGATAGATCAGATACATGGATCTCTCATGTCCATCACATCTGCGAGCGCCATTGTTACAGGACTGGTGATAGATCAGATACATGGATCTCCCGTTACCATCAGATCTGTGAGCGTCATTGTTACAGGAGTGGTGATAGATCAGATACATGGATCCCTCGTGTCCCTCAGATCCGTGAGCGTCATTGTTACAGAAGTGGTGATAGATCAGATACATGGATCTCTCATGTCCATCACATCTGCGAGCGCCATTGTTACAGGACTGGTGATAGATCAGATACATGGATCTCCCGTTACCATCAGATCCGCGAGCGCCATTGTTACAGGAGTGGCCATAGATCAGATACATGGATCTCTCGTGTCCATCAGATCCGCGAGCGCCATTGTTACAGGAGTGGTGATAGATCAGATACATGGATCTCTCGTGTCCATCAGATATGCGAGCGCCATTGTTACAGGAGTGGTGATAGATCAGATACATGGATCTCCCGTTACCATCAGATCCACGAGCGCCATTTTTACAGGAGTGGTGATAGATCAGATACATGGATCTCCCCCGTTACCATCAGATCCGCGAGCGCCATTGTTACAGTGGTGATAGATCAAATACATGGATCTCTCGTTACCATCAGATCCGCGAGAGCCATTGTTACAGGAGTGGTGATAGATCAGATACATGGATCTCTCGTGTCCATCAGATCCGCGAGCGCCATTGTTACAGTGGTGATAGATCAGATACATGGATCTCTCGTGTCCATCAGATCCGCGAGCGCCATTGTTACAGGAGTGGAGATAGATCAGATACATGGATCTCTCGTGTCCATCACATCCGCGAGCGCCATTGTTACAGGAGTGGTGATAGATCAGATACATGGATCTCTCGTGTCCATCACATCCGCGAGCGCCATTGTTACAGGAGTGGTGATAGATCAGATACATGGATCTCCCGTTACCATCAGATCTGCGAGCGCCATTGTTACAGGACTGGTGATAGATCAGATACATGGATCTCTCGTGTCCATCAGATCCGCGAGCGCCATTGTTACAGGAGTGGTGATAGATCAGATACATGGATCTCCTGTTACCATCAGATCCGCGAGCGCCATTGTTACAGGAGTGGTGATAGATCAGATACATGGATCTCCCGTTACCATCAGATCCGCGAGCGCCATTGTTACAGGAGTGGTGCTAGATCAGATACATGGATCTCTCGTGTCCATCAGATCCGCGAGCGCCATTATTACAGGAGTGGTGATAGATCAGATACATGGATCTCCCGTTACCATCAGATGCACGAGCATCATTGTTACAGGAGTGGTGATAGATCAGATACATGGATCTCTTGTTACCATCAGATCCAAGAGCTCCATTATTACAGGAGTGGTGATAGATCAGATACATGGATCTCCCGTTACCATCAGATCCGCGAGCGCCATTGTTACAGTGGTGATAGATCAAATACATGGATCTCCCGTTACCATCAGATCCGCGAGAGCCATTGTTACAGGAGTGGTGATAGATCAGATACATGGATCTCTCGTGTCCATCAGATCCGCGAGCGCCATTGTTACAGTGGTGATAGATCAGATACATGGATCTCTCGTGTCCATCAGATCCGCGAGCGCCATTGTTACAGGAGTGGAGATAGATCAGATACATGGATCTCTCGTGTCCATCACATCCGCGAGCGCCATTGTTACAGGACTGGTGATAGATCAGATACATGGATCTCCCGTTACCATCAGATCCGCGAGCGCCATTTTTACAGGAGTGGTGATAGATCAGATACATGGATCTCTCGTGTCCATCAGATCCGCGAGCGCCATTGTTACAGGAGTGGTGATAGATCAGATACGTGGATCTCTCGTGTCCATCAGATCCGCAAGCGCCATTATTACAGGAGTGGTGATAGATCAGATACGTGGATCTCTCGTGTCCCTCAGATCTGCGAGCGCCATTGTTACAGGAGTGGTGATAGATCAGATACATGGATCTCTTGTTACCATCAGATCCAAGAGCTCCATTATTACAGGAGTGGTGATAGATTAGATACATGGATCTCCCGCTACCATCAGATCCACGAGCGCCATTGTTACAGGAGTGGTGATAGATCAGATACATGGATCTCTCGTTACCATCAGATCTGCGAGCGCCATTATTACAGGAGTGGTGATAGATCAGATACATGGATCTCCCGTTACCATCAGATCCGCAAGCGCCATTGTTACAGTGGTGATAGATCAAATACATGGATCTCCCGTTACCATCAGATCCGCGAGATCCATTGTTACAGGAGTGGTGATAGATCAGATACATGGATCTCTCGTGTCCATCAGATCCGCGAGCGCCATTGTTACAGTGGTGATAGATCAGATACATGGATCTCTCGTGTCCATCAGATCCGCGAGCGCCATTGTTACAGGAGTGGAGATAGATCAGATACATGGATCTCTCGTGTCCCTCAGGTCCACGAGCGCCATTGTTACAGGAGTGGTGATAGATCAGATACATGGATCTCTCGTGTCCATCACATCCGCGAGCGCCATTGTTACAGGACTGGTGATAGATCAGATACATGGATCTCCCGTTACCATCAGATCTGCGAGCGCCATTGTTACAGGAGTGGTGATAGATCAGATACATGGATCTCTCGTGTCCATCAGATCCGCGAGCGCCATTGTTACAGTGGTGATAGATCAGATACATGGATCTCTCGTGTCCATCAGATCCGCGAGCGCCATTGTTACAGGAGTGGAGATAGATCAGATACATGGATCTCTCGTGTCCATCACATCCGCGAGCGCCATTGTTACAGGACTGGTGATAGATCAGATACATGGATCTCCCGTTACCATCAGATCCGCGAGCGCCATTTTTACAGGAGTGGTGATAGATCAGATACATGGATCTCTCGTGTCCATCAGATCCGCGAGCGCCATTGTTACAGGAGTGGTGATAGATCAGATACGTGGATCTCTCGTGTCCATCAGATCCGCAAGCGCCATTATTACAGGAGTGGTGATAGATCAGATACGTGGATCTCTCGTGTCCCTCAGATCTGCGAGCGCCATTGTTACAGGAGTGGTGATAGATCAGATACATGGATCTCTTGTTACCATCAGATCCAAGAGCTCCATTATTACAGGAGTGGTGATAGATTAGATACATGGATCTCCCGCTACCATCAGATCCACGAGCGCCATTGTTACAGGAGTGGTGATAGATCAGATACATGGATCTCTCGTTACCATCAGATCTGCGAGCGCCATTATTACAGGAGTGGTGATAGATCAGATACATGGATCTCCCGTTACCATCAGATCCGCAAGCGCCATTGTTACAGTGGTGATAGATCAAATACATGGATCTCCCGTTACCATCAGATCCGCGAGATCCATTGTTACAGGAGTGGTGATAGATCAGATACATGGATCTCTCGTGTCCATCAGATCCGCGAGCGCCATTGTTACAGTGGTGATAGATCAGATACATGGATCTCTCGTGTCCATCAGATCCGCGAGCGCCATTGTTACAGGAGTGGAGATAGATCAGATACATGGATCTCTCGTGTCCCTCAGGTCCACGAGCGCCATTGTTACAGGAGTGGTGATAGATCAGATACATGGATCTCTCGTGTCCATCACATCCGCGAGCGCCATTGTTACAGGACTGGTGATAGATCAGATACATGGATCTCCCGTTACCATCAGATCCGCGAGCGCCATTGTTACAGGAGTGGTGATAGATCAGATACATGGATCCCTCGTGTCCCTCAGATCTGCGAGCGCCATTGTTACAGGAGTGGTGATAGATCAGATACATGGATCTCTCGTGTCCATCAGATCCGCGAGCGTCATTGTTACAGGAGTGGTGATAGATCAGATACATGGATCTCTTGTTACCATCAGATCCTAGAGCTCCATTATTACAGGAGTGGTGATAGATCAGATACATGTATCTCTCGTGTCCATCAGATCCGCGAGCGCCATTGTTACAGGAGTGGTGATAGATCAGATACATGGATCTCCCGCTACCATCAGATCCACGAGCGCCATTTTTACAGGAGTGGTGATAGATCAGATACATGGATCTCTTGTTACCATCAGATCCAAGAGCTCCATTATTACAGGAGTGGTGATAGATCAGATACATGGATCTCTCGTGTCCATCAGATCCGCGAGCGCCATTGTTACAGGAGTGGTGATAGATCAGATACATGGATCTCCCGTTACCATCAGATCCACGAGCGCCATTTTTACAGGAGTGGTGATAGATCAGATACATGGATCTCTTGTGTCCATCAGATCCGCAAGCGCCATTATTACAGGAGTGGTGATAGATCAGATACATGGATCTCTCGTGTCCCTCAGGTCCACGAGCGCCATTGTTGCAGGAGTGGTGATAGATCAGATACACGGATCTCTCGTGTCCATCAGATCCGCGAGCGCCATTGTTACCGGAGTGGTGATAGATCAGATACATGTATCTATTATTACCATCTGATCCGCGAGCGCCATTGTTACCGGAGTGGTGATAGATCAGATACATGTATCTATTGTTACCATCAGATCCGCGAGCGCCATTGTTACAGGAGTGGTGATAGATCAGATACATGGATCCCTCGTGTCCCTCAGATCCGCGAGCGCCATTGTTACCGGAGTGGTGATAGATCAGATACATGGATCTCCCGTTACCATCAGATCCGCGAGCGCCATTGTTACAGGAGTGGTGATAGATCAGATACATGGATCTCTCGTGTCCATCAGATCCGCGAGCGCCATTGTTACAGGAGTGGTGATAGATCAGATACATGGATCTCTCGTGTCCATCATATATGCGAGCGCCATTGTTACAGGAGTGGTGATAGATCAGATACATGGATCTCCCGTTACCATCAGATCCACGAGCGCCATTTTTACAGGAGTGGTGATAGATCAGATACATGGATCTCCCCCGTTACCATCAGATCCGCGAGCGCCATTGTTACAGTGGTGATAGATCAAATACATGGATCTCTCGTTACCATCAGATCCGCGAGAGCCATTGTTACAGGAGTGGTGATAGATCAGATACATGGATCTCTCGTGTCCATCAGATCCGCGAGCGCCATTGTTACAGTGGTGATAGATCAGATACATGGATCTCTCGTGTCCATCAGATCCGCGAGCGCCATTGTTACAGGAGTGGAGATAGATCAGATACATGGATCTCTCGTGTCCATCACATCCGCGAGCGCCATTGTTACAGGAGTAGTGATAGATCAGATACATGGATCTCCCGTTACCATCAGATCTGCGAGCGCCATTGTTACAGGACTGGTGATAGATCAGATACATGGATCTCTCGTGTCCATCAGATCCGCGAGCGCCATTGTTACAGGAGTGGTGATAGATCAGATACATGGATCTCCTGTTACCATCAGATCCGCGAGCGCCATTGTTACAGGAGTGGTGATAGATCAGATACATGGATCTCCCGTTACCATCAGATCCGCGAGCGCCATTGTTGCAGGAGTGGTGCTAGATCAGATACATGGATCTCTCGTGTCCATCAGATCCGCGAGCGCCATTATTACAGGAGTGGTGATAGATCAGATACATGGATCTCCCGTTACCATCAGATGCACGAGCATCATTGTTACAGGAGTGGTGATAGATCAGATACATGGATCTCTTGTTACCATCAGATCCAAGAGCTCCATTATTACAGGAGTGGTGATAGATCAGATACATGGATCTCCCGTTACCATCAGATCCGCGAGCGCCATTGTTACAGTGGTGATAGATCAAATACATGGATCTCCCGTTACCATCAGATCCGCGAGAGCCATTGTTACAGGAGTGGTGATAGATCAGATACATGGATCTCTCGTGTCCATCAGATCCGCGAGCGCCATTGTTACAGTGGTGATAGATCAGATACATGGATCTCTCGTGTCCATCAGATCCGCGAGCGCCATTGTTACAGGAGTGGAGATAGATCAGATACATGGATCTCTCGTGTCCATCACATCCGCGAGCGCCATTGTTACAGGACTGGTGATAGATCAGATACATGGATCTCCTGTTACCATCAGATCCGCGAGCGCCATTTTTACAGGAGTGGTGATAGATCAGATACATGGATCTCTCGTGTCCATCAGATCCGCGAGCGCCATTGTTACAGGAGTGGTGATAGATCAGATACGTGGATCTCTCGTGTCCATCAGATCCGCAAGCGCCATTATTACAGGAGTGGTGATAGATCAGATACGTGGATCTCTCGTGTCCCTCAGATCTGCGAGCGCCATTGTTACAGGAGTGGTGATAGATCAGATACATGGATCTCTTGTTACCATCAGATCCAAGAGTTCCATTATTACAGGAGTGGTGATAGATTAGATACATGGATCTCCCGCTACCATCAGATCCACGAGCGCCATTGTTACAGGAGTGGTGATAGATCAGATACATGGATCTCTCGTTACCATCAGATCTGCGAGCGCCATTATTACAGGAGTGGTGATAGATCAGATACATGGATCTCCCGTTACCATCAGATCCGCAAGCGCCATTGTTACAGTGGTGATAGATCAAATACATGGATCTCCCGTTACCATCAGATCCGCGAGATCCATTGTTACAGGAGTGGTGATAGATCAGATACATGGATCTCTCGTGTCCATCAGATCCGCGAGCGCCATTGTTACAGTGGTGATAGATCAGATACATGGATCTCTCGTGTCCATCAGATCCGCGAGCGCCATTGTTACAGGAGTGGAGATAGATCAGATACATGTATCTATTGTTACCATCTGATCCGCGAGCGCCATTGTTACCGGAGTGGTGATAGATCAGATACATGTATCTATTGTTACCATCTGATCTGCGAGCGCCATTGTTACCGGAGTGGTGATAGATCAGATACATGTATCTATTGTTACCATCAGATCCGCGAGCGCCATTGTTACAGGAGTGGTGATAGATCAGATACATGGATCCCTCGTGTCCCTCAGATCCGCGAGCGCCATTGTTACCGGAGTGGTGATAGATCAGATACATGGATCTCTCGTGTCCATCAGATCCACGAGCGCCATTGTTACAGTGGTGATAGATCAGATACATGGATCTCTCGTGTCCATCAGATCCGCGAGCGCCATTGTTACAGGAGTGATGATAGATCAGATACATGGATCTCTCGTGTCCCTCAGATCCACGAGCGCCATTGTTACAGGAGTGGTGATAGATCAGATACATGGATCTCCCGTTACCATCAGATCCACGAGCGCCATTGTTACAGGAGTGGTGATAGATCAGATACATGGATCTCCCGTTACCATCAGATCCACGAGCGCTATTGTTTCCGGAGTGGTGATAGATCAGATACATGGATCTCTCGTGTCCATCAGATCCGCGAGCGCCATTTTTACAGGAGTGGTGATAGATCAGATACATGGATCTCCCGTTACCATCAGATCCACGAGCGCCATTTTTACAGGAGTGGTGATAGATCAGATACATGGATCTCCCGTTACCATCAGATCCACGAGCGTCATTGTTACAGGAGTGGTGATAGATCAGATACATGGATCTCCCGTTACCATCAGATCCACGAGCACCATTTTTACAGGAGTGGTGATAGATCAGATACATGGATCTCCTGTTACCATCAGATCCACGACCGACATTGTTACAGGAGTGGTGATAGATCAGATACATGGATCTCCTGTTACCATCAGATCCACGATCGCCATTGTTACCGGAGTGGTGATAGATCAGATACATGGATCTCTCGTGTCCATGAGATCCACGAGCGCCATTGTTACCGGAGTGGTGATAGATCAGATACATGGATCTCTCGTGTCCATCAGATCCACGAGCGCCATTGTTACAGGAGTGGAGATAGATCAGATACATGGATCTCTCGTGTCCATCAGATCCACGAGCGCCATTGTTACAGGAGTGGTGATAGATCAGATACATGGATCTCTCGTGTCCATGAGATCCACGAGCGCCATTGTTACCGGAGTGGTGATAGATCAGATACATGGATCTCTCGTGTCCATGAGATCCACGAGCGCCATTGTTACCGGAGTGGTGATAGATCAGATACATGGATCTCTCGTGTCCGTCAGATCCGCGAGCGCCATTGTTACAGGAGTGGTGATAGATCAGATACATGGATCTCTCGTGTCCATCAGATCTGCGAGCGCCATTGTTACAGGAGTGGTGATAGATCAGATACATGGATCTCCCATTACCATCAGATCCGCGAGCGCCATTGTTACAGGAGTGGTGATAGATCAGATACATGGATCTCTCGTGTCCATCAGATCCGCGAGCGCCATTATTACAGGAGTGGTGATAGATCAGATACATGGATCTCTCATGTCCATCAGATCCGCGAGCGCCATTGTTACAGGAGTGGTGATAGATCAGATACATGGATCTCTCATGTCCATCAGATCCGCGAGCGTCATTGTTACAGGAGTGGTGATAGATCAGATACATGGATCTCTTGTTACCATCAGATCCGCGAGCGCCATTGTTACAGGAGTGGTGATAGATCAGATACATGGATCTCTTGTTACCATCAGATCCGCGAGCGCCATTGTTACAGGAGTGGTGATAGATCAGATACATGGATCTCTCGTGTCCATGAGTTCCACGAGCGTCATTGTTACCGGAGTGGTGATAGATCAGATACATGGATCTCTTGTTACCATCAGATCCGCGAGCGCCATTGTTATAGGAGTGGTGATAGATCAGATACATGGATCTCTCGTGTCCATCAGATCCGCGAGCGTCATTGTTACAGGAGTGGTGATAGATCAGATACATGGATCTCTCTTGTCCATCAGATCCGCGAGCGCCATTGTTACAGGAGTGGTGAGAGATCAGATACACGGATCTCCTGTTACCATCAGATCCGCGAGCGCCATTGTTACAGGAGTGGTGATAGATCAGATACATGGATCTCTCGTGTCCATGAGATCCACGAGCGCCATTGTTACAGGAGTGGTGATAGATCAGATACATGGATCTCTTGTTACCATCAGATCCGCGAGCGCCATTGTTACAGGAGTGGTGATAGATCAGATACATGGATCTCTTGTTACCATCAGATCCGCGAGCGCCATTGTTACAGGAGTGGTGATAGATCAGATACATGGATCTCTCGTGTCCATCATATCCGCGAGCGTCATTGTTACAGGAGTGGTGATAGATCAGATACATGGATCTCTCTTGTCCATCAGATCCGCGAGCGCCATTGTTACAGGAGTGGTGATAGATCAGATACATGGATCTCCCGTTACCATCAGATCCGCGAGCGCCATTGTTACAGGAGTGGTGATAGATCAGATACATGGATCTCTCGTGTCCATCAGATCCGCGAGCGTCATTCTCATACTGCAAAATGCAACTATTTCATTCCACTCCTGGGTGCAATCTGGTGCGTGACTAGCGGCCAAGACGTTTGCAATTCACCTCTACAAGAGGAAAAATAACTAATGTCAAACTTCATACAGATACCATCATTTTATTCAGTCCCTTTGACTGGTCAGGATCCGTCGTCCGCAGGCTCCATCCTTATACACCTGCACATACTTCCCTTGTGCTGGAGCAGCTTCATCCTCCATACACATCCAGAGCTGCACTCACATCTCTCCCTGCTGCCACTCCACAGCCTGAGGCACAGTCTGTGGTATATTCTGGGAGATCGGGCCACTTTTCTGCATACAGGTTCCCATATCATGCTCTGACCGTTTGTATTTTTGCCTTTTTCCTGGGTTGTGCTCGCCATATTTTTTTTATGATTTGTTTTTTTATTTTTGACTTTTGTGCATGTTACACTGATTCTGTACTTGTTTGCTATGATCTCAGTCTATTGTCTCCAGGCCTCTGCCATTATCCTTCATGTGATATTTCTGATACAGGTTGATACATTGTTTCGATCCCTTTTCACTCGTGATTGCAGCACTGGCCTTTATAACACGTAGATATTTACACACGCGTCATTACATTTGCTGTAGGCGCCGCTCACCGATGGCGCAGACAGCGGCTCTCGTGCGGTTTTCTCTGGTTATTACTAGTTTTACTGTTTTGAAGTGTTCTTAATGTATTTTGTTTATATGTTTGATAAATATTGACTTTTATTATTCCTTTTCTCTTCCTTCCTTTTTTCTGACTTCATTTGGGTCATTCTGGGAGATGTCATGTTTTTACAGTCTGGTTGATTAGTTCTTTACAACTTCATCTCCTAGAAGGAGTCCACACTAGATTATGGGAAATTATACCTAGTGTGCACCAAGCAGAAATATGAATGCAGCTCTGGATGTGACTGATGGATAAGATATGATGTGAGAGTAGAATTGTGAATGCAGCTCTGCATGTGACTGATAGATAATATATGATGTGAGAGTAGAATTGTGAATGCAGCTCTGGATATGACTGATGGATAAGATATGATGTGAGAGTAGAATTGTGAATGAAGCTCTGCATGTGACTGATGGATAAGATCTGATGTGATAGTAGAATTGTGAATGCAGCTCTGCATGTGACTGATGGATAATATATGATGTGATAGTAGAATTGTGAATGCAGCTCTACATGTGACTGATGGATAAGATATGATGTGAGAGTAGAATTGTGAATGCAGCTCTGCATGTGACTGATGGATAAGATATGATGTGAGAGTAGAATTGTGAATGCAGCTCTGCATGTGACTGATGGATAAGATATGATGTGAGAGTAGAATTGTGAATGAAGCTCTGCATGTGACTGATGGATAAGATATGATGTGAGAGTAGAATTGTGAATGCAGCTCTGCATGTGACTGATGGATAAGATATGATGTGAGAGTAGAATTGTGAATGCAGCTCTGCATGTGACTGATGGATAAGATATGATGTGAGAGTAGAATTGTGAATGAAGCTCTGCATGTGACTGATGGATAAGATATGATGTGAGAGTAGAATTGTGAATGAAGCTCTGCATGTGACTGATGGATAAGATATGATGTGAGAGTAGAATTGTGAATGCAGCTCTGCATGTGACTGATGGATAAGATATGATGTGAGAGTAGAATTGTGAATGAAGCTCTGCATGTGACTGATGGATAAGATATGATGTGAGAGTAGAATTGTGAATGCAGCTCTGCATGTGACTTATGGATAAGATATGATGTGAGAGTAGAATTGTGAATGCAGCTCTGCATGAGACTGATGGATAAGATATGCTGTGATAGTTGAATTGTGAATGCAGCTCTGCATGTGACTGATGGATAAGATATGATGTGATAATAGAATTGTGAATGCAGCTCTTCATGTGACTGATGGATAAGATATGATGTGACAGTAGAATTGTGAATGCAGCTCTGCATGTGACTGATGGATAAGATATGATGTGATAATAGAATTGTGAATGCAGTTCTGCATGTGACTGATGGATAAGATATGATGTGATAGTAGAATTGTGAATGCAGCTCTTCATGTGACTGATGGATAAGATGTGATAGTAGAATTGTGAATGCAGCTCTGCATGAGACTGATGGATAAGATATGATGTGATAGTAGAATTGTGAATGCAGCTGTTCATGTGACTGATGGATAAGATATGATGTGATAGTAGAATTGTGAATGCAGCTCTGCATGTGACTGATGGTTACGATATGATGTGATAGTAGAATTGTGAATGCAGCTCTGCATGAGACTGATGGATAAGATATGCTGTGATAGTTGAATTGTGAATGCAGCTCTGCATGTGACTGATGGATAAGATATGATGTGATAATAGAATTGTGAATGCAGCTCTTCATGTGACTGATGGATAAGATATGATGTGACAGTAGAATTGTGAATGCAGCTCTGCATGTGACTGATGGATAAGATATGATGTGATAATAGAATTGTGAATGCAGTTCTGCATGTGACTGATGGATAAGATATGATGTGATAGTAGAATTGTGAATGCAGCTCTTCATGTGACTGATGGATAAGATGTGATAGTAGAATTGTGAATGCAGCTCTGCATGAGACTGATGGATAAGATATGATGTGATAGTAGAATTGTGAATGCAGCTGTTCATGTGATTGATGGATAAGATATGATGTGATAGTAGAATTGTGAATGCAGCTCTGCATGTGACTGATGGATACGATATGATGTGATAATAGAATTGTGAATGCAGCTCTGCATGTGACTGATGGATAAGATATGATGTGATAATAGAATTGTGAATGCAGCTCTGCATGTGACTGATGGATACGATATGATGTGATAATAGAATTGTGAATGCAGCTCTGCATGTGACTGATGGATACGATATGATGTGATAATAGAATTGTGAATGCAGCTCTTCATGTGACTGATGGATAAGATATGATGTGATAATAGAATTGTGAATGCAGTTCTGCATGTGACTGATGGATAAGATATGATGTGATAGTAGAATTGTGAATGCAGCTCTGCATGTGACTCATGGATAAGATATGATGTGAGAGTAGAATTGTGAATGCAGCTCTGCATGTGACTGATGGATAAGATATGATGTGAGAGTAGAATTGTGAATGCAGCTCTGGATGTGACTGATGGATAAGATATGATGTGACATGTGAGAAGAAAATTGTGACTGCGGCTTTCGTTGTGACTTCAGGTTAAGGTATAATTTGAGAACAGAATTGTGATTGCAGCTCTAGAGGTGACTAATAGGTAGGTTATGATGTGAGAGTAAAATTATGAATGCAGCTCTAGAGTTGTTTTCTATCAGGATTAGTACCAGATTTGTGAAGGAAAGTATAAAATCCTTCACCATGAGATCCTTTTAGCGAATTCATGAGCAGTGAATTCAGGGCATGATTTGGCCGGGATGGGGGGCACTTCTAGCCTCATATCCTGCCTACTCGCTCAGTGACCAGTTTATAGCCCATGAATTTGCAATCTTGTCACTGGTTATAAAAGTTTAATGAATTGTCCTATGATTGTCGCCATTTTTTCTTAAAGGGCTAGCACCCACTTATATTTTGGCTCTTGTCGTGAATTTATCTCTTACCAGCAGAAAGATTTTCAATATTCTCGTAATGAATCTTCCGTCAGTCCATTGTCCTGAGTCACTTTGAGTCCTGTCCAAACGCAGCTGCTCATAAACGGAGAGCCGACTGCTGAGGTCACGTCGGGATATTTGCAGCCGTTTGACATCATTTATCTTTGAACCTAATTGCCAAAACTCCAGCTCACGTTAAATTTGGTTACAAGGAAAAGGAATCGGCCTCGGAGATCTGACATCTGCGTTTAGGACGAGCCATTATCCCTGTAATAAACGGTCGGAGGATTTTACGTCTTCATTGGCGCCATTCCGCCTTAAAATAACCACAGTTGTATCAGATGGAGAATGACGAGACACCCGCAGATATTAATCATTATTAATGAAATCAGTTCAAACGTTATTACATAAATATGAGGAAGACATAAAAATTAATAATAAAAATGTGACAGAATAAGGGTGTGCACACGCTGCGGATTCTGCTGTGGATCCGTAGCGGTTTTGGTCCTGCGGATCCACAGCAGGATCAGTACCATTAAAATCAATGCAAAATGAAAACCACAGTGCAGACGGTGCGGATTTTTCCGCACTGATTTGCTGCAGTTTCAAAACCGCAGCATGTCAATTCTTTGTGCAAATTCCGCTGCGGTTTGGCACCTGCTCCATGACAGGTGTCAAACTGCAGGGGAAACCCGCAGGCTAAACTGCAGGAAAACTGCAGATAAACCGCAGGTCTTTTGACCTGCGGATTTACCTGCATTTTTTGACAAATCCGCGTGGAAAAATCCGCAGGACAATCCGCAGCATGTGCACAGATCCTCAATGCGAACAAGACAAAAAAATTTAAAAAAAATGTGAACAAGACAAAAAAATTACTAAAAAAAGTGACGAATTAAATGTGAACAAGACATAAAAATGAATAAAAAATGTGATGAAATAAATGTGAACAAAGAATAAAAATGAATGAAAAATGTGACGAAATAAATGCGAACAAAGACTAAAAATTAATAAAAAATGTGATGAAATAAATGTGAACAAGACATAAAAATGAATAAAAAATGTGATGAAATAAATGCGAACAAAGAATAAAAATTAATAAAAAATGTGACGAAACAAATGCGAACAAAGAATAAAAATGATTAAAAAATATGACAAAATAAATGTGAACAAGACATAAAATTGTATAAAAAATGTGATGAAATAAATGTGAACAAAGAATAAAAATGAATGAAAAATGTGACAAAATAAATGCGAATGAAATAAATGTGAACAAGACAAAAATATTACTAAAAAAAGTGACAAAATAAATGTAAACAAGACAAAAATGTATAAAAAATGTGACGAAACAAATGCGAACAAAGAATAAAAATGAATAAAAAATGTGACGAAATAAATGTGGACAAGACATTAAATTGTATAAAAAATGTGATGAAATAAATGCGAACAAAGAATAAAAATGCATGAAAAATATGACAAAATAAATGCAAAGAAGACATTAAACTTTGCACCACCGCCGGTGCAGGACCCAGTATTTATGGGGTCACAACGCATTGTTGCAGGAAAGGTTTAAACAAAGAATTTGTCATTTTTTCTGCTCCCCGAGAGTTGCGACGTTTCCTGCAGTTTAGATTATGGCGTGTCGTATTTTTTTCCTTATGACAGTAGCGACAGGAATCTCACGCTGAAACCTGGTGGAAGATCCGACTAAACGACTGGAGAGAATGTTTCTGCTGCAGCCGGGCGCAGTGACAGCTCTAACACTCACCAGGGCTGGGGGGACGCGCCGTACAAATGGCGTTGCCCACCCTGAAAGGCAGAAACCAGAGTTTATTTTTGTAATTTTTTTTGCTTGCCATTAAGCAGCCTTGCGGACCACCAGGTACGTCAGGATGGATTATTATTTTTTTTTTAGCAATCTGCTTTTGTCAAAATCAGAATCACCCTTTAAATATCAAACAAGAATGTTGTTACATTTCCTTAGAAAACTTGTATCAGATTCAAAGAAGTAGAAACATCTCATCCCCTTAACCGTTTAGCTGCCATCTACATGTCAGATTTTTAGATTTTTGCATTTTTTTCTTACTCACAGGGTAATTATCCCAAATGGACACCTGCTTTGATGAAAAGCAAAAAGTAATCACCCCTCCGACTACTGTTCAGGGGGGAAATAGCTTCTTGTTCCGGTGTCAGAAATCACTGAAAAATCATTGCAACGGTTAACCCTATGTGTGACACAGGAATAAATGGACAGAAATTAGCTGAGTTTCAATGAGCTAAACAAAGCAGAATATAATAAGAGTAATAATAAACTTAAGAATAGAAATCATATTAATAGGAATAGTATAAATAATAAAATAACGTTAAATAAAATAATACATAATGATACAAAATAAATTCTACTCATTGGAACTCAAGGGTTAAATAAATAAAATAAAAAAGTGCAAAATATGAATTTAAAACAATAATATATTTTTATATAAATATTACTTTTGATTATGATAATTGCTATTATTTATATTCTTTTGAATATTGATGTCATTATACAATTACGAAACTGCAACCAGAGAGTGAAATGATTAATATTTAGTAATCTTAAGTATTTTGCTATGTGGCGCAATGAGAGGAACAAATGCAAATAACAGACAATATGAATTAGAAAGCTAATAAAACTTTCAAAAATGGGAATGAGGAACCGGATCACGAGAGGAGAGGAGGACACTGAGCACAAGAGTTTACAATCTATGAGGAGAGAGGACACTGAGCACAGGAGCTTACAATCTATGAGGAGAGAGGACACTGAGCACAGGAGCTTACAATCTATGAGGAGAGAGGACACTGAGCACAGGAGTTTACAATCTATGAGGAGAGAGGACACTGAGCACAAGAGCTTACAATCTATGAGGAGAGAGGACACTGAGCACAAGAGCTTACAATCTATGAGGAGAGAAGACACTGAGCACAAGAGTTTACAATCTATGAGGAGGAGGACACTGAGCACAAGAGCTTACAATCTATGAGGAGAGAGGACACCGAGCACAGGAGCTTACAATCTATGAGGAGGAGGACACTGAGCACAAGAGTTTACAATCTATGAGGAGAGAGGACACTGAGCACAGGAGCTTACAATCTATGAGGAGAGAGGACACTGAGCACAGGAGCTTACAATCTATGAGGAGAGAGGACACTGAGCACAGGAGCTTACAATCTATGAGGAGAGAGGACACTGAGCACAAGAGCTTACAATCTATGAGGAGAGAGGACACTGAGCACAAGAGCTTACAATCTATGAGGAGAGAGGACACTGAGCACAAGAGTTTACAATCTATGAGGAGGAGGACACTGAGCACAAGAGCTTACAATCTATGAGGAGAGAGGACACCGAGCACAGGAGCTTACAATCTACGAGAAGAGGACACTGAGCACAGGAGCTTACAATCTACGAGAAGAGGACACTGAGGACAAGAGCTTACAATCTATGAGAGGACGCTGAGCACAGGAGCTTACAATCTATGAGGAGGAGGACACTGAGCACAGGAGCTTACAATCTATGAGCGGACACTGAGCACAAGAGCTTACAATCTATGAGGAGAGGACACTGAGCACAGGAGCTTACAATCTATGAGAGGAGGACACTGAGCACAAGAGCTTACAATCTATGAGGAGGAGGATACTGAGCACATGAGCTTACAATCTATGAGGAATGGACACTGAGCACATGAGCTTACAATCTACGAGACGAGGACACCGAGGACAAGAGGTTACAATCTATGAAGAGAGGACACAGAGCACAAAAGCTTACAATCTATGAGGAGGAGGACACTGAGCACAAGAGCTTACAATCTATGAGAGGACACAGCACAAGAGCTTACAATCTATGAGTACACTGAGCACAAGAGCTTACAATCTATGGAGTACACTGAGCACAAGAGCTTACAATCTATGTGGAGGAGGACACTGAGCACAAGAGCTTACAATCTATGTGGAGGAGGACACAGCACAGGAGCTTATAATCTGTGAGGAGAGGACACTGAGCACAAGAGCTTACAATCTATGAGCAGAGGAGGACACTGAGCACAAGAGCTTACAATCTATGAGTAAAGGAGGACGCTGAGCAGAAGAGCTTACAATCTATGAGGAGAGGAGGACACTGAGCACAAGACCTTACAATCTATGAGGAGGAGGACACTGAGCACAAGAGCTTACAATCTATGAGGAGGACACTGAGAACAAGAGCTTACAATCTATGAGGAGGACACTGAGCACAAGAGCTTACAATCTATGAGGAGAGAGGACACTGAGCCCAGGAGCTTACAATCTATGAGAAGAGGAGGACACTGAGCACAGGAGCTTACAATCTATGAGAAGAGGAGGACACTGAGCCCAGGAGCTTACAATCTATGAGGAGAGAAGGACACTGACCACAGGAGCTTACAATCTATGAGAAGAGGAGGACACTGAGCCCAGGAGCTTACAATCTATGAGAAGAGGAGGACACTGAGCACAAGAGCTTACAATCTATGAGAAGAGGACACTGAGCACAAGAGCTTACAATCTATGATACAGAAGTGACACTGAGCACAAGAGCTTACAATCTATGAGGAGAGAGGACACTGAGCACAAGAGCTTACAATCTATGAGGAGAGTGGACACTGAGCATAAGTGCTTACAATCTATGAGGAGAGAGGACACTGAGCATAAGCGCTTACAATCTATGAGAAGAGGAGGACACTGAGCACAAAAGCTTACAATCTATGAGAAGAGGAGGACACTGAGCCCAGGAGCTTACAATCTATGAGGAGAGAAGGACACTGAGCACAGGAGCTTACAATCTATGAGAAGAGGAGGACACTGAGCCCAGGAGCTTACAATCTATGAGAAGAGGAGGACACTGAGCCCAGGAGCTTACAATCTATGAGAAGAGGAGGACACTGAGCACAAGAGCTTACAATCTATGATACAGAAGTGACACTGAGCACAAGAGCTTACAATCTATGAGGAGAGAGGACACTGAGCACAAGAGCTTACAATCTATGAGGAGAGAGGACACTGAGCATAAGCGCTTACAATCTATGAGAAGAGGAGGACACTGAGCACAAGAGCTTACAATCTATGAGGAGAGAGGACACTGAGCACAGGAGCTTACAATCTATGAGGAGAGAGGACATTGAGCACAAGAGCTTACAATCTATGAGGAGAGAGGACACTGAGCATAAGCGCTTACAATCTATGAGAAGAGGAGGACACTGAGCACAAGAGCTTACAATCTATGATACAGAAGTGACACTGAGCACAAGAGCTTACAATCTATGATACAGAAGTGACAATGAGCACAAGAGCTTACAATCTATGATACAGAAGTGACACTGAGCACAAGAGCTTACAATCTATGATACAGAAGTGACACTATAGGTTCATATAGAATATTTTAGTACAGTTTAGTAATAAATTCATTTGTTGTAATTTTTCTGTTTTTAATGTTTATTTTAATAAATGATTACAGTACAATCTTATATGTAAGGAAGTATTGGAAGCCTTTGGTAAATATTGACTGTAATCAGGATGAATAGTGACTTGTTCTCGCGACTTTGTGTTGTCAGACGTGTTTGTGTGAAAGTAGAAGCTGAGATATGATAGATGTCGGAGATAAGAAATAACTGGGCGCATTATGTCGTACAGATGAAGTCTGTGTTAGGAGAATCTTGGCCTCGTCTGTAGGTGAACACCTGGGAGATGTAAATCATCCATCTGATAAACATTTCACATCAGAACATATGACAAGCTCCGCGCTGCGCCGGGCTCAGCTCCGCACCATGGAAAGTGTCCACAGGAAACCAGGGAATCAATAAATCAGATGGATGAACCTCGGCTAATAAACACGGCTTATAGGGGGGTGGGAAGCCGAGAGAACATAGAAAAGGTTCAGGGAGGACCAACAGATATGAAATGGTTGAGCATACAAGAACATCAGAAAAAAACAAAATCTTCAGATTTTATTGGCACCTGATTATATAATCTTGTCTATTTTTTACATAAAAAAATTATAATTTATACATTTCCATCCGTGCGTATGTATAAAAATAACAGAATCTATAAACAAATGAGCAGAGTTTAGTAATAGAAAGGATCAAATATATTTTTGTGTTGGAAATTTCTAAAGAATTAGAAGTATATTTGAATTTCTAAGAAAATATAAATCAAGCTGCAAAAGAAATAAAAAAAATATAAAATCCATTAAAAATTCGAAAATAGACGATAAATGTAAATAGGAAGATAGAAAATAGAACAATAAATTCTACAGAAACAGTATAGATTGCATGTATAATTATAAGATATGTAAAAATATAAGACATGAAAAAATATGTAAGTGAACTAAAATTGTAAAAATCAATTTACAGTTAAATTAGATTTAAAACATTATACATCTATATATAAAGCTGTGTGTATGTATCAAGCCACGCCCACTCCACATAGCCCCTCCCACTGACATATAGAGAGCAGGGTTGCAGAGGGAAAGTGCGGGTGGAGTGAGGAGCTGTGAGGGAGAGAGCGCGACACGGATGGAGAGTGGGACGGCGCATGGAGAGCATCAGGGCTGTGGAGGGAGAGAGCGGGGTTGTGGAGGGAGAGCGGGACACAGATGGAGAGCGGGGCTGTGGAGGGATAGAATGGGACGGCACATGGAGAGCGTGACTGCAGAGGGAGAGCTGGACGGCAGGTGGAGAGCAGGGCTGCTGAGGGAAAGAGCAGGACGTCGAGTGGAGAGCGGGGATGTGGAGGGAGAGAGCGGGATGGCGAGTGCAGAGCTAGGCTGTGGAGGGAGGGAGCGGGATGGCGAGTGCAGAGCTGGGCTGTGGAGGGAGAGAGCGGGATAGTGAATGGAGAGCGGGGCTGTGGAGGGAGAGAGCTGGACGGCCAGTGTAGAGAGGGGCTGTGGAGGGAGCGAGCGGGATGGTGAGTGGAGAGCGGGGCTGTGGAGAGAGAGAGTGGGATGGCGAGTGGGGCTGTGGAGGGAGAGAGCGGGATGGCGAGTGTAGAGCGGGACTGTGGAGGGAGCGAGCGGGACGGCGAGTGTAGAGCGGGGCTGTGGAAGGAGAGGGCGGGATGGTGAGTGTAGAGCGGGGCTGTGGAAGGAGAGGGTGGGATGGTTAGTTTAGAGCTTGGGCTGTGGAGGGAGAGGGTGGGATGGTGAGTGTAGAGCTGGGCTGTGGAGGGAGAGAGCGGGATGGCGAGTGTAGAGCGGGGCTGTGGAGGGAGAGAGCGGGACGGCAAGTGTAGAGCGGGGCTGTGGAGGGAGAGAGCGGGACGGTGAGTGTAGAGCAGGACTGTGGAGGGAGAGAGCGGGACGGCGAGTGGAGAGCGGGGCTGTGGAGGGAGAGAGCGGGACGGCGAGTGGAGAGCGGGGCTCTGGAGGGAGAGAGCGGGACGGCGAGTGGAGAGCGGGGCTGTGGAGGGAGAGAGCGGGACGGCGAGTGGAGAGCGGGGCTGTGGAGGGAGAGAGCGGGACGGCGAGTGGAGAGCGGGGCTGTGGAGGGAGAGAGCGGGACGGCAAGTGTAGAGCGGGGCTGTGGAAGGAGAGGGCGGGATGGTGAGTGTAGAGCGGGGCTGTGGAGGGAGAGAGCGGGACGGCGAGTGTAGAGCGGGGCTGTGGAGGGAGAGAGCGGGACGGCGAGTGTAGAGCGGGGCTGTGGAGGGAGAGAGCGGGACGGCGAGTGTAGAGCGGGACTGTGGAGGGAGAGAGCGGGACGGTGAGTGTAGAGCGGGGCTGTGGAAGGAGAGGGTGGGATGGTGAGTGTAGAGTGGGGCTGTGGAAGGAGAGGGTGGGATGGTTAGTTTAGAGCTGGGCTGTGGAGGGAGAGGGTGGGATGGTGAGTGTAGAGCTGGGCTGTGGAGGGAGAGAGCGGGACGGCGAGTGTAGAGCGGGGCTGTGGAAGGAGAGGGCGGGATGGTGAGTGTAGAGCGGGGCTGTGGAGGGAGAGAGCGGGACGGTGAGTGTAGAGCGGGGCTGTGGAAGGAGAGGGTGGGATGGTGAGTGTAGAGCAGGGCTGTGGAGGGACAGAGCGGGACGGCGAGTGGAGAGCGGGGCTGTGGAGGGAGAGAGCAGGACGGCGAGTGGAGAGCGGGGCTGTGGAGGGAGAGAGCGGGACGGCGAGTGGAGAGCGGGGCTGTGGAAGGAGAGGGTGGGATGGTGAGTGTAGAGCGGGGCTGTGGAGGGAGAGAGCGGGACGGTGAGTGTAGAGCGGGGCTGTGGAGAGAGAGAGCGGGACGGCAGTTGCTTGCTATGCCCGTGCAACACTGGGCTCTTCAGCTAGTGCTTATATATTGTAAAAATCTGTTTGAAATGTATTGAGCTAATAAAATACCACTTAAAATGCCAGTTTTATTTCGGTAATATTTAGGTTTTTTTGCTTTATTTTGCCTGTGATTATATCGATATGCAGAATATTCTGCATTAATTATAATTTAATGTATTATTTAGTATTCCTACGAATGTGAGTTCAGACATTAAACATACAAGCCTATCTGTGAGCCGGAGAATTTGGTGACATTGATTCAAACCGTTTTGTGGATTTATCCGCTGAGGGATAGAACATCCTAGGTGGGCCACATGTTTCTTATCTGCTGCTGTGTTTCTGAGGAATGACGGATAACATTTACACTCATGCTCCAGCGCTGGGGATAGTCCTGGGTTTGTGTCTTTTGTGAACTTTCTAAACCGCAGACCCACAATCAAACAAGAAAAAAAAAAGGATCAAGTGAGAAACGTTCATCTGATTTTGTAATTTATATATAATTTTTAATTGGATTTTCTTTTTTCACATCTTACATATTGTCAGGTGATCGCCCCAAAAAGTATCAGGTATTGCCCTAAATCCTAAAGACTGTGACCTGACTATGGCACCTCCTTCAGGAAAAATTCTTCTTACAATTGTGAAAATCAGAAAAAGGAAATTTTGGACACAAACCTGGTGAGAAATTCTCATTTATAATAACTCCGATATAATTGTTTCCATTAACTATTAATTACTTGTAATTAAGTTTCAACACAAAGATCAGGGAGCAGCCGCTAATGATTATCCAAGAAGGTGACGGTATTGTGGAATAACAATTGGTCCAATAAATAGGACAATATGGAGGAGAAGCCGGAATTGTAATGATCATTTTCTTAAAATATTCTACTTTTTCTCTACTGTTTGATCTGTTTATTTTTTGCATTTTCATTTATTTATATGTCAAAAAGTGAGGCAGCGCAGTGTGCGCCAGGAGGAGAGGAGCACCGGCCGAAGGTAAGAAGCTGCACAATACATCAGTAACATGACGGCACGTGGTGGAGAAAGTGGCCGATTTGTGGGAGACCTCCGGTGTCCAGTGTCTATTTATTATCTATATCTATAATCTATCTATTATCTATCATCTATCATCTATTATCTATCTATCATCTGTCTATTATCCGTCTATTATCTATCATCTATTATCTGTCTATTATATATCTATCATCTATCTATTATCTATCTATCTATTTATCTATTATCTATCTATTATCTATCTATCTATTATCTATCTATCTATCTATTATCTATCTATTATCTATCTATCATCTATCTATCACCTATCTATCATCTATCTATTATCTCTATTATCTATCTGTCATCTATCTATTATCTATCATCTATCTAGCATCTATCTATTATCTATTAGCTATCTATTATCTATCATCTATCTATTATCTATTATCTATCTATCATCTATATTATCTATCTATCATCCATCTATCTATTATCTATCTATTATCTATCATCTATTATCTATCTATTATCTATCATCTATTATCTATCTATCATCTATCTATTATCTATCTATTATCTATCATCTATCTATCATCTATCTATTATCTATCTATCTATTATCTATCTATCATCTATCTATCATCTGTCTATTATCTATTATCTATCTATTATCTATCATCTATCTATTATCTATCTATCATCTATTATCTATCTATTATCTATCTATCTATTATCTATCATCTATCATCTATCTATTATCTATCTATCATCTATCTATTATCTATCTTCTATCTATCTATTATCTATCATCTATTATCTATCATCTATTATCTATCATCTATCTATTATCTATCTATCATCTATCTATTATCTATGTAGCTATCTATTATGTATCTATCATCTATCTATTATCTATCTTTCTATTATCTATCATCTATCTATCATCTATCTATTATCTATCTATCATCTATCTATCATCTACCTTTCTATTATCTATCATCTATCTATTATCTATCATCTATCTATTATCTATCTATTATCTATCTATCCATCTATCTATTATCTATCTATCATCTATTATCTGTCTATTTTCTCTCTATTATCTATCTATCCATCTATCCATTATCTATCTATCTAAAAATAAAATCAATAAAAAACAGGCAGCACTCTAAAAATTAAAGTGAAAAACCGTGGCTTTACTGATCCATTAGCAGCAACGTTTTGGCAGATTTCTCTGCCTTTCTCAAGCTTGAGAATCTGTTTTTTTTTCTGATTTTCTATTTTGGAGGTTTGGACATCACTTTAACAGGTTTTATTGCACCCAGCTTCTTATGGTAGTGCTGCCAAATTTTCATTGGTTATTATCTATGTATCATCTTTCTGTTATCTATCTATTGCATAGTAACATAGTTATTAAGGTTGAAGCGAGATGATAAGTCCATCTAGTTCACCCCATATCCTATCCTAACTTGCCCTAAAATGTTGATCCAGAGGAAGGCAAAAAAAACCATGTGGGAAACAGTAAGCTTCACATTGGGGGAAAAAAATTCCTTCCCGACTCCACATACGGCAATCAGACTAGCTCCCTGGATCAACGCAACACTAAGGAAACGAGTGTATATACCCTGTAATATTATACTTTCCAAGAAAGGCATCCAGTCCCTTCTTACATTTTAGTAGGGAATCACTCATTATCATTTATCTCTCTATCTGTTATCTATCTATTATCCATCTATCTTATTAACAGAAGCATACAGTCTAGATCACGTGAAGTCATTATTTCCCTCTACTCCTCTTTGGTCAGACCTCATCTGGAATATTGTGTCCAGTTTTGGGCACCACATTTTAAAAAAGACATCAACAAACTGGAGCAAGTTCAGAAAAGAGCGACCAGAATGGTGACCGGTCTGCAAACCCTGTCTTATGAGGAAAGGTTGCAGGATTTGGGAATGTTTTGTTTGCAAAAGAGAAGACTGAGAGGAGACTTAATAGCTGTCTACAAATATCTAAAGGGCTGTCACATTGTAGAAGGATCAACTTTATTCTCATTTGCACAAGGAAAGACTAGAAGCAATGGGATGAAACTGAATGGGAGGAGACACAGATTAGATATTAGAAAAAACTTTTTGACAGTTAGAGTGATCAATGAGTGGAACAGGCTGCCACGAGAAGTGGTGAGTTCTCCTTCAATGGAAGTCTTCAAACAGAGGCTGGACAGACATCTGACAGGGATGATTTAGCGAATCCTGCTTTGAGCAGGGGGTTGGACCAGATGACCCAGGAGGTTCCTTCCAACTCTACGATTCTATGATTCTTTGATTCTATTATCTATAATCTATATATTATCTATTATCTATCTGTTATCTATCTATTATCCTTTATCTATCTATTATCATTTATCTATCTGTTATCTATCTATTATCTAGATTATCTATCTATTATCTATCTAGCTTTTATCTATCTGTTACGTATTATCTATGTATCTATTATTTACCCATCTATCTATCTATCTATCTATCTATCTATCTATCTATTATCTATTATTATCTATCTATCTATTATCTATCTGTTATCTATATCTATTATCTATCTATTATCCTTTATCTATCTATTATCATTTCTCTCTATCTATTATCTATCTACCTATCTATCTATCTATGTATTATCTATTATCTATATCTATCTATTATCTATTATCCTTTATCTATCTATTATCTATCTCTCTATCTTTATATCTATCTCTCCATCCTCTACGTTGCCCCCCTTGACACTCGGTGATCCGCCGCTGACTGTCCAGCTTTTTCT
Source organism: Dendrobates tinctorius (assembly GCF_039654945.1). Lineage (NCBI taxonomy): Eukaryota > Metazoa > Chordata > Amphibia > Anura > Dendrobatidae > Dendrobates > Dendrobates tinctorius. Next base: position 1,727,158 of record NW_027361881.1, on the reverse strand, counting down.
TCCCCTCTGTTCGGGGCAGATGACATCTTGTTCTGTGATTTGCTCTTTAGTCTTTTGGGGTCTGACTAATTACACTGATCTGCGTCACTCTTCTCCCACCAACATCGGAAGGAGCAAAACCTCTGAGTCACTTGAGACGTCTCATCTGACTGCATCACCTAGAGAACTGGACCCAGCCCCCCGGTATCTGTCTCCGGTGCGGCCCATCAAGTCACGGTTACATATCCCTAAATATCAAGTCTTTTATCTTCTGTGATTTTGGAGATTTCATTAAAAGTTTTTTGTAAATATGTATATCTCACCAAAAATCTTTGCTGTTCAATAGCTGTGGCCGAACAGGTCACTATGGAGCTTAGAGCGGAGCAGAGATCGGCCATGTATGTCCGCAGCAGCTCCCCCCACTAACCCCTCTCTGCCCCAGGACAAGGGTATCCCACATTCAGATACACAGTGCCCCCCACTAACCCCTCTCTGCCCCAGGACAAGGGTACAGTGCCCCCCACTAACCCCTCTCTGCCCCAGGACGAGGGTATCCCACATTCAGATAGACAGTGTCCCCCACTATCCCCTCTCTGCCCCAGGACAAGGGTATCCTATATTCAGACACACAGTGCCCCCCACTATCCCCTCTCAGCCCCAGGACAGGGTATCCCACATTCAGATACACAGTGCCCCCCACTAACCCCTCTGTGTCCCAGGACGAGGGTAACCCACATTCAGATACACAGTGCCCCCCACTAACCCCTCTCTGTCCCAGGACGAGGATAACCCACATTCAGATACACAGTGCCCCCCCACTAACCCCTCTCTGTCCCAGGATGAGGGTATCCCACATTCAGATACACAGTGCCCCCCACTATCCCCTCTCTGCCCCAGGACAAGGGTATCCTATATTCAGACACACAGTGCCCCCACTAACCCCTCTCTGCCCCAGGATGAGGGTATCCCACATTCAGATACACAGTGCCTCCCACTAACCCCTCTCTGTCCCAGGACGAGGGTAACCCACATTCAGATACACAGTGCCCCCACTAACCCCTCTCTGTCCCAGGACAAGGGTTACCCACATTCAGATACACAGTGCCCCCCCACTAACCCCTCTCCGCCCCAGGACGAGGGTAACCCACATTCAGATACACAATGCCCCCCCACTAACCCCTCTCCGCCCCAGGACGAGGGTAACCCACATTCAGATACACAGTGCCCCACACTAACCCCTCTCCGCCCGAGGGCGAGGGTAACCCACATTCAGATACACAGTGCCCCCCACTAACCCCTCTCCGCCCCAGGACGAGGGTAACCCACATTCAGATACACAGTGCCCCCCACTAACCCCTCTCCGCCCCAGGACGAGGGTATCCCACATTCAGATACACAGTGCCCCCCACTAACCCCTCTCCGCCCCAGGACGAGGGTATCCCACATTCAGATACACAGTGCCCCCCACTAACCCCTCTCCGCCCCAGGACGAGGGTAACCCACATTCCGATACACAGTGCCCCCCACTATCCCTTCTCTGCACCAGGACGAGGGTATCCCACATTCAGATACAAGACAGATGGAAAAGTCTCGCGCATACACGATTTGCCTGCGATATTGGGATCACACTGAGTCAGCCAAGTCTAAGGGGTCAGCATCATGGAGGACACCCGACTGTGGTCCCATTTTCACAGATTGACAATGGAGAAGGTGGAGAAACTTTTTTCTTTCTCCACCTCTGAGTAAGTCGTATCCCGCTCTGATCAGAGTCTGATTAGCATAATCAGGAGCACTTTTCTTGGATGACAGATAAAGTACAGTATGACCACAGCCTTACAGGATCCCATAGAGAGCGCTGAGGACTGATGATAGAGAAGACGCCTGTGGCCCCGATAAGTCCGAGCCGCAGATCGTGCCACAGTGCTCACAAGGGGCAGGATGCTGTGAAACTGCAACAAAGTATCAACTAGTTACACACAAAACCATAGTGGAAATAGGGACCCCCAGAACCTGGGTGTGGGGGGCATCTGTCGGGGCGGTGATCCTGGAGGTGCAGGGTTGTACTGGTGACCACATCTTACAGTATTCAGTGTTACATTTCTATACATTCGCTCTCATCGTTACTTTTCTGACAGACGCTGATGGAGAGGAGGTGGGGAAGCTCCTGACTGAGGTTTTCCTTGTTATGTCGCTGATTTTGAGGCTTTGTGGTGATCCGGTTCCTTCTCGTGGTAACATGTTGGCAGCCACGGCCGATGGCCACGCTCAGACACAAGGGCTGGGTGGTGGGGAACGTCTCTGTACCCGCAGGAGCCTCAGCACACCAGAGGAAAGATTAAAGGGATTCTTGTCCTCTCTTTCATCAGCAGAACACAACCATAAAGCAGAGGAGGAGGATTACTGGGGGCCATGGAGCCACCCGGCAGATTACACCTGGGGGGTCGGTATGGGGATGGGGATCCGTGGACTTAAACCTGGGGGGTCGGGATGGGGATCTGTGGACTTACACCTGGGGGGTCAATATGGGGATGGGGTCCGTGGACTTAGGATGGATTTAGGGTGAAGTCGGACATTCACATTATGACATGAGTGTGATGGAGACCCCCAGCTACTATCCAGACTGGGGATCCCGCACTCTGGTTCTGGTGACTGCTGACACCTGTGCATTATATGGACTCCTACTGGCAGAAATTAAAGGATGGGCAACAGACGGCCCCAGGGGAGGAGGACCCCTTTAATGAGGCCTTCCCCTTTATATTGCACTCTTGCAGTATAATTGGGGCCCCAGATACGGAGCGAGATCCAGTCTATGAGAGGGAGAGATAACCTGGGGGCCACACAGACACCCACCGGCCATGGAGACAGGACAGTCGCTTACATTACAATTCCATAATACTGAAGACCCTATTATCAGTGTATCCCATCATCACAGCAATCTCCATGTTTTAGCCATTAATGATAATTCTAGATCTGTGGTCAGGGATGAAAATCCGTGACCCCCAACATGAGATCAGAGTGATCGCCGTGTGGTCAACGCCAAGAGCAGAATCTTCCATCAAAGATTGGAGACAGGACAACCCCTTTAAGAAGTTAGATAGTTCCATTCGTTGTTTCCGATTTACTATTTAATTTATGCCTCTTTTTTGTCCGCTTTTTCCTGTTATGAAGCCTATTTTATATAATCTATTGGGGACATCGTTTTCTTTATCCAGATGTTTGCGGACGATTCATTATTTGGATAATTCTCTCCATCTGTCATGATTTTTTCGTGCTCCAGAAATTGTTAGAATTGAGTGGGACATTGTAATGTAATGTGCGACTGTTTGCTTTAAAAAAGAAAAAAAAAAAGCACAAAAGGAAAAGTAAAAAGACGAAAATAAAGAGCATTTTTGATTTTGTGCAATTTTGAAGAAATTTGCAAATAAACGGCCATGAATAACGTAAGACAAGAAAAGCGACTTAGAAAAAATGGCGCCTGGGGCCCGTGACGGCCTCCTTTTCTCCGCTCGCCCATAGCGGCTCCTATATGATGGAATGAATTCTTTGCTTTCGGCTTTGAAGTTTTTTTTCTTTTAGTTCTTCAGTTTTCGCTTTGAAATTTTGTGTCGCTGAGCGTCCCGACATTAAAAGAGTTAAAACATCGTGTGACGACGTGTTCACTGACACTTGTCATAAACGGGGAATTCATCCAAAAAACTCCTTTACTCCAGAAAATAAAGAGACTTTAAAATGAAAGCCACCGGGGGAGAGCGTTTCCTGCCTCTTAATGATCCGTTCTACATATCCGGTAATTAGCCGGCAGGAAATATTCCCTCTAGAGGCTGCAAATAACATTGTGTGCGCCGCGGACACCGGGGGGCTAACTAGAGCCCCGACAACAAAGTGTTAATGATCGCTCCCTAATAACCGCCAGCGATAATAATGGTGGGATTCGGAAAAAACGTGACCCAGAGTCCACCCTCCCCGTCTCATCACGTGCCCAACATCTTAAAGGGAAGCGCCACACCAAAAAACGGATTAACCCTCCACATCCCGCTGTGGATAACTAGTCGCTTTCCATTCGCGCACTGACGACTTTGTGATCTCGTGTTTCTAAATAATAATCATAATCTTTATATAGCGCCAACATATTCCGCAGCGCTTTACAATTCCATAATTAATCATAAGAAAGTGATAATAACTATTCTGAAAAAGTTTTTATTGTTACTCAGAGCCATGAAAACTTTTGCCTTTTTATGCTCTTGGGGGGTGTTTTTTTTTTTTCTTTTTGTTTAATGTTTGAAGGGCTGATAACTTTTTCCCCATGAAGCTAAAAAAAAAAGTAATATGTATATTTGACACTTGCAGTGAAAATGCCTCTGTTGCAACAATGTTGCAGTTCTCTGTAGCAATATTTGCATCTTTATTAGACTTTTAGATGTGAGTTCATTTACGGAATTATTTGTTATGTTAAAATAGTGAGAAATTATAAAATTTGCTTTTTTCTTTTAAACCCAACAATAAAATAAATTGTAGGTTGTTTTTTTTTTTGTTTTTTTTTTTTACAGTTGTACATCAACTTCTGGGGGGGGGGGGGGGCGGCACTTGTGTATCTTTTTTTTTTTTTTTTTTTTAAATATTATATAATTCCCAGACCATTATTATTATTTTTATTTTTTTTTAAATAAAAACATCATTATCCAAAAAGGTTACAAATTTGAAAATCGTTATGTATCATGTATTTTATTTATTTCACCATAGACCTCAAACTAACATCTGGGTTTAAAAAAAAAAAGACATAGCGTTTTCTTTAAAAAAAAAAATAACTTAACCCTTTCCCTGAAGCAGGTCTGTTCCCCTCCGTGTGACCTCCTGCATGATTGGGGGGGGTGTGTGCGGCGCATGGGTCACGTCTGTAATCCTGGACGCAGGGTGGTATCTCTCTAATGCTGCCCATTAGGATGACTGAGAGCAGAGAGTCCAGATCCATCCGCAATAAACTCCTCTGTCTCAGCAAAGGGTTTTCCTTATCTTTTATAGAGCCCCCAATAAAAGCACTGATAGGGACTGGTAAAGAGGCCATGGACAGAGCAGTCCCTGGCATCTGTCACATCAGTGATGTCGGCGCCCCACCACCTGATTCTGGGTCACTCCTAACTTTAGACACAAATTTTACATCAATGGTTTTTTTTTATGACTTATTCTATGACTTTGGTGCCATTATCCCCCTCTGTGATGTCCTTTACCCCTTCTGACCTCCAGGCTGCCTCCTCTGCCCCTCGCTCCAAGGGGAAAATCTCCATGTTAATGTGGATGATGAAGGACGGACCCCCAGAGCACATTGCTCCCATCCGGATTCTTTGTGAACCCACCAATGTATTAGGGTCTGTGCACCCGTTTTTTATACATTTTTTTTTTAATGTGTTTTTGGAGCAGATTTCTCCCCGTTCATTGTTATAGGGGGGTGGTGAAAAAATCTGCAGCAAAAATACAGATAAAAACAAACAAAAAATGAAATTCGCAGCAGATTGGCGCCAGATGATTGCAGCACTTGATTTGTCGTTTTGACATTTCCTTCTTTAGCAATGATTGTTAAAGTATTTCAAATTGTTTTGTAGTTTCTGGAAAAAGGATAATAAATAATTAATCGTTATAATTTCAGTCTTCACAGTCTTTTGTCCACAAGGGGGCAATGTTACTTTCAGACTTAATTTGAAAAAAATCTTAAAAACAAGAATACTTTGATACATTTTTGTAATCGCTGTGTGTTCCCCGATTCCCCCTTTGAGTCTCCTTTGTCTGTTCTCCAGTGTAGCTGAATTCTATGGGATTATCAGATTTGATAGACTGTTAGATTTTTGGGATTATCAGTCACTGGATTAGATCATTTCCTCCTTTCTGTATTGTTGCTGATGAATGGCGCGGAGGCCGGATGCGTGTTGAAGCTTCTATAACCGCACTCATCCATGCGCGATCCCTACAGTATATCCATCGTCACTTCTCCGGGGTGGATCCATTTTTTCGGATCTGACTCCCCCCCTCTTTATATCTTTTGTGTTTATTTTGCACACGTGATGAAAATTCTTACCGTATTTCTTCCTGTGCTCAGGATTTTTAGTGTTTTTGGGGTTCCCGTCTTTTAGTCCTAGTCTTATAGTTAGTGTAAGGCTTAGTATTACTTTTTGTCGTACAGTTAGTTTTATAATGTTAGGGCTGGTTTTGGGGGTCAGGGTTAAAGGTTAAAGATCGGTCAGTACGAAAGGTAATGTTAGGTTTAGGATTAGTGGAAAATAATAGGGCTAGTGTTAGGTTTATTGTTAGAGCTGGAATTACAGTCAGTGTCGGTACTAGGGTTAGGATTAGTGAAAAACGGCTAGGTAAAGGGTAACTGCTAGTGATCGGGTAGGGTTAAGTTTATTGTAAGTATTAGGGTTAATGTAAGAAATGGTGCTAAGGTTAGTGGAAGAGCTTTACTGTTAAACTTAGTGTCAGTTTTAGATTTAAGACCAGGTTTAGGGTTTATATAGGAGGGGTAAGGCCCCAAACACATAAAACTAATCTTAGCTGAACCAGCCGAGAGCTCTGGACTCTCACCTGAGAGAACACATTGTAACTCCATGGGTATTCTTCCCTTTATTTTTCCTGGAGCTGACACCAGAGGAGCAGATCTCTCATAAAGATAAAGGGGCACTAAGCTGAGCCCAGGATTCCTGTGCATGGAGGAGGTAGATTTCGGCCGAGGTATTGTTTGGCCAACGGCTGTCTTATTCGTTTGTGAGTGCTTTAGAATTAGATTTAGGATTAGGGTCAGGTTTAACGTTTGCAATAGAGGGTTACTATTAGTGTTAGGATTAGATTTAGGATTAGTTTCAAGTTTATAGGTTTGTATTGTAGTCTCAGTATTAGTGTTAGGATTAGATTTAAGGCCAGGGTTAAGGTGTAAAGTTTATACCAGACAGTATTAGTGTTGGAATTAGATTCTGAATTAAATAATGGTTTAGAGTTTTAATAAGAATGTTATTATTAGTGTTAGGACTAGATTTAGAAATAGGGTCAAGTTGATAGGTTTGTATAATAGTGTTAGGATTAGATTTAGGACAAATTTAAGGTTTGTACAAAACAGTTAATATTAATGTTACAATTAGATTTAGGATTAGGCTCAAGTTTGATGATCGTATAACATTAGTATTAGTGCTAGAATTAGATTTAGGATTAGAATTAAGTTGAAGGTTTGTACAATAGAGTTAATATCAGTGTTAGGTTTAGATTTAGGATTAGGATCAGGTTTAAGGTTTGTATAAAATGATGAATATTAAGACTAAATTAAAGATCAGGCTCAGGATTAAGGTGTGTACAAGAGGGTTAACATTAGTGTTAGTATTAGATGTAGGATTAGGCTCAAGTTTGATGATTGTATGCCATTATCAGTATTAGTGCTAGAATTAGATTTAGGGTTGGAGTGATGTTTAATGTTTGTATAAAATGGTTAGTTTTAGTGTTAGTATTAGATTTACGATTAGGGTCAAGATGAAGGGTTGTACAATAATGATAATACTAGTGATAGGATTAGATTTAGGATTATGATCAGGTTTGCGTTTTAAATAAAATTATTAGTATTAGTGCTAGAATTATCTTTAGTAGTAGGGTCAGGTTTAAGGTTTGTATAAAATGATTAATATTAAGACTAAATTAAATATTAGGTTCAGGATTAAGGTTTGTACAAGAGGGTTAATATTAGTGCTAGTATTAGATTTAGGATTAGGCTCAAGTTTGAGGTTTGTATAAAATGGTTAGTGTTAGAATTAGATTTAGGATTAGTGTCAAGTTTAAGGTTTGCACAAGATTGTTATTATTAGTGTTAGCATTATAAGGCTTAAGTTTTGTATGCAATGATTAGTATTAGTGCTAGAATTAGATTTAGGCTTAGGGTCAAGTTTAAGGTTTGTATAAAATGGTGAATATTAGAGTTAGGATTAGATTTAGGATTAGGCTCAGGTGCATGAGTTTTGACATTTGGGGGAGTTTAGATTTCAATATTGGAAGTTACTACACTGCGGCCGTAGATTAATGCATTATAATCTGTAGAGCTTATTACTTGCTGATTGTCTGTGGCGTGACCAATAGCCCACCATAGATCTGAGACAGGGGGCAGCGTGCGGAGTGTGCACCTGATGACCACCGGTCGCTTACATGGATGCAGACTCCTCACCAGACGATCACTTGTTTATGTAAATCTTAATTCTCAGGGACTTGTAGACAGAACTCCCCCTGTTCCCTATTTACTTTACAGAAGGTGGAAGTCACTGCAGAAATTACCAAGGTATACAAAATGTGAGGAGAACGACCGCAAATCCTTCTGCTGACGGGCGGAGAAAACGAGAATCTGCAGATAGCGGATATCCGGCCATTGACATCGAAGGATTATGGAATTTGAAAAATTCATAAAAAAAGGTTTGTGGCATCAAGAAACTACGAAAAGATAAACGAGAAATGAATGAGATTCTGCAACAAAAACGTAAAAGATAAACATATAATACTCAACAAATATCAGAAGCTTCAGGAAAAGTCTAATAATGCTGTGATGTCACCCTGATATGCAATAGGCAGTATTATAGTAGTTATATTCCTTTACATAGGGGGCAGTATTATAGTAGTTATATTCTTGTACATAGGAGCAGTATTATAGTAGTTATATTCTTGTATATAGGGGGCAGTATTATAGTAGTTATATTCTTGTACATAGAGGCAGTATTATAGTAGTTATATTCTTGTACATAGGGGGCAGTGTTATAGTAGTTATATTCTTGTACATAGGAGCAGTATTATAGTAGTTATATTCTTGTACATAGGGGGCAGTATTATAGTAGTTATATTCTTGTACATAGGAGCAGTATTATAGTAGTTATATTCTTGTACATAGGAGCAGTATTATAGTAGTTATATTCTTGTACATAGGAGCTGTATTATAGTAGTTATATTCTTGTATATAGGGGGCAGTATTATAGTAGTTATATTCTTGTACATAGGGGGCAGTATTATAGTAGTTATATTCCTTTACATAGGGGGCAGTATTATAGTAGTTATATTCTTGTACATAGGGAGCAGTATTATAGTAGTTATATTCTTGTATATAGGGGGCAGTATTATAGTAGTTATATTCTTGTATATAGGGGGCAGTATTATAGTAGTTATATTCTTGTACATAGGAGCAGTATTATAGTAGTTATATTCTTGTACATAGGGGGCAGTATTATAGTAGTTATATTCTTGTACATAGGAGCAGTATTATAGTAGTTATATTCTTGTACATAGGGGGCAGTATTATAGTAGTTATATTCTTGTACATAGGGAGCAGTATTATAGTAGTTATATTCTTGTATATAGGGGGCAGTATTATAGTAGTTATATTCTTGTATATAGGGGGCAGAATTATAGTAGTTATATTCTTGTACATAGGGGACAGTATTATAGTAGATATATTCTTGTACATAGGGGGCAGTATTATAGTAGTTATATTCTTGTACATAGGAGCAGTATTATAGTAGTTATATTCATGTACATAGGGGGCAGTATTATAGTAGTTATATTAATGTACATAGGGGCAGTATTATAGTAGTTATATTCTTGTACATATGGGCAGTATTATAGTAGTTATATTCTTGTACATAGGGGGCAGTATTATAGTAGTTATATTCTTGTACATAGGGAGCAGTATTATAGTAGTTATATTCTTGTATATAGGGGGCAGTATTATAGTAGTTATATTCTTGTATATAGGGGGCAGAATTATAGTAGTTATATTCTTGTACATAGGGGGCAGTATTACAGTAGATATATTCTTGTACATAGGGGGCAGTATTATAGTAGTTATATTCTTGTACATAGGAGCAGTATTATAGTAGTTATATTCATGTACATAGGGGGCAGTATTATAGTAGTTATATTAATGTACATAGGGGCAGTATTATAGTAGTTATATTCTTGTACATATGGGCAGTATTATAGTAGTTATATTCTTGTACATAGGGGGCAGTATTATAGTAGTTATATTCTTGTACATAGGAGCAGTATTACAGTAGTTATATTCGTGTACATAGGGAGCAGTATTATAGTAGTTATATTCTTGTACATAGGAGCAGTAGTATAGTAGTTATATTCTTGTACATAGGGGCAGTATTATAGTAGTTATATTCTTGTACATAGGGGACAGTATTATAGTAGTTATATTCTTGTACATAGGAGCAGTATTATAGTAGTTATATTCTTGTACATAGGGGGCAGTATTATAGTAGTTATATTCTTGTACATAGGGAGCAGTATTATAGTAGTTATATTCTTGTACATAGGGGCAGTATTATAGTAGTTATATTCTTGTACATAGGAGCAGTATTATAGTAGTTATATTCTTGTACATATGGGCAGTATTACAGTAGTTATATTCTTGTACATAGGAGCAGTATTATAGTAGTTATATTCTTGTACATAGGGGCAGTATTATAGTAGTTATATTCTTGTACATAGGGAGCAATATTACAGTAGTTATATTCTTGTACATAGGAGCAGTATTACAGTAGTTATATTCGTGTACATAGGGAGCAGTATTATAGTAGTTATATTCTTGTACATAGGAGCAGTATTATAGTAGTTATATTCTTGTACATAGGGGCAGTATTATAGTAGTTATATTCTTGTACATAGGGGGCAGTATTATAGTAGTTATAGTCTTGTCCATAGGGGCAGTATTATAGTAGTTGTATTCTTGTATATAGGGAGCAGTATTATAGTAATTATATTTTTGTACATAGGAGCAGTATTATAGTAGTTATATTCTTGTACATAGGGGCAGTATTATAGTAGTTATATTCTTGTACATAGAGGGCAGTATTATAGTAGTTATATTCTTGTATATAGGGGCAGTATTATAGTAGTTATATTCTTGTACATAGTGGGCAGTATTATAGTAGTTATATTCTTGTATATAGGAGCAGTATTATAGTAGTTATATTCTTGTACATAGGAGCAGTATTAGTAGTTATATTCTTGTACATAGGGGCAGTATTATAGTAGTTATATTCTTGTACATAGAGGGCAGTATTATAGTAGTTATATTCTTGTATATAGGAGCAGTATTATAGTAGTTATATTCTTGTACATAGGAGCAGTATTATAGTAGTTATATTCTTGTACATAGGGGCAGTATTATAGTAGTTATATTCTTGTACATAGAGGGCAGTATTATAGTAGTTATATTCTTGTACATAGGGGGCAGTATTATAGTAGTTATATTCTTGTACATAGGGGCAGTATTATAGTAGTTATATTCTTGTATATAGGAGCAGTATTATAGTAGTTATATTCTTGTACATAGGGGCAGTATTATAGTAGTTATATTCTTGTACATAGAGGGCAGTATTATAGTAGTTATATTCTTGTACATAGGGGGCAGTATTATAGTAGTTATATTCTTGTACATAGGGGCAGTATTATAGTAGTTATATTCTTGTATATAGGGGCAGTATTATAGTAGTTATATTCTTGTACATAGGGGCAGTATTATAGTAGTTATATTCTTGTACATAGGGGCAGTATTATATTAGCTATATTCTTGTACATAGGGGGCAGTATTATAGTAGTTATATTATTGTACATAGGGGGCAGTATTATAGTAGTTATATTCTTGTACATAGGGGCAGTATTATAGTAGTTATATTCTTGTACATAGAGGGCAGTATTATAGTAGTTATATTCTTGTATATAGGGGCAGTATTATAGTAGTTATATTCTTGTACATAGGGGGCAGTATTATAGTAGTTATATTCTTGTATATAGGAGCAGTATTATAGTAGTTATATTCTTGTACATAGGAGCAGTATTAGTAGTTATATTCTTGTACATAGGGGCAGTATTATAGTAGTTATATTCTTGTACATAGAGGGCAGTATTATAGTAGTTATATTCTTGTACATAGGGGGCAGTATTATAGTAGTTATATTCTTGTACATAGGGGCAGTATTATAGTAGTTATATTCTTGTATATAGGGGCAGTATTATAGTAGTTATATTCTTGTACATAGGGGCAGTATTATAGTAGTTATATTCTTGTACATAGGGGCAGTATTATATTAGCTATATTCTTGTACATAGGGGGCAGTATTATAGTAGTTATATTATTGTACATAGGGGGCAGTATTATAGTAGTTATATTCTTGTACATAGGGGCAGTATTATAGTAGTTATATTCTTGTACATAGGAGCAGTATTATAGTAGTTATATTCTTGTATATAGGGGCAGTATTATAGTAGTTATATTCTTGTACATAGGGAGCAGTATTATAGTAGTTATATTCTTGTACATAGGGGCAGTATTATAGTAGTTATATTCTTGTACATAGGATCAGTATTATCGTAGTTATATTCTTGTACATAGGAGCAGTATTATAGTAGTTATATTCTTGTATATAGGGGCAGTATTATAGTAGTTATATTCTTGTACATAGGATCAGTATTATAGTAGTTATATTCTTGTACATAGGGGCAGTATTATAGTAGTTATATTCTTGTATATAGGGGCAGTATTATAGTAGTTATATTCTTGTACATAGGATCAGTATTATAGTAGTTATATTCTTGTACATAGGAGCAGTATTATAGTAGTTATATTCTTGTATATAGGGGCAGTATTATAGTAGTTATATTCTTGTACATAGGATCAGTATTATAGTAGTTATATTCTTGTATATAGGAGCAGTATTATAGTAGTTATATTCTTGTACATAGGAGCAGTATTATAGTTGTTATATTCTTGTACATAGGAGCAGTATTATAGTAGTTATATTCTTGTACATAGGATCAGTATTATAGTAGTTATATTCTTGTACATAGGAGCAGTATTATAGTAGTTATATTCTTGTACATAGGAGCAGTATTATAGTAGTTATATTCTTGTACATAGGATCAGTATTATAGTAGTTATATTCTTGTACATAGGAGCAGTATTATAGTAGTTATATTCTTGTACATAGGAGCAGTATTATAGTAGTTATATTCTTGTACATAGGGGGCAGTATTATAGTAGTTATATTCTTGTACCTAGGGGCAGTATTATAGTAGTTATATTCTTGTACATAGGAGCAGTATTATAGTAGTTATATTCTTGTACATAGGAGGCAGTATTATAGCAGTTATATTCTTGTACATAGGAGGCAGTATTATAGCAGTTATATTCTTGTACATAGGGGGCAGTATTATAGTAGTTATATTCTTGTACCTAGGGGCAGTATTATAGTAGTTATATTCTTGTACATAGGAGCAGTATTATAGTAGTTATATTCTTGTACATAGGGGCAGTATTATAGTAGTTATATTCTTGTACATAGGGGCAGTATTATAGTAGTTATATCCTTATTATAATTATTATATTCTTATTATATATTATGGGATGTTGAATGGCAGTATCGTAGCAGTACCATTTATAAAACAGAATGAGATACTGTGAATAGAATGAAGGAAATGTAAAAAGTTTTAGCTCTTTTTGATGACACATTTTTGCCTTCAGAATGATTCTTTTTCCTATGATATTAGTGATTGGATAAGAGTTAGGCCCTGTGCACACGGTGCGGATTCTGCCGCGGATCCGCAGCGGTTTTGCAGCTGCGGATCTGCAGCAGAACTGCAGGTGATGTACAGTACCATTAAACACTTTGAAAAATAAAAACCGCTGTGCACATGCTGCGGATTTTTCCGTGCGGTTTTCGTGCGGAAAAAAAAGCAGCATGTGACTTCTTTTGTGCGGTTTTCCTGCAGTTTTCCACCTACTCCACTATAGGAATCCGCTGGTGGAAAACCGCAGTGGAAAACCGCACAAAAACCGCAAGAAAACCGCAAAAAAACAGGACCTGCGGATTTCGTGAATTCTGCACAGAAAATGCATGCACAGAATACGCACCGTGTGCACATAGCCTTAGTGTTTTTACATTCGGGTGACGGCTTGGTGCACACTTGGTTTATTTTGCACTTTTCATACATGGTCCAGATCCTTTGTGAGGGGATTGGATCCAGGGATATGATGGGGAGCTGTTTCTGGAGGTGCCCCCAGGGATCTGATGGGGAGCTGTTTATGGAGGTGCCCCCAGGGATATGATGGGGAGCTGTTTATGGAGTTACCCCCAGGGATATGATGGGGAGCTGTTTATGGAGGTGCCCCCAGGGATATGATGGGGAGCTGTTTATGGAGGTGCCCCCAGGGATATGATGGGGAGCTGTTTATGGAGGTTCCCCCAAGGATATGATGGGGAGCTGTTTCTGGAGGTGCCCCCAGGGATATGATGGGGAGCTGTTTATGGAGGTTCCCCCAAGGATATGATGGGGAGCTGTTTCTGGAGGTGCCCCCAGGGATATGATGGGGAGCTGTTTATGGAGGTGCCCCCAGGGATATGATGGGGAGCTGTTTATGGAGGTGCCCCCAGGGATCTGATGGGGAGCTGTTTATGGAGGTGCCCCCAGGGATATGATGGGGAGCTGTTTATGGAGGTGCCCCAAGGGATCTGATGGGGAGCTGTTTATGGAGGTGCCCCCAGGGATATGATGGGGAGCTGTTTATGGAGGTGCCCCCAGGGATCTGATGGGGAGCTGTTTATGGAGGTGCCCCCAGGGATGTGATGGGGAGCTGTTTATGGAGGTGCCCCCAGGGATATGATGGGGAGCTGTTTATGGAGGTGCCCCCAGGGATCTGATGGGGAGCTGTTTATGGAGGTGCCCCCAGGGATGTGATGGGGAGCTGTTTATGGAGGTGCCCCCAGGGATATGATGGGGAGCTGTTTCTGGAGGTGCCCCCAGGGATCTGATGGGGAGCTGTTTATGGAGGTGCCCCCAGGGATATGATGGGGAGCTGTTTATGGAGTTACCCCCAGGGATATGATGGGGAGCTGTTTATGGAGGTGCCCCCAGGGATATGATGGGGAGCTGTTTATGGAGGTGCCCCCAGGGATATGATGGGGAGCTGTTTATGGAGGTGCCCCCAGGGATATGATGGGGAGCTGTTTATGGAGGTGCCCCCAGGGATATGATGGGGAGCTGTTTCTGGAGGTGCCCCCAGGGATCTGATGGGGAGCTGTTTATGGAGGTGCCCCCAGGGATATGATGGGGAGCTGTTTATGGAGTTACCCCCAGGGATGTGATGGGGAGCTGTTTATGGAGGTGCCCCCAGGGATATGATGGGGAGCTGTTTATGGAGGTGCCCCCAGGGATATGATGGGGAGCTGTTTATGGAGGTGCCCCCAGGGATATGATGGGGAGCTGTTTATGGAGGTGCCCCCAGGGATATGATGGGGAGCTGTTTATGGAGGTGCCCCCAGGGATGTGATGGGGAGCTGTTTATGGAGGTGCCCCCAGGTATCTGATGGGGAGCTGTTTCTGGAGGTGCCCCCAGGTATCTGATGGTGAGCTGTTTATGGAGGTGCCCCCAGGTATCTGATGGGGAGCTGTTTATGGAGGTGCCCCCAGGTATCTGATGGTGAGCTGTTTATGGAGGTGCCCCCAGGTATCTGATGGGGAGCTGTTTATGGAGGTGCCCCCAGGGATATGATGGGGAGCTGTTTCTGGAGGTGCCCCCAGGGATATTATGGGGAGCTGTTTATGAAGGTGCCCCCAGGGATATGATGGGGAGCTGTTTATGGAGGTGCCCCCAGGGATATGATGGGGAGCTGTTTATGGAGGTGCCCCCAGGTATCTGATGGGGAGCTGTTTATGGAGGTGCCCCCAGGTATCTGATGGTGAGCTGTTTATGGAGGTGCCCCCAGGTATCTGATGGGGAGCTGTTTATGGAGGTGCCCCCAGGGATATGATGGGGAGCTGTTTCTGGAGGTGCCCCCAGGGATATTATGGGGAGCTGTTTATGAAGGTGCCCCCAGGGATATGATGGGGAGCTGTTTCTGGAGGTGCCCCCAGGGATATTATGGGGAGCTGTTTATGAAGGTGCCCCCAGGGATGTGATGGGGAGCTGTTTACGGAGGTGCCCCCGGATTCTTGTGATCTGCAGTCCTCTCTCCCCATCTTTCTGGGCTCACACTGGGGATGAGCTTTCTGGGTGGGATTCTGGGTTTGTTTTCACAGGCTAAATGCCATCAGAAATTACCAGCCTGGCCTGGAAGCTGAGGAAATGTTTCATTACCAGACACATGTCCTTCAATCTCGCCTGGAAATTCCAGGATCAACTTTCAGCTCCAACAGACAGAAAAATCTGTGTTCCAATTCCCAGAACCTGAGCCAGGGGCCGGAGAGGCCGTTCAGATTAACCCCTGCTCTGCTGTCCTCCTGTCACCTGCCTCAGGGAAAAATAACAAAACCTCGATAATCGTCACTGAGGAGCCCACTGCTGCCCCCAGCTACACCAAAGGGTAACGACCTCCAGCAGTGTAGGAGTTAACACTCCTTTTCACAGCGATACATTGCAACAGATGGCTGATGTACTAATCATGAAATGAGAATTTAGAGAGGTTTGATTGATGGATCATAGAAATTAGATGAACTGAACATTACATGATTATCTGACACTGAATGAATAATATTAGCAACCACAAGAATGATCAGTGACAATGAGCACAGGAGGATTGTTAGTCATGACGTCACAGGTCAGGTGGGTGGAGTCTCGGAATCTATTTGTACCATTTAGTGTAAAACTGATGAAGGTGTCAGCACCGAAACGCTTCTGTAGACTTTCCTCACCTTGTAAATATATTCACCAAATCTGTTATGTATCATCTACCTATTCATCTATCTATCTATCTATCTATCTATCTATCTATCTATCTATCTATCTATCATCTGTGTATCTACCATCTATCTATTATCTATCTATTTTCCATCTATAATCTATCTATCTATTATCTATCTATTAACTATGTATCTATATCATATATCTATTATCTATTTATTATCTTTCTGTTTTCTGTCATTTATCTAGTATCTATCAATCTATTATCTATCTATTATCTATCTATCTTATGTTTGAAGAAAAATAATGCGGCATTCACCAGATGGATTAAATATCCCAAAGTACTTTTTATTTCATCCGGGTGAACAAGAGCCTTTGTACAGGATTTGGGGTTAGGGAGGCGTGTGGGGAGCGTGCAGGTGGACGACGGCCTTTTCGCGCAGCAAGCGCTTCAATACTGAATTAAAAGGTGTAAATTGATGGCTGCATTATACCATGTGATGACCACCTCTGTAATATTACTAGATACATTTCCTTATTCCTTTTTTCTTGCATCTGTCTACATATCCATGATTGGACTGATAGATAGATAGATAATAGATTGATAATGGATAGATTGATGATAGATACATAGATAATAGATAGATGGATAATAGATAGATGATAGATAAAGATACATAGATAATAGATAGATGATAGACAGAAAATAGATGATAGATAGATAATAGATAGATGATAGGTATATAGATAGATAATAGATAGATACATAGATAGATAGATAGGTAGATAATAGATAGATAATAGATAGTTAATAGACAGAAAATAGATAGATAATAGATAGATAGATAGATAAAGATACATAGATAATAGATATATATTTATTAGACAGAAAATAGATAATAGATAGATGATAGATAATAGATAGATGATAGATAGATAATAGATAGAAGATAGATAATAGATAGATAATAGATAGATGATAGATAGATAATAGATAGATGATAGGTATATAGATAGATAATAGATAGATACATAGATAGATAGGTAGATAATAGATAGATAATAGATAGTTAATAGACAGAAAATAGATAGATAGATAGATAGATAAAGATACATAGATAATAGATAAATATTTAATAGACAGAAAATAGATAATAGATAGATGATAGATAATAGATAGATGATAGATAGATAATAGATAGATGATAGATAATAGATGATAGATAGATAGATAATAGTTAGATGATAGATAGATAATAGAAAGATAATAGGTAGACAATGGGTTATTCCTATTACTGGACCCATCGCCCTCCTTTCTCCAGGCTGCTGAACTCTGGCAGACAGTCTCCTTGCACCTATAATTGTTACTACTCTGATTATTGCTGATATTATGGCCATGAATTATTGACGCTCACATAGAATTATTAAGGTTGAGCCTTTCGTGTGGCAATGACTAGTGAGCGCTAACAATCACCCATTGAGTGTAATCCCTGCGCCTGTAATCTGCGGGTCTGCGGTGATGGGTGACAGGCCGCCGGATTAGGGAAGGCGGAGGTCACAGGTCACAGCTCGCCCTGATTCTGGAGGTAGGAAGGTCTGGCGCCTTGTAAGGTGCACGGTGCCCTGGAATAATATTATGTGACATGTATAGGGGGAGAATGACTTACAAAGAGCAGGGGGCACAGGGCGAGGCTGACTGACAGCAGACTGGAGTAATGTATTCTTACTCTCCAGCCTGCTGGTTACACACGGTGATTTCTCTACATGTAATGCTGATAGCAGTATTATATAATAGTAATGATGATTATTTATACATCATAAGCTATAGACATGTCGGACTCCGCGGTCTCGGGTCTTAGATCCTGGTTCCCGTCTTTTATGGATTGTTCTGATATCAGCCTTGTTCTCTGCTCCTTGCTTCTTATGACAGTGGAGGTTTCTTCTGATGATCGGCCGATATTTCCCATTACTGGACTCGTCTTTTCCATATAACTCTCTCCGTATTTTACTTTGCTCAGTTACATAGGAATCATTGTTTTAGTTTGTATTTAATAAATAAATAATAAATGTGGAAATAAGCAACTTTGTAATTTATCTCAGAGAAATCTGCTTCTTTCTCCTCCTGGACTGATCTGTCAGTCTGTATTCAGTGAGGAAGATTTCCCCATTACTGAGATAGAAAATTAAAGTTATTTTTTTTTCTACCTTGAGAAATGCACCCGTCCGGTTCTGAAACGTGCTGTTACAATAAAGAACCGTTTTGTAACATGAAAGGCGTTTCATTTACGGCAGCGCAGCTCGTTCATTGTGATATCACCCTCCAATACTGGGAATTTACACTTTTTAAATACAGAGGCCGACAAGGATGTTCTAAAAAAAAAACGGTTCTCCATAGAATGTTACAAGCACCAACTGTCACTGATGACAGATTTTACTTGTGAATTGACAATTTTGAGACTCAATGACCAGTTCAGAAGGAGAAAGAAGCCGATTTCACTAATAGGATATATTACAAAGTTTCTTATTTTCACATGTACAATTAATTCATGAAATCTGGAGATGATGTAATTATCTATCACGTAGCTGTTTCTATACACTGTATGTAGTGAATGCTTCACCTTCTATGTATTATTGTTGCAGATAATGTAACACAATCCTGGATACATTGTTGCTGTATAACTGGGCCGTGTCCCCGTGTATGCGGAACAGCTGGAGCAGCAGAGTTTGCAGCAGACGTAGCAGAGGTAAACACATCCCTGGTCAGTGAGCAGTTCTGGACTGATGAGCAGGGACCACACACAACCCCCCCCCCCCAGCAGACCACACAGGTACCCGCCAGCCTCACTCACACAACTTTGCATGCAAAGCTTCACTCTCCCTCCTGAGTTGGATCCAGGGATGGGTGGTTGGGGCAGGCTTTGGGGGCTGGAATAGGGACTGGGAGGCTGGAGCAGGGTTTGGAAGGACGGAGCAGGTTCTGGGGGCTGGGGTAGGGTTTGGGGGGCTGGAGCAGGTTCTGGGACGCTGGAGCAGGTTCTGGGGGCTGGGGTAGGGTTTGAGGGCCTGGAGCAGGTTCTGGGTGTTTGAGCAGGGTCTGGGAAGCCGGAGCAGGGTCTTGGGTCTGGGATAGGGTATGGGGGGAGCTGGAGCTAGGGCCTTGGGATCCGGATCTCACACATTTCCTGCTGTCTCCACAGCGCGCCATTCACTGAGAGCTGCTGCGCCAGAATTCCACCACCACTCCACTCCTGCACACACACGGGTCTGATTAGAGTGCAAGCTCTTCTGCGCAGCCTGATGACTTCTCCAAGGAGCATTACATGTCAAGTGCACACAATTCTGTAAGAAGTGAATGCAAAATATTATGCATATAAGAAATATAACAAAAAATGTAGAAATTGCAGATAACTGATCTGTCCCTTGACTACATAAAGGATAATGATAATGTGGATTTCATGCCTGCTGCGGAGCTGTGCACACACAGCGGCACCTGGGACACATCTCCCCTAGCAGCAATGCTCCTGCTGCAGTCAGAGGTCACGATGGAGCAGTCACTTTCTTTTCTTCTACTTGCTGCATGCGTCAGGAAACAATATCGGTGACTGTTTTCTGTTTTACTATTATATATAAATGGTTCAGTGTAATTTCCTATTAATTACAGATTTGCACAGGTCCAAGCTTAGATTTCTGCATAAACTGTATGGACATGTAGGCAACTTGTAACTTCCACTAGGGGGAGCGCACTGTATCCAGTGCTATTATTAAAGGGATATTCTCACAATCACCGTAAATACATGCTCATTGTTAGTATAGAGACTAAGTCCAACGTATAGTTTCTTCTTGTACCTTTGTGGTCTTTTTTCTCCTTTTGCTCATCTGTGTATCCAGCTTCACATAGCAGAAAGGGAGGTGCCATTCTTTTCTGCTAAAACTACATTTCCCAGCTGTTCCTCTCAATGCTGCAGACCTTCCCTCTCCTATGTGCTACTGACTAGCACCTTTATCATCAACTTAATCTAAATGTAAAATTCATCCTTTGCTCCTGCATAGTCGCCTACCTGACTGATTCGATTTACTGCTCTGTTGATGCAGATGGCAGAAGATTGTCTTCTGCCATCTGCATCAACAGAGCAGCCTTTGCCGTTTTACACCATTGATCTGTCAGCAGCAGGCAACAAAGCTCAACTCTGCCCTGTTTAGTAATTACAAGCTCCTTTGTGGAGGAGTGCAGGGGAGTTGAGCTCTGCTAGAAACCAGCTAACAATGATGTTCAAACACACAGTCAGCTGTACGGATATAGAAAGTCTGGCAGAATACTGAACAGGAGCACAGAGTATTATAAAGGTAGATAACACTCTATGTCAGAGCAAAGCTGTGCAGGGAGCCAGCCCAGAGACACCACACTGCACATGTTCCACCAGGTCTACTGAAACTACAGCAAGATGCTGCCAATGGCACCAGACGAGTGAATACAGCCTAAAGGGGCCTTTTTTGGGGAGTTGAAAAGTGCAAAATGGGCCAGATTTAAAAATAATTTACATTTGCAGAAATGAATATATACCGTGAGTGTGTATATCATAAGACCCCATTGTGAATTTACGAACAGCCCTTTAAGTTCCATGATTTACTTGCTTGTAATTAGCGTCTGAGCTTCCCCTGGTGGTGGCTGCAGGCACAAAGAATTTTATATTTTTTCTGCATGAAAAAACAAGGATTCTGGAGCTTTGTATCAAAGACCTGACGTAAAACATCTGATGAAGTGGAAATGGTGAAAGAGGATAAATCTGCTAATTAATGGATGCAGGAGTGATATCGGAAAATTAGAGACCCCGTAGTAATCCTAAATATTAACATTACAGATCCATATCACACCCACGTGTTCAGATTATTACACAGTATCTGCACAGCCCTTGTTACATCCATCACTGAGATCTCGCTCAGACATTGTCACAATCGCTTTCTTTCATTTTCTGTAGATTTTCTTGCCCTCGGGATGCCTGGAATATTGTCGGATCCCTCATATTTCTGCTCCGTCTTTGATCCTTTGATGCCGGCTTTTCCATGTGTTCTGTGAGTATTTATTTGTGCAGTATCATGGCGCCCAGAGATGATGGGGAGGCAGAAAAGGCTTCTCTACACTTGCCCCCATGCATACAGTGTGAGTGGTCCTCAGTAGCATCAATTCTTACAGTTTTTGCAGCGTTTTTCTCGAATAAGGAAAAAATTCAATGCAAAAAAACGTATGAAAAGTGCATATTTTATGCAGCATTTTTGGTGCAGAAATTTCTGCTACAATTATTTAACATCTGCAGAGAAACTTGTTTGGCTGAATACTATGCGCTCTGTACACAGAGTAATGAGGCTTCTTGGGGGCTGCGGATCTGAGCTGCAGTACCTGAGAGCGGCCACTGCGCGGTATATGGAGCTCTGCTGTTCTTAAAGGTGTCTGGATGCACTGGGCTCTGATAACTGGTGAGTGGTGGGATGCCGGAGGTCGGACCCCCATTGATCTCATACTGAAATGCAAGTCCTGGATGACCCCTTTAATGCACCAAGCTCAGGGGCAGACTATGGTCCTGCTCCATGAATCCCATCCGCCTAGAGCAGCCCTCAATCCCGCAGGAGGTCTGCGGACACAAACAATCCACCCTGCAACAAGTAAATGGGACTTCACCAGGTGCACAGGTCCGGGACACGCTCTCATGTAATGCAGGAGGACCCCTTGTCTGCAGCCGAGGGGGCTAATACTATTCTGCATCAGCAGGTTATTCATTAAAGGGGTTGTCTGACCAAGTCCATGTTTTTTTTTCAAAACGGTTAAAAATAAATGATGAAAAAGTCCTACACCTCTCCCCGATATAGCGCTGGTCTAGCAGCACAGGGACAAGTGACCGCTGCAGGCAATCGCCAGCAGCGTCTGAATAAGATTAATGGCCGAGGGGTCATATTATTTCTTTAACCCATTCTGAGCCATAGGTAAAATCATTTCACCCTCCAGAAAACCTCGTTAATGCACTTTGCGTTCACAGTTCCTATAGGAAGACACAGATTTGGAGGATTAGTGAACATTTCGGATGATGGGAGTTTTCAGGGCAATTTGGCAGCAGGTCGGGTAGAGTTTCCCTAATGTCCCCGTCTAGTTCTATATATTCCAGATTGTTTCCTGGTCGACTTCATCCAGGGAGGTAGAGAAGCCTGTAAAGTGAGACTGACAGGGAGCCGCAGTGTGTGCAGAGTCTCCTATGACCCGGGGCAGGGAGAGGACGGAGCCTTCAATCACAATTAGCAGCCAGACTGCGGCAATTAGCAGACGGCTTCCTCCAACATGTGCGGGTCACAGGGAGCACTGAACAGGGGCAGCGGTCACCGGACAGGACTGTCCACTATACAGGGCATATGTCACACTGGGAGGACTGGAGGTGCAGACCCCAAACATCAGCGCAGGACAGGGGCTTACTCATGTCACCTCTGAGATTAGTGGAAGATTTATCCCATTTATAATGTTATATTGGTAAGATTGGATCCTGTCTAATAATGTGATAAATGCATTACTGATCCTGAGTTACATCCTGTATCTCTTTTATTCTAAAATATCAAAAACAATACAACACAACATTCCAGAAAAGAAAACATAAACCAAAATACACACATTAATCATACACTTAGGACATACAGAAGCTTGTGCAAAACCGCAACTTGTTATAGCCCCCAAGCTTTCCAGCTTAGGGGACCCCCAGCAGGAACTTTCCAACAGAAAACTTTTCCCATAAAATAATGAAAAACAGTTTTTAATCTTTCACCCCCATTCACTCTCTTTCACTCCCCATTCACACTTCCACCCATACCTATATACAGGAAAACAAAAATAATATTATTGGCCCATGCTGCCTTAAATAAACCTAGCCAATTATTTTTTGGCAAAATTACCTACACAAGCTTAACACCTCTATACATACATATATATTTTTTTTTTATTATTATTTTTCCCACCACCCACACCACAGATCCATAAATGTCCATGGCCTTATCACGTCTAGGCCTGATGAGCACGAAAGTTTATGCCCATAAGCAAAACCCTCACCCATTTGCCCCCGATGTGCTCAAAAATGGTCCATTTTCCATAATTTCCATGGTCCATGGTATATGGTATATCCATTCGCCACTTTCCCCTTGGTTTAGGGTCCTTTTACTTTTTTTTCCCGCTCTCACCCCCCCATTCACCCCCCTCCCAACCTCACTACGCCCCCCATGCACCTCTGACTACGGAAAAGAATAACAACACATACTACAATACATATACTACAATACATATTACAATACAATATTACAATGCAATGTCATTACATCATTTGCTTTACCGAATATTACCACACCACAAACCTTTACTTACAGGCCCAAGTTCAGTGCCTGCAAGCCCAATATCCATTATTTCTCTATCTCAAAACAAAAATCTAGATGTGCCATGCAATAGCCCACCACCAGGAAAAAGAAGTTCTAGAGGCCCCATCCCTCACTAACACATTCACCCTGTCCCTCAACGACTAAGACTGTCCCTACTTCTGTCCCTAAAGAAACTGTCCCTATCTGTCCTTACCTGCCCCTACTCTACCTACCTTATCATAACTAACTATCTATCTGTCCCTCAGTGCCTGTCCCTTCCTGTCCCTATCTGCCCCTACTTCTGTCCCTCACCACCCACACCACCTTATGCTGTCCCTACCCACATTCACACAAAATCTAGCTCTCCCTAGAGTGCGTTTTTAAAAGGAAAGGCCCCTCCAAAGCCAAGAGGCCCTCCTCACACCCAACCTTTCGAACTCCAAAGAACGCACCTTCACCAGGTCACCCAGGATGTTACTAACCACCTCTTCCCTTGGGAGGGCTTTCTGCCGCGTCGAAACTAAGCACCGTGCATTCCAAATGTAGAACCTAACCACTACACTAACTAGGAATAAAGTGCCCCGGTCTCGGCCACCCAGAGTTCTGAACGCTCCATAGGCCCACTCGGCATAGGAGAGGGACGCCAGCCGCGGCCAACGTATGGAAGCCCCCACCCTGTTGTAAACCTCTGTATTAAAGGGACACTGAAGCAGGAAGTGCTCCATGCTTTCCAGCACGTCGCCACACTCCTCACGGGGACAACCCCGATCATCGGATTTCCTGCACTTCAGGTTATCCTTTACATACAGCCTCCCGTGGAAGCAGCGCCAGGTCAAGTCCCAAAACTTCGTGGGGATCCGCTTAGAATTTAAAAGCCCGAGCCCCACCTCCAGATCCCAGCCTGGGCAATCCTTAAGGGCCAGGGGCTTCTGGAAATGGGTCAACAGAACCCTCCTGTCAAGGCATTGCCGCGACATGGTCCTGATTTCCCACATTCCCAGACCCCACCGGCGGATCACCTTCAGAACCGGGGTAGCATAAGCCGGGAGATGCCCATGAGGTGTGCGGAGGTCCTTCACTTGCCCTCCTGTCTCCCATTCCTGGAAGAAGGGCCGAAGCCAACCCTTGCAGGAGACTACCCACGGAGGAGCCCTCTCTAGCCAGAGGTTGGAAATGTTGGCTTTAAGAAAGGTGTTCACTAAGAACACTACCGGGTTGACCATACCCAACCCACCTAGTCTCCTCGTGCGGTATGTGACCTCTCTCTTGATTAGGTTGAGCCTATTCCCCCATAACAGCTGGAAGAACAGGCTATAGACCCGTGTCCAGAGAGGTTCTGGCAAGATGCACACGCTGCCTAGGTAAATTAACAAGGGAAGCAGAAAGCCTTTAGCCAGGGCAACCCTTTCCCTTAGGGACAAAGACCAACCCTTCCATTGGTCCACCTTTTGGGCGGCGATCTTAAGTCTGCCCTCCCAATTTTGCTGGGGATAGTCCCCGGGGCCAAATTCGATGCCTAGAATTTTGGCGGTGGCCTGGGGCCCTGGAAGGGTGTCCGGGAGATCAAAACTAGGATCTCCCCCTCCCAGCCAGAGACTTTCACACTTATCCCGGTTGATCATGGACCCGGATGCCTCCGAGTAGCGCACTACCTCTGACATGACCCAATCCGCCTCCCCCCTCGAGGACACGAAAAGGGAAACATCATCGGCGTACGCCACCACCCTCAGAGAGGACCCAGAGCCCGCCTGGTCCATCCCGACTCCCGCCAACGGCCCACGATCTACCCTCCTTAGGAAGGGATCGATCGCGAACACGTATAAAAGCGGGCTCAGCGGACAGCCCTGACGGACCCCAGAACCCACCTCAAAAGGGCGACCTGACCAACCGTTCACCAGCGGAAAAGTCTCAGCCCCTTGGTACAAGATCTCTAACCATTTTACAAACCTCCCAGGCAGACCATACCTCAAAAGGACGGACCAGAGGTACTCATGGTTGACCCGGTCAAAGGCTTTCGCTTGGTCTAACGACAGCAAGTACCCCTTCCAGTGGCCTGCCCTACCCTGCTCCACTGCCTCCCGGACACCGAGCACAGCACTAAAAGTACTGCGGCCTGGAACAGAGCAATGCTGGGCCCCCGAAAGGAGCTGGGGTGCAAACTTCACCAGCCGATTAAACAGCACTTTGGCCAGAACCTTCCGGTCCGTATCGAGAAGCGCTATGGGACGCCAATTCTCGATACGGGACGGGTCTTTACCCTTTGACAGAATAATTAGGGCTGACTTCCTCATTGAGTCGGGAAGAGTGCCCGAGGATAGACACTCATTAAAGACCCCTGTCAAGAGTGGCACCAAGGAGCCCCTAAAAGTCTTATAAAACTCGGATGTTAAGCCATCCGGACCTGGCGATTTCTTGGGCCGAAGCCCATCAATGGCCAGTCTCACTTCCTCCTCCCTAATTTCTTCTGCCAAAACACCAAGAGAGGGATCACCCCCTGGCTCAGGGACGGTTTCAGCCAGGAAAGCCGACATCCTATCCCGATCCAGATCCTTCTTTTCCAAGAGGCGCGAGTAGAAGGATCTGACCACCTCCAGGATCCCTGATTTGGATCTGTTCAGGGACCCAGTACTGTCAATCAGTCCTGTCACCATCTTACAATTCACTGACATCTTACAGTTTCTGTAAGGGTCGGGCGAGCGGTATTTCCCGAAGTCCCTCTCAAAAACTAAAGATGTGTGTCTATCATACTGGCACCTCTTGAGCAAAGATTTCACTCTGGAGATTTCCTCACGGTCACCTCCAGTCGAGACAAGCTGCTCGAGTTTCCTCCCCAGAGCCTGATACAAGCGGTGCCTGTTCAGACTTCTGAGGTTCGAGAGCTGACGGAAGAACCCCGCCACCCGCTTTTTGAAGATCTCCCACCACTCTGACTTACTACTACAGAGATCCAACAGCGGTACCTGGCTCTGAAGAAAATCCTCGAAGGATTGTCTCACCTCCGCTTCTTCCAGCAGGGACGAATTGAGCTTCCACAGCCCTCTTCCCATCCGAGGAGTCTCTGCAACATTCAGAGAAAAGAAAATTAAACAGTGGTCGGAGAACTCCACCTCAACGGCGGACACAGCAGAAAAGATGGCGTCCTCCTTCAAAAAAAACCTGTCTATTCTAGACCTACTGCTACCCCTATGGTAGGTGAAACCCCCGTGGCCTGGGGTGTGCCGGATGTGGACATCCACCAGGCGAGCTTCACTAGCTATGCTATTAAGCGCGACGCTGTCATAAGCCAGGCGGTCTCCGGGACCCCCCCGGTCACGGGACCTCGTAACGGTGTTGAAGTCCCCACCGAAGACCACCTGTCGGCTCGTAAAAAGAAAGGGCTTGATCCTCAGGAAGAGACATTTACGGTCCCACTTGGACTGTGGGCCGTAGATATTAATGAGCCGGAGCTCTTGTCCCCTCATGAAGACATCTAGGATCAGGCACCTCCCCATTTCCAACTCAGTAACCCGTCGGCATTCAACATCTGCAGTCTAAAAAAGGACTGCCACCCCGCTATACGGCTCAGCCGCAAGAGACCAGTATGAGGGCCCGCACCTCCACTCCCTCCGTGCTTTAAAGATGGCCCCCATGTCCGTTAGTCTGGTCTCTTGCAAAAATAAAATTTCTGCCTCAATCCGGGAGAAAAAATCAAAGGCCGTGAAGCGAGCCGCATCTGACTTAATGCTGGCGACATTAATGGACGCCAGCGTCAACGGGGCGAGTTCAGCCATCATGGGTGATCGATTTGGATGGCCAGTTTCTTCCCTGCCCCGCTATCACCTCCTCCTGGGGAGGGGTCAGACACCTTCCTTTTTAGGGAAGCCCCCGACGTGTCCATCCCTCCCCCCCCAGTGTCCTCGCCCCCGGGTTCCAAGCCTGTCCCCCCCTCAGGAGGAACAGTGCCCCCTGAGGGACGGACTCCACCATCCCCCGAAGGACCCTCCGATGTTACCCCCGGCCCAGCACCCTCGTCTTGCGGATCATCATCTGAACCTCCGAGGGCGCTAAACCGGTTGGAGAGTCTGATCAGAGGGGGGTCAGCGGGTCCTTCCGTATGCACTCTTGTGGTCGGGGGCGGGGGGGACTTTGAAGACTTGTCAGCCCTCTTCCCTCCCGATTTACGGTTGGCACGCTTGTTTTTGCCACCTGATGCTGTAGGCTGCCCCCTGACATCCTCGTCGACACTTTCATAACGAGAGGAGTCGTCTGAGTCAGCCGCTTTCTCCTCTCTCTCCATCCTCCTGATCTCCTCACTCACCGCACTCTCCCCCAGGGCCTCAGAGGCTTTTGCCACGGGCCTAGAGGGAGGGGCAGGCATCACCCCAGTTTCCCGAGGCTCCACCTGCCCCTTGCCTCCATGGCGTTTTTCTTGCCTCCGCTCATAAGCGGGGCCCCTTGCCTTAGCATTGCCCTTCCTCACCGGCCCCTCAGCCCTTCCCCCTCCGCCACCACCTGCCACGGCAGAAGCACCGCCAGAGGTTGCCCCCTCGCGGTCTCCCTCCACCGGGCCTGCAGCGGTATTGGAGAAAGAGCGAGGGCAGCGGCTGAGCGGGTGACCTAGGTCACCACACAGGTGGCACCGAATGTCTTTGCACAAGGCGGCCAGGTGGCCTACCCCACCACACAACGCACACTTCTGCACCTTGCAGCTGGCGCTGAAGTGGGTGGGGTCGCCGCACTTGTGGCAGACCTACGGTTGCTCCTGGTAGAAGACCAGGATCCTGTCCCTCCCCAAGAACGCCGAGGAAGGGATGTGGGTGACCGTGCCGCCGGAAACCTTCAGCTTTACCATGAAGGTCCAGCCCCCCGACCAGATGCCAAATTCGTCCCTGTTCTTTTTTGGGACCTCGGTGACTTCCCCGTAACGAGAAAGCCACGTCATTATGTCCACGCCTGCGAGCGATTCGTTACAAGTCACCACGGTCACTCGCTTGACGGCATTTTGGCGAGACACCGCTTGCGCAACGAAGTCTCGCCATCCGGGCTCTTCTCGCACCAGCTCGTAGTTCGACCAGAAGAGCTCAAGCCCCTCTGGCCGCACGAAACTGACATCAAAGAAGCGGGACGCCGAAGGATGTATCAGGGCAAAGATGTCATTCGCCCCGAAGCCCATCTTAAGGAGGAGCTCCACCACCTTGCTCCTGGGTGGAGAGGTTTCATTGCCCCCCCACCTAAGACGGACCACATTCCTTCTTGGCGGCCCCTGCCCGGCTGTGGGGAGAGACCAAACAGTCCCTCCCTCCCTTTGATTTTGGAAGGCAGCAAGGCCGTGTCTCTCTATCCAGAAAGACAGGTCCACTGTCCTCCCCTCTACTGTTACCGACCTTTCTCCCCTTTTAAGGGCCTCCAGGAAACGGTGGTGCAAAGCGCCGTCCCTGGAGCCCGGAGGCGAGGAGACCCCCCCAGGACCACCCTGACCCCCAGCCGCGGCCCCCGCATAGTTACGTTGGGGTCTCGTGGCCGGGGGGGCAGATGGGCCAGCCCTCCCACCACTACCACCACTTGTGCCTGCACCTCCATTCGTCCTCCCACTCACTCTCCCATTCACTCTATTATTCCCACTCACCCCAGCATTCACTCCAGCACTTTCAGCCACATTCACTCCCTCATCCATGTCACTCACATCCCCATTCACGTCCACAAACAACTCCTCAAAAATATCAGTCACCCCGCTCTCACATTCACTCACGCACTCCTCATACTCCTCAGCACCAATTTTATTTATATTTACATTTTTATTTACATCAGCATTAACAGTTCCTTTGCCGCAATTTTCCCTCCCACCTGCTGGGGGCCCTAGCTGGCCAGGTGCTCCATGATTGCCCTTACTGGCCAAGAGTGCTGCTGCCCCTTTAAGTGCCTCAGCGCTGATGACATACTGCACATTTCCCTGGCTGTGCCTGGGAGCAGCAGCAGCTCTTGGTTTCTCCAGCACCATTTTTTTTTCTTTTTCAGAGTTTCTTTTGATTTCCTTGCTCTGGGCAGGGACGGCCTCTGGCACAGCTCCCTGCCCTGCATCCTTCTTCACTCCCTCTGCTGGCTTGCCAGAGGGCACCAGAGTCCCCGCACCCTCAGATGAAGGTAGGTGGGCTGGGGACCCCGACAACCCCCCGCCAGCTTTTGGGGGCAGCTTACTTGCACCGCTTGGGAGGGTGGGTGGGACAGAGGGCAGCGGGCCTGCCGTGGCCACGCCCCCCCCGCCAGTCACGGCCACCACGGGCAGAGCAGTGACCCCTTGCGAGGCCACGCCCCCCCAGGTGACGCGGACATAGCGAGCGGGACAGCGGCCGAGGAGGACACGCCCCCCCTGCATGCCACAGCCTTTGCAGGCCGGGCAACACTCGGGGAGGCCCCGCCCCCTCGCAGACCACCGCCGCCACTCTGTGCCCAACACTTGCCACAGGCAGGGCCGGCCACTCCCCCTCGTCGCCCAGTGGCGGCGGAGCCCCCCGCACGGACCCCCTTTTGGGTCGACGTGCCGGAGACCCCGCTCTTACCACGGGCGCCGCCATGGGAGCGACCAGCTCCCTGCACCGCTTCAGTTGTTGTTTGATTTTTTGCTCGCCCTTCCTAGACTTCTGGACCCCCACTAGCGATCCAGACTTAGCGGATCCGTACGTGGGGGGCCCAGAAGCCCCAGCACCCGCCGCCGGAGGTGCGGCCCTGGCTGTACCAACTTTACCTGGTGCCAGGCCAGCCCCCCCTGCCACTGAGGGCTGAGCCTGGACACCACCACCAACACCACAACCAGCACCGACCTCCATGTCGCTGCCCTGGTCTGAACTGTCACCAGATGCGACAGTCAGGTCACAACAGTCATCTCTCTCCCCGCTCCCTCGCTGCGGACCCACCACAGGGCCCGAGCCGGGGTGGGTAGCGGGTTCCACACAGCGGGACAGAGGGGCCCCGGGAAGAGGAGCAAAAACCAGTTGTTCCTCCACGCCTTCAGAGTCCTTACGCCTGCGCCTCCTGTTTCTCCTCTTCCCGGTTGCCTCATCCTCCGGGCAGACTTCATCCCCAAACAACAGCGTGCCAAACCGTGCTGGGGATTCCATCTGCCGCACTTGCCTGAGGATGAGGCAGCCCCCCTCGGTATTACTCCCACTCCCTCCATCCTCCCCCTCGCTCCTGCTTTCCTCCGCGTTACTGGAGTCCAGCGGGAGGGCCAATTGCTCAGGGGCTATCCCGCTGCATGTTACCTGACTCCTGCTGGTGTCCGTCAGGTCTTCAGGTGGAGGCGGCCCGGGTGTAGCGTGGGCGCCATCTTGCTCTTCCTTCTCCTCACTTTCCTCCACCTGGGTGGGGCCTCCTGACCCCCCAGGAGACCCGCCGGCCATGGCCCTGAACCGGTCCTCGTTCCGCAGCTTCTCCTGGAAGGGGCCGCTGCCAGCCATGATGACACTTCGCCGGCCCTCCAGGGCCCGAATCTCCTCTTCCAGCCGCTGGACTGTGGCGGCGACCTCCGCTTTCTTTGAGGTACGGAGCCTGTTTTTAGATATTATCCTGGCTCCCTCCAACTCCCCCCGAAGTCTCCTCAGCTGCTTCCCGGCCTCCTCATATTCGGAGAGGTGGGCATGGATGCGGGAGGCGTAGGTGGTAGCCAACTCTCCCGCAGCCTTGGAGCCCCAGATGTTAAGGGGGGGCCCCGCCTCACCTCTGCCGGCTGCTGCACCTCCGGGGGAAGGGCCCGCCACAGCCTTCACTTCAGGGGTCCCGGACCCTGGAGCCTTGCGGCCCCCTGGTGTCCGCTTTTTCCCCATCCCTGGGACTGGCTGGCTGTGCCTTGGGCCTCCTGGTGGTGGATGAGGCCCCCCACCCCCAGCTGGCTTGCCGGGGGGTGGGAGGCAGGGGCACAGCCCCGGCGCTCAGTCCAAGGTAGAGTCCTCTTTCCTGGGAAGGGGGCAGATGGAAAGTCCTTGCAGGAAAAAAAAACCTCCCTTCCCAGGAGCTTAGCAAAATCCCAGCCTGCAGACGCTCAGCTGTGACGCTCCTCCTCTTCCTGGGTGTGTCCAGAGCTGCACTCACTATTCTGCTGGTGCAGTCACTGTGTACATACATTACATTACTGATCCTGAGTTACCTCCTGTATTATACCCCAGAGCTGCACTCACTATTCTGCTGGTGCAGTCACTGTGTACATACATTACATTACTGATCCTGAGTTACATCCTGTATTGTACCCCAGAGCTGCACTCACTATTCTGCTGGTGCAGTCACTGTGTAGAATCATAGAATCATAGAATCGTAGAGTTGGAAGGGACCTCCTGGGCCATCTGGTCCAACCCCCTGCTCAAAGCAGGATTCGCTAAATCATCCCAGTCAGATGTCTGTCCAGCCTCTGTTTGAAGACTTCCATTGAAGGAGAACTCACCACTTCTCGTGGCAGCCTGTTCCACTCATTGATCACTCTAACTGTCAAAAAGTTAAATGTACATACATTACATTACCAGCCTGCAGACGCTCAGCTGTGACGCTCCTCCTCTTCCTGGGTGTGTCCAGAGCTGCACTCACTATTCTGCTGGTGCAGTCACTGTGTACATACATTACATTACTGATCCTGACTTACCTCCTGTATTATACCCCAGAGCTGCGCTCACTATTCTGCTGGTGCAGTCACTGTGTACATACATTACATTACTGATCCTGCGTTACATCCTGTATTATACCCCAGAGCTGCACTCACTATTCTGCTGGTGCAGTCATTGTGAACATACATTACTGATCCTGAGTTACCTCTTGTATTATACCCCAGAGCTGCACTCACTATTCTGCTGGTGCAGTCACTGTGTACATACATTACATTACTGATCCTGAGTTACATCCTGTATTATACCCCAGAGCTGCACTCACTATTCTGCTGGTGCAGTCACTGTGTACATACATTACTGATCCTGAGTTACATCCTGTATTATACCTCAGAGCTGCACTCACTATTCTGCTGGTGCAGTCACTGTGTACATTAGATTACTGATCCTGAGTTACATCCTGTATTATACCCCAGAGCTGCGCTCACTATTCTGCTGGTGCAGTCACTGTGTACATACATTACATTACTGATCCTGAGTTACATCCTGTATTATACTCCAGAGCTGCGCTCACTATTCTGCTGGTGCAGTCACTGTGTGCGTACATTACATTCCTGATCCTGAGTTACATCCTATATTATACCCCAGAGCTGCACTCACTATTCTGCTGGTGCAGTCACTGTGTACATACATTACATTACTGATCCTGAGTTACATCCTGTATTATACTCCAGAGCTGCACTCACTATTCTGCTGGTGCAGTCACTGTGTACATACATTACATTACTGATCCTGAGTTACATCCTGGGTTATACTCCAGAGCTGCACTCATTATTGACTTCACAGCTGAAATCTCCTAGAATCCTGTGCTTATTAAGTGTGTGGTTTTCTCAGTAATGTTTCCATTGATGTACTGATAGGGAATGGAGATTGTGAGCCCAATGGGGACAGTGATGCTGATGTCTGTAAAGCGCTGTGGGGTTAATGGCGCTATATAAGTGATTAAAATAAATAAGTAAATAATATATGCTAGATATGCGATCCATGTATCCCGTTTCGGACTGGGATACCACCAAGGGTCCACCAGTAACCAACTGCAGGGCCCCACTTCGCAGCTACATGGAAATATGACTTTATCCTCTTTCACAAATTTCTACAGCAATGTAATGGGAAGATTGTTTAATAAGATTTCGCCTTTGTGAATGAAGTGTATAGTGCCATGTACTGCTCATATACGAGGGTGGTGACCACTTCTGCACAGGGGCCCACCCGAGAATTCTCCAGTGGGCCAGTCCAAGCCTGCATGTATCTCTCCCTGTATCCTGGGTGCTACGGCCTTAATTTTCATATACAGTTGTGCTCAAAAGTTTACACACCCCGGCAGAATTTTTGCTTTCTTGGCCTTTTCAGAGAATATGAATGATAACACCAAACCTTTTCTCGAATCATGGTCAGTGGTTGGGTGAAGCCATTTATTGTCAGACTGCTGTGTTTTCTCTTTTTAAATCATAATGACAACCCAAAACATCCAAATGACCCTGATCAAAAGTTTACATACCCTGGTGATTTTGGCCTGATAACATGCACAGAAGTTGACACAAATGGGTGTGAATGGCTACTAAAGGTAACATCCTCACCTGTGACCTGTTTGCTTGTAATCAGTGTGTGCATAAAAGCTGAGTGAGTTTCTGGGATCCGGACAGACTCTTGCATCTTTCATCCAGCCACTGACATTTCTGGATTGTGAGTCATGGGGAAAGCAAAAAAAATTGTCAACGGATCTACGGGAAAAGGTAGTTGAACTGTATAAAACAGGAAAGGGATACAAAAAGACATCCAAGGAATTGATAATGCCAGTCAGCAGCGTTCACACTGTGATTAACAAATGGAAAATAAGGGGCTCTGCAAAAACAAAACCACGGTCAGGTAGACCAACAAGTATTTCATCCACAACTGCCAGGAAAATTGTTCGGGATGCAAAGAAAAACCCACAAATAACATCAGCTGAAATACTGGACTCTCTGAAAACTAGCGTGCGGCTGTTTAAAGATGCATAATAAGGAGTCAATTGAAGAAAAATTATCTGCATGGTCGAGTTGCCAGAAGAAAGTCATTACTGCACAAATGCCACAAAGTATCTCGCGTACAATACGCAAAACAGCACAGAGACAAGCCTCAAAATTTCTGGAACAGGGTAATTTGGAGTGATAAGAACAAAATTGAACTCCTTGGCCACAGCCATAATCATTACATTTGGAGAGAGGTCAACAAGGCCTATGATGAAAGGAACACCATTCCTACCAAGAAGCACAGAGGTGGATCGCTGATGTTTTAGGGATGTGTGAGCTACAAAGGCACAGGAAACTTGGTCAAAGTTAAAGGAAAGATGAATGCAGCACGTTATCAGCAAATCCTAGAGGCAAATTTGAAATCATCAGCCTGGAAGCTGAGCATGGGACGTACTTGGTGGTTCCAACATGACAACGATCCAAAACACAAGGCCAAGTCGACCTGTCATTGGCTACAGCATAACAAAGTGAAGGTTCTGGAGTGGCCATCTCAGTCTCCTGACCTCAATGTCATTGAGCCACTCTGGGGAGATCTCAAGAGCGCAGTTCATGCTAGACAGCCCAGGAATTTACAGGAAGTGGTGGCTTTTTGCCAAGAGGAGTGGGCAGCTTTACCATCTGAGAAAATAAAGAACCTCATCCACAACTACCACAAAAGACTTCAAGCTGTCATTGATGTTAGAGGGGGCAGTACACGGTATTAAGAAATGGGGAATGTGAACTTTTGATCAGGGTCATTTGGATGTTTTGGGTTGTCATTATGATTTAAAAAGAGAAAATACAATAGTTTGACAACAAATGGCTTCACCCAACCACCAACCATGACTGGAGGAAAAGGTTTGGTGTTATCAATAATATTCTCTGAAAAAAGGCCAAGAAAGGAAAAATTCTGCCGGGGAATTTTTAAGCACAACTGTATCTGCCCAGCTTCTAGCCTGCACTTCATTTCCTTTTCGTTTTCCTTGTTCCTTGTCTACAGCTTTCTTTCTCTGCCCTCCATATGACTTTAGATACTTTCTGCATCCCCATTGCAGATCTATGTAATGCCCCTGTCCCCATGAGGGAGAGAACAGAGTAAGTCATCAGGGAATCTGACGGATCTGTAACATTTGTTAGAGAAAGGACTTGCAGATACTCTGCGGCAGCAAAATTGCAGAACATTTATGGCGCCAACTGTTTAGAAATCTTCTTATCTTTGCATTTAGGAAATAAGCGACTAATATAAAAGAATATCTGTGTGACGTGATAGGTTTGTAGCCTTTCCACATAAATCCCGGAGGCTGTAATGAGGCTGTCAGAGCCTCGCCTGGCACTTTCCTCATACAGAACACAGTCATTCGCCTTATTACCCCAGAACGTGTCTTGTGATGCCGAGAAAACTAATGAAGATTTAATTATCAGGAAGTTTTTTTTACTCTTGAATTAGAAGTGATTCCATTCTGGATTCTGTGCCGAGTTCCTGAGGGCGCAGACGTTCACAGCGCAGGACTTAGAGTCAAGTATTTTTCTACTGAAGGTCTGGAACAATATTCTATGACCTCATGTAGAAAAGGTCAAAAGATCTAATATGGTTTCAGGCGGAAAAAAAAGGAACCTGGTCTGTGCCTGGCAAGGAAATGGCTCCTAAGAAGACGACAATGAGCCAGGAAAGTGCATGCCGTATGTGAGTCAGTGCATTTCAGACTTGGCATTTAAGCAGCTGAAAAATGACTGTAACTTCCTTCTCGGGGACTGAAGAGGCGAAGCTCTTAGGAGATTGTGTGTTCCAGGCTCAGAGGCTGGAGATTGGCGAGATGCAGGGAGGTTCATACATTCCCCCAAATCTATGCGGAGAGCAGCGGATTTCCCCTCTTGTTCTGTGACCTGTCGCCTTCTTCCTCCATTGTCCTTTTTTTTCCCTAAAAATCTAAAACCGAAGTGGAAAATATACTGGCATGAGTGGAAATAATAAGCG
Source organism: Dendrobates tinctorius (assembly GCF_039654945.1). Classification (NCBI taxonomy): domain Eukaryota; kingdom Metazoa; phylum Chordata; class Amphibia; order Anura; family Dendrobatidae; genus Dendrobates; species Dendrobates tinctorius. The sequence goes on along the minus strand of NW_027361881.1, from coordinate 1,690,522 downwards.
ATGTGAACGGCTCACGGATACTTGAAGGAACTGAAAGCATCCACTGGGACCAGCTCTGATTCCACAAGAACCACAAGTAGGAGATTGTGCAGGAAAATAGAACCCTAAGGCAGAAAGACTGCAGGGTGTAGATAGGTGATTGCCCGACGTGGCCACCATGGCTCTCATGTAAGCTGCTCCACTTTAGAGAGCTGCTGCTGAATTCAACTTTGGCAAACTCAATCAAACTTTTACACATACTTCGAGAAATTCGGGTTTTTTTCCATGTTAATAATAATAATAATAATAATAATAAATTTTATTTCTATAGCGCCGACATATTCCGCAGCACTTTACATTTCTTGTTCAGTGGTTTGGTGTCCAGAACGCTCATGTACCAACCTTAAAGAATTCCAAGAACTCCTTGATAGACCTTTAGGTGTCACGGTTGAGCGCTGCTTTCTACAAGACTTTTGTGGCGCCCAGAGAATTTGGAAACTCTACCAGAAGTTTGGTAGGTTTCCGCTTTATCCAGGAACCTCACAGACATGTCTGGGGAGTTGGCAAGAATGACAGAACTGACTTTTGACCAGATCAGACTTTGGTTCTACGTCCTTGCTCTTGTTTGCTCCTTTTTTTGGTAGGAAATGTTACGTTTTTATCGTAGATCTGTAATTTCCCAGATGGGATGGAGCAGTGATTACTTACAGCGGCTTCATTTTATGATTGCTAAGGATTAATGAGCGTTTGGTGGCAGATCTGTGCCACCATGTTCTTCTTTGCGCAAACCTGAAGGAAAGCGCCTAATAAAGGAGCCCTGTGACTGATACATTGTATCGGCTTCTCTGGGATTGTTCTGCGTTGAGTGCAGTGTGGAACAAGTGGAAACATTGTAATCAGATTGTATCCAAGTCTCATCATTGTTAAGTTTTATCCACTTCTGATCAGTTTTTTGTACCCTCCTCACTGGTCCCAATCTGGGCCCAGATACAAGGCCAGACAGTCCGGACACAGAGATACGGGGAGGTATTGGGGCTACATCTGTAGATACATACAGTCGTTTCCTTGGAGGATAATCTCCTATCTTGTATCTTCATCTTGTATTTCCAGCGCTGTAGACATGATCCATTTTCTCAGGAGACTTCTCTAATAAATGAGACATCACTTTGGAGGCCGAATCTCTGGACAGAACTTTCCTCTGCTGCTAACATTCCACAGCAGAAGCCAGAATAATGAGTGGAGTCCTGATAGAAGTGTGGGGGCTGTGCTAGCATGCAACCCTAGGGCCCCGCTGATGTTCTGAGGAGCCCAAGGTGGAAAAGGGTACAGGTGCCCTGTAAGAAGGAAGGGACAAAAAAGGGTAAAGGGAAGGAAAGGACAGAAAGGGAGGAAGGAAGGGAAGAAAGGGAATGAGGGACAGTAAAGGAAGAAAGGTTGGAGAGAAATGATGGCAGGAAGGGGGAAAGGAAATGATGGAAGGAAGGGTGAGGAAAGAAAGGGAGAGGGAGGAAAAATGGAGATACATAAATGGAGGAAGAAATGGAGGAAAGGACTGAAAGGGAGGAAAGAAGGGAAGAAAAGGAATGAGGGAAAGTAAAGGAGGAAAGGATGGAGAGAAATAATGGAAGGGAGGAAAGGAAATGATGGAAGTACGGAAGGAAGGGGGATGAAAGAAGGGAGAGAAATAAAGGAAGAGAGGGAGGAAAAATGTAGAGACATAAATGGAGGAAAGGACAGAAAGGGAGGGAGGAAGGGAAAAAAGGGAATGAGGGAAAGAAAAGGAGGAAAGGATGGAGAGAAATAATGGCAGGAAGGGGGAAGGGAAATAATGGAAGTCAGAAAGGAAAGAAGTGGGAGAGAAATAAGGGAAGAGAGGGAGGAAAAATGGAGAGGCATATATGGAGGAAGGAAGGGAGGAGAGGAAATTATTGAGAAGAAGAAAGAAAGGACAGAGGGAGGAAAGGAACAAAGGGAAGGAGGGAAAGTGAAGGAGGAAAGGACGTAAAGACATACAAGTAGGAAGGGGAAGGGAAATAATAGAAGAAGGGAAGTAAGGAAAGAGGGAGGGGGAGGAAAAGGTGGAGGTAGATAATGGTGGAAGTGGATGGATGAAAGAAGGGAGAAAAGATAGGAAAGGAAATAATGAAAGGAGGGGCTGGAGCTGGAAGTATTAAAATAATGACAAGTTGTAAGTGTGGGAGAAAGAAAAGTAATGAAGGAAGGAGAGTTGGGATAGAAGGGAAAAAGAAAAAGAACGAAAAAAGTAAAGACATTACACAAAGAAGGAGAATGGAACAAATAACTGAAAGATAGGAAAGAGGTTAAGAATGGAAGAACATGTGGAAGGGGAGGAGGAAAGAAGGAAAAAACGTGGAAGAAATAATTAAAAGGGAAAGAAAAAGCAAACTAGGAAAGGAAAGAAAGGGGAAGTTGAAAAAGGAAGAAATACAAGAAAAGAACAAAAAAGATGAAAAAAAAGGAAGAACTAAAAATGTCCGGTGAGCAGGGAGAGATTGTAGGAAGGAGAGATGGATGGAAATGTCCTTCTATCATCTGCTAATACCCCATAAGTGAGGTAACCGGTTATTTCCAATTATTGACTCCTCGGTTACATTATTAATTACTTTGTTATTCATCCTGAGAATTCATCAGTTTTTCCTTCACATTCCAAACATATGAAGCAAATTCCTCAACCGAGCGACAACGTGAGCTGATTTTGATCTCTAAGAAAATAATTAAAATTAATACAATTAATCTAGAGCTGAATAATATGGAAACTGTAGACCAGACTACAAGTCGTGACATCCTGGGACAGTCACCATGAATGTAACGTTGGACGGCTAAGGACGTAAGGTCATACATGTTCAGTATCCGCTCATGACCAGAGTCCGGTGTCCTGTCACCATATAAACCACTCCATGATACACAGAATCCACCATTGTGACTTCTACAAGACAAACGGATGCCAGGATTGAATTATTAGATAGAGACATCTGTCTTATGAGACCCCTTGACCAGACTATCAAACCACCCAAATGGTTGCGAGCAGATTCTGGATCTGTATTACTTTATATTTTTCTTTAAAAAACTAATTTACATTTAATTTAGGTACCTATGTAGCTAAATTATTGGGGAAGTTGATGGGTCTGTGACATCTGAGTCTGGTAACTCCATGTTACTCTTACTATTCATGAGCAGGAAGTGTGATTGACAGCTGGGTTCTCCCAAGAGGTTCTGAGGCTGCTGACCTCTACTGCAGACCAGTGGGAAACCAAAATCAATACGCTCACAGGATTGGCCCCGGACACAAGGAAAGGGGCCCCTGTATGGCTGATGTCCATAGGGGAGGAAACCTGATCCATTGCAACCATCTGCAACCATCTCTAAACGAAAGAAGAAGGGATCAACGTCCAGCACTCACCCTGCAGCTTATATTAGGGTTAGAGTATCATAAGGCTGCATTCACATGCTGCAGTCCTGAGCCTCTGCAGTATTTTTACTGTTTCTCTGCACAGTCTGTTAAAAGCCACAGCATGACTGCAGTGTGTAAACACAGACTGAAAGGTGTGCTGTACCTGATACCGGTTACATGGAGTAATAGACTGAGTGTGGAGAATAAGGGGCAGGAGTGTGGAGAATAAGGGGCAGAAGTGTGGAGGATAAGGGGCAGAAGTGTGGAGGATAAGGGGCAGAAGTGTGGAGGATAAGGGGCAGGAGTGTGGAGAATAAGGGGCTGAAGTGTGGAGAATAAGGGGCTGAAGTGTGGAGGATAAGGGGCAGGAGTGTGGAGAATAAGATGCAGGAGTGCAGAGAATAAGGGGCAGGAGCGTGGAGAATAAGGGGCAGGAGTGTGGAGAATAAGGGGCAGGAGTGTGGAGATATAAGGGGCAGAAGCGTAGAGAATAAGGGTCAGGAGTGTGGAGAATAAGGGTCAGGAGTGTGGAGAATAAGGGGCAAGAGTGTGGAGAATAAGGGGCAAGAGTGTGGAGAATAAGGGGCAGGAGTGTGGAGAATAAGGGGCAGGAGTGTGGAGAATAAGGGGCAGGAGTGTGGAGAATAAGGGGCAGGAGCGTGGAGAGTAAGGGGCAGGAGCGTGGAGAATAAGGGGCAGGAGCGTAGAGAATAAGGGACAGGAGCGTGGAGAATAAGGGGCACGAGTGTGGAGAATAAGGGGTAGGAGTGTGGAGAATAAGGGGTAGGAGTGTGGAGAATAAGGGGTAGGAGTGTGGAGAATAAGGGGCAGGAGTGTGGAGAATAAGGGGCAGGAGTGCGGAGAATAAGGGGCAGGAGTGCGGAGAATAAGGGGCAGGAGTGCGGAGAATAAGGGGCAGGAGTGTGGAGAATAAGGGGCAGGAGTGTGGAGAATAAGGGGCAGGAGTGTGGAGAATAAGGGGCAGGAGTGCGGAGAATAAGGGGCAGGAGTGCGGAGAGTAAGGGGCAGGAGTGTGGAGAGTAAGGGGCAGGAGTGTGGAGAATAAGGGGCAGAAGTGTGGAGAATAAGAGGCGGGAGTGTGGGGAATAAGGGGCAGCAATCTGGAGACTAAGGGGCAGGAGCGTGGAGAATAAGGGGCAGGAGCGTGGGGAATAAGGGGCAGGAGCGTGGAGAATAAGGGGCAAGAGTGTGGAGAATAAGGGGCAGGAGTGTGGAGACTAAGGGGCAGAAGTGTGGAGAACAAGGGGCAGAAGTGTGGAGAACAAGGGGCAGAAGTGTGGAGAACAAGGGGCAGAAGTGTGGAGAACAAGGGGCAGAAGCGTGGAGAACAAGGGGCAGGAGCGTGGAGAACAAGGGGCAGGAGCGTGGAGAACAAGGGGCAGGAGCGTGGAGAACAAGGGGCAGGAGCGTGGAGAACAAGGGGCAGGAGCGTGGAGAACAAGGGGCAGGAGTGTGGAGAATAAGGGGCAGCAATCTGGAGAATAAGGGGCAGAAGTGTAGAGAATAAGGGTCTGGAGTGCAGAGAATAAGGGGCAGGAGTCTGGAGAATAAGGGGCATGAGTCTGGAGAATAAGGGGCAGGAGTGTGGAGCATAAGGGGCATGAGTCTGGAGAATAAGGGGCAGGAGTGTGGAGAATAAGGGGCAGAAGTGTGGAGAATAAGGGGCAGGAGTCTGGATAATAAGGGGCATGAGTCTGGAGAATAAGGGGCAGGAGTGTGGAGAATAAGGGGCACGAGTGTGGAGAATAAGGGGCACGAGTGTGGAGAATAAGTCGCAGGATAGTGGAGAATAAGGGGCAGGAGTGTGGAGAATAAGTCGCAGGATAGTAGAGAATAAGGGGCAGGAGTGTTTGTCAATAAAATGTAACAACGTGCGGAATGTTTATCATTGTCCATCATTAACCATAGAAACAGCGACGAAAGAGCAAAAACAATGAAGAGCAAAATTGTAAAAATCAATTCTGTGTCCGTCTCAGAACTTTTGGCCACCACTGTACACAGAACACTCCACATATACAGCTCCTGCCTGTGTATTAAACATGGGTCGCCAGGGACGTGATGCCTCTTGACATTATTTAGGCTGTCAGCTCCTGGGGCGGCAGTTTCAGGGTCTGGTGTCTGAGATGAGTCGTCATACAGATCCAGAACCTGATACAAAGTGACAGAGGGGATTATAGGAAAAATCATGGCTACTGGCTCGCAGGTCTGTACTCACAGAGTCTAGATCATAACGTTGTATCACTGAGATTTGGAGGAGGGGAGTGAGGAATACATAGAATGACTCAGGGCCCCAGTATCAAACCCGTATCAGGAGCCCCAGCTACCATGTGCCATGTATAATACAGAGGTAGGGTGTTTCCTATATACAACAGGTCTTGTGGGGTGTTCCCAGTATAAGGTTGGTCTTGTGGGGTGTTCCTGGTATATGGCAGGTCTTGTGGGGTGTTCCCAGTATACGGCAGTGCTTGTGGGGTGTTCCCAGTATATGGCGGGGCTTGTGGGGTGTTCCCGATATATGGCAGGTGTTGTGGGGTGTTCCCGGTATACCGCAGGTGTTGTGGTATCTTCCCGGTATGCCACAAGTGTTGTGGGGTGTTCCCAGTATACGGAGGGTCTTTTGGGGTGTTCCCAATATACATCAGGTGTTGTGGGGTGTTCCCGGTATATGGCAGGTCTTATGGGGTGTTCCCAGTATTCGGCAGGGCTTGTGGGGTGTTCCCAGTATACGGCAGGGCTTGTGGGGTGTTCCCAGTATATGGCGGGGCTTGTGGGGTGTTCCCGGTATATGACAGGTGTTGTGGGGTGTTCCCGGTATACGGAGGGTCTTGTGGGGTGTTCCCAGTATACAGTGGGGCTTGTGGGGTGTTCCCGGTGTATGGCAGGTGTTGTGGGGTGTTCCCGGTATACCGCAGGTGTTTTGGTATCTTCCCGGTATGCCACAAGTGTTGTGGGGTGTTCCCAGTATACGGAGGGTCTTTTGGGGTGTTCCCAGTATACATCAGGTGTTGTGGGGTGTTCTCGGTATACGGCAGGTCTTATTGGGTGTTCCCAGAATACGACAGGTCTTGTGAGGTGTTCCCGGTGTACAGCAGGTCTTGTGGGGTGTTCCCGCTATACATCAGGTGTTGTAGGGTGTTCCCGGTATACATCAGGTCTTGTGGGGTGTTCCCAGTATACATCAGGTGTCGTAGGGTGTTCACGGTATACAGCAAGTCTTGTGAGGTGTTCCCGGTGTACAGCAGGTCTTGTGGGGTGTTCCCGGTATACATCAGGTGTTGTAGGGTGTTCCCGGTATACATCAGGTCTTGTGGGGTGTTCCCAGTATACATCAGGTGTCGTAGGGTGTTCACGGTATACAGCAGGTCTTGTGGGGTGTTCCCGGTATACAGCAGGTCTTGTAGGGTGTTCCCGTATACAGCGTGTCTTGTGAGGTGTTCCCGTATATGGCGGGTCTTGTGGGGTGTTCCCGGTATACAGCGGGTCTTGTGTGGTGTTCCCGGTATACGGCAGGTCTTGTGGGGTGTTCCCAGTGTACGGTGGACTTGTTTGGTGTTCATTGTATACAGAGACTCCAGTCTGCTTCTGTTCACTGCCTACAATGGGCACATGGGCATCAGAACTGGATCAGAGACCTATGGACGAGGGTGTCCTGCTTTGCTAAATCTTACTTTCCATTATGTGGATAGTTGAGTGTAAAATGCGTCACTTTTTGAGGACAGAGATGGCATCGGCTTGTTCTTTGGAAGGAGACAATCTGAGGCAGTATGAGGGGCAATGTGACACGGGCCATCTTCCCTAATTGCAGGGACTCTTTCCGCAGACAACAGTCTCTCAGAATTGCTCTGAAGATCCTTTCTAAGACTTTTAACACTTTATATCCACAGTTGAGATAAATCCTACACTACAACCCCCATGATTAGACATATATTTATAACCTTTGATGGAAATTGTGCAGAATTCATCTGGATTGGAAGGTTTTTCTTGAGCCACAAAGATCCTAAGTGTTAATTTCCTTTAACCAGAAAGGGAAGGAAGAGATTTCTCATCAGATTTCCAAATCTGGATTTTCCCTTGTGTGCCAGTGTGCAAAAAACACACAAGATGACATGTATGTGCCATGTAACGTGATGTGTGAAATGTATACACTGTAACGCACCATGTGATACAAGGTACCATGGGATAAACCGCGAGCCTGACGGCAGGACGCTGGGGGCAAATGACGTAACAGCTGGAGGAGTTGGTAATACTGTAACTTATTGTCTTTATTGTAACAATGTATCAAGTTATGTTTTCTGAATGTATATAATGTAACATTGGCACTCTTAATAATGTAATAGTGGCCCCTGACAGCAGCGGTGATGGCGAAGCTTCTACTTCTTGTAGTGTTTCTCTTCTCCCTCCCGTGGTTATTAATTTTGGGGTCTTCTGCCTGGCCAGAGCCATGCCAGCTGCCAGATACCCCTGTGCCTGTCCTGCAGAATTCCCCAGATAAACCCCCAGTCAGCGCGGACTGGAATCACTCACACAGACCATTAGTCTTCTCTGAAGCTAATCCCTGAATAATGGTCGACATAAACAGACCTGGAGAAATGTTTTTAAGGCCGAGGATTTACTGTATTTGACATTTCTAAATTAGAATCTTTACAGCATTGAGGTCTCCATTTTTTCTCTTTTTTTTGGCAGTGTCGGGCGGTGGAGGACGCTGATAAACGTGCAATAATGATAGTGTGAGCTGCTGCTAGAGACCCATAAACCTCAGTGTCCTCAGATAACTTTATAGAAAGTCCCACCAGGGGGGCCGAGGGTCTTCAGGGTTGACCTCAGAGGAGACTTTACAGGGGTCTTCTACTTTATAGGAAAACTGCACTCAAAAGTAAAAATGCCTTTATTGGGGTGGTCTTCCATTAAGTATCGGGCAAAAAGGGGGGGCGCAAGAACAGAGTTGTCAGGGAAGTTGTCAGGTCTCGGGCAGCTTCTGGATTACAGTCTTTGCAGGACAGGAAAGGGACCTGGCTTTTGGAAGAAAGAAGGTAAATTTTATCCAATTCCAGGGCCTAGAATTTGTTTTTGGAAGTTGAGTTTAGAAACCCATTTTCTGATACATTCCTATAACTTGTGATTTTTCGGAGTAAATCGTAAGAAATTCATCTGTTGGAGGTTATAAAGGGCTTTTAGGGTTCAGGGATGATTGTGTTATCCCTAATTTCCACTTTGGGGGGCGCTGCAGGTTCTTCACTCATGTGACTCTACATTGAGCCATAGATCCCAGCTTATCGCTTGGGATCTCAGCTGCAGGATGCCGTGATCAGCTTATTGATAAGGGATCTTTCTAGAAGAGGATCTGAAATGGGACCAGCAGTCCCCTCCCCATTGACTGTCCATATAACCTGCCCCTTATATAGACCCCACATATTGTCACTATTCGTAGCGTACATCACATTAACTGACACAATGTATCAGTAGGAAAAGCTCCCACAATTCTACATAGCAACGGCCTCTATTCATTTCCAATACAGGAAAAACATATATCTGTGTACCGTGTTAGCCAATAGATAGAAAAATATTAAAATTTGGTTTATTAAAAGGTGTCACCCAATGAGGACTCTCAAATTGTAATATTTTTCATTCACTTCAAACTATTGCAAAAAGCTAAGAAGAAAGGCAAAGCCCCCCCCCATATACTGCTAGTGATCCCCCTGTGACACTGCCCCCAGTGGAGACAGCAGGCACTGCACTCTGCCCCTTTCTATGAGGCTTTGGCCTTATAAAGGCATCACTCCTCCATAATTCCTGTGATTCGAGTTGTCTGTGACCTTTCCCTTCTAAACTCCCACAACCAAGTAGTCAGAGCTCAGGCTGCATAAATCTCCGCTCCTGACAGGGACCACCTGGGATACGCACCCACCCGGCATTGTAGGTGCTGGGCCTGGTTTCTGCTGCTGACTGGGCGTTTTTTTTTATCAAGTTTTATGGTTGTTGCGGAGGAGAATCTGTGTTTACAATGAGCAGAAATAGATTCGCTCTCACTGAGAAATGGAGACTTCTTCCCCATCTCATCCCAGCCACCTGCCTTCTCCGAGCAACGCCAGGTCCGACCCAGGCTACTGAGCGGACATGGAGGGTCCGATCTATAATAAGGGGATTGTCCAAGTGTCCATGGATTAAAGTCCCTGCTGGAAAGGTAATAAAATAAACCCTTCAAGGCCAACGCCGCCCAGTGCATCACAGATTTATAAATTACCACTGCAGTCAATCACTGGCTAGCATGCAGTAGTCACGAGACAACTAAGGCCAGCGATTGACTGCAATCATCACATGGACATACATGATGTCACACTATAGGACCAGTGGCCATAGATCGTCCAGGACCACCTGAGATCTCATGCTTTCTGCACAAAGCTCTGTCCCTCTGCAATCTAAAGGATCAGAACATCTTCAGGGACATATTGGTTCATCTTCTGCATCCTTTACGTGTCACTGTACATAACAGACTTCAGAATGAGTTACCAGTGATCTGCCAGTGAGCTCATTTTCAATGTAATCCTAATATCTACCCTCTTGATCCATCTTCTGATTTATGACCAAAGGACTCCTTCCCTTAATACTGAACATTTGGGAATAGTTCAAGAGAAGAGAGATTAGATATTAAGCTCACTGATGGATCTCTTGTTACTCATTCTGCAGTCTGTTATGTTCAATGATACATAGAGGATGGAGAAGAGAGATAAGGGTTACAGGTTAGAGAAAGAGCTCACTGCAGTCTGTTATGTACCATGATGCATAGAGGATGGAGAAGAGAGATAAGGGTTGCAGATTAGAGAATGAGATCACTGATGGATCACTGGTTCCTCAGTCTGCAGTTTGTTATGTATAATGATACATAGAGGATGGAGAAGTGAGATAAGGGTTACAGGTTAGAGAATGAGCTCACTGCAGTCTGTTATGTACCATGATGCATAGAGGAAGGAGAAGTGAGATAAGGGTTCCAGGTTAGAGAATGAGCTCACTGATGGATCACTGGTAATTTCCTTGTTATGTACAGTGATACATAGAGGATATAAAAGACAAATAATGCAAAATGTTTAATGAAACTCAAATGTTTTTCATCCTCCAGTAAATGTGAGTAAATAAAAGAAAACGTCTTAGGTGTCCGTATCTCGTGAGCCTCGGCTGGAGCTGCGCTTGTGGCTTCCAGTGACATAAAGATTAGTTATATTTCGGACAGCGTCTCCTGATGGTTTTAGGTATCAAATCCAACACAAGCGAGGCTATAATGTCACCTGAGAGCCAAACTTAGGAGGGATGGAGGCAATGTCTGCAGGGTTTGTTTCTTGGGGGAGCTCTTGGCTCAGTTGAATGCACAGGAGTTGTAGTACTGTTCTGGAACATAGGACTACTACACCTATCGGAGTAGGGACTTCACTTTACTTGATTTGGAACTGAAGACCAGAAGGGGAGCAAAACAGAAGTGGATTCACAACTGAACCAAGTCACTGAACAGTGGTGCTACGTTTCTGAAGCTGGAACCAAGAATGAACCATCCTGATATTTGGAGAATGGCTGCAGGCGGACTTGGGATTGCTGGATGTTCCAGGGCTGAGAAGATTTTTCACTTTCTGGCCCAATTTCCTCAAGGGGAGGGAAAACTTTGAAGACTTTAAGAAACTTCATGGAGTGACGTCAATGCAGCGGTGACGCGTCCTTCAGCTATGCGTGCATCCTGCCAGAGCGGGACAGATCTTGCTCTATGTGTATATTCCTTTACACGGGCCTCCATGTATCCACAGTCATCATTTCATGGCTGTGCTCGCTGCTCCGACATTTGTCTTCCACTCGTGTCTTGGATTCACTGATCAACACTCCTGTGGAAATCACCGACATTAACTGCAAAACAGGTCAAAGCCAAGAAAGGTCCAGAAGAAGCTGGAGCTTTCCAGCTAAATAAGCAGTGCAGATTCTAAAATTAGAAGCCAGGAGAGAAGCAGACAATGTATATGTGAATATTGTAGGCTAATCCGCAGACTGACAATTTGTTTATAGTTTTGGCAACTCACCCAGTGCTGGATTCCCAGCTATACTGCTCAGTACTGCCGTATAATGTCCTCCATGCTGATGCTCTGTAGTAAGAGTTTTATCTCATCCAAGTGCTGGATTCCCAGCTATACTGCTGTATAATGTCCTTCATGCTGATGCTCTGTAGTAAGAGTTTTATCTCATTCAAGTGCTGGATTCCGAGCTATACTTCTCAGTACTGCTGTATAATGTCATCCATGTAGATGCTTTGTAGTAAGAGTTTTATTTCATCCAAATGCTGGATTCCCAGCTATACTGCATAGTACTGCTGTATAATGCCCTTCATGTTGATGCTTTGTAGTAAGAGTTTTATCTCATCCAAGTGCAGGATTCCCAGCTATACTGTATAGTACTGCTGCATAATGTCCTTTATGCTGTTTTTTCTAGTATTTTAGCTCACCTCACAGCTAGATTCACAGCCACACTGCTCAGTGCTATTATATAATGTCCTCCATGCTGCTGCTGCTTCTGAACATGTACTGCATGTAGACAGGAGAGCAGGAATCTTTCATGTCTGTGTGTGCTGTGTATGAGAGACATCAAAGCAGATAGTCATCACCAAAAAAAAATGTGTCACTACAATTCTTGGCTGGGGCAGTCTTTCCACCACAAGGACACAAGATAGATCAAATCAAGGCAAAACAGCAGAGGAGCAGATGCTATATTTGACAGTACAGCAAAGGAGCAGACGCTATATATGACAGTGCAGCAGAGGAGCAGAAGCTATACAGTGCCTACAAGTAGTATTCAACCCCCTGCAGATTTAGCAGGTTTACACATTCGGAATTAACTTGGCATTGTGACATTTGGACTGTAGATCAGCCTGGAAGTGTGAAATGCACTGCTGCAAAAAAGAATGTTATTTCTTTGTTTAATTTTTTTTTAAATTGTGAAAAGTTTATTCAGAGGGTCATTTATTATTCAAACCCTCAAACCACCAGAATTCTGTTTGGTTCCCCTAAAGTATTAAGAAGTATTTCAGGCACAAAGAACAATGAGCTTCACAGTTTGGATTAATTATCTCTTTTTCCAGCCTTTTCTGACTATTTAAGACCCTCCCCAAACTTGTGAACAGCACTCATACATGGTCAACATGGGAAAGACAAAGGAGCATTCCAAGGCCATCAGAGACAAGATCGTGGAGGGTCACAAGGCTGGCAAGGGGTACAAAACCCTTTCCAAGGAGTTGGGCCTACCTGTCTCCACTGTTGGGAGCATCATCCGGAAGTGGAAGGCTTATGGAACTACTGTTAGCCTTCCACGGCCTGGACAGCCTTTGAAAGTTTCCTCCCGTGCCGAGGCCAGGCTTGTCCGAAGAGTCAAGGCTGACCCAAGGACAACAAGGAAGGAGCTCCGGGAAGATCTCATGGCAGTGGGGACATTGGTTTCAGTCAATACCATAAGTAACGTACTCCACCGCAATGGTCTCCGTTCCAGACGAGCCCGTAAGGTACCTTTACTTTCAAAGCGTCATGTCAAGGCTCGTCTACAGTTTGCTCATGATCACTTGGAGGACTCTGAGACAGACTGGTTCAAGGTTCTCTGGTCTGATGAGACCAAGATCGAGATCTTTGGTGCCAACCACACACGTGACGTTTGGAGACTGGATGGCACTGCATACGACCCCAAGAATACCATCCCTACAGTCAAGCATGGTGGTGGCAGCATCATGCTGTGGGGCTGTTTCTCAGCCAAGGGGCCTGGCCATCTGGTCCGCATCCATGGGAAGATGGATAGCACGGCCTACCTGGAGATTTTGGTCAAGAACCTCCGCTCCTCCATCAAGGATCTTAAGATGGGTCGTCATTTCATCTTCCAACAAGACAACGACCCAAAGCACACAGCCAAGAAAACCAAGGCCTGGTTCAAGAGGCAAAAAATCAAGGTGTTGGAGTGGCCTAGTCAGTCTCCTGACCTTAACCCAATTGAAAACTTGTGGAAGGAGCTCAAGATTAAAGTCCACATGAGACACCCAAAGAACCTAGATAACTTGGAGAAGATCTGCATGGAGGAGTGGGCCAAGATAACTCCAGAGACCTGTGCCGGCCTGATCAGGTCTTATAAAAGACGATTATTAGCTGTAATTGCAAACAAGGGTTTTTCCACAAAATATTAAACCTAGGGGTTGAATAATAATTGACCCACACTTGTATGTTTAAAATTTCTTAAAATTTAACTGAGCAACATAACTTTTTAGTTTGTAAGATTTATGCATCTGTTAATAAATCCTGCTCTTGTGTGAAGTTTGAAGGCTCTAACTTATTTGCATCTTATCAAACCTGCTAAATCTGCAGGGGGTTGAATACTACTTGTAGGCACTGTATATGACAGTACAGCAGAGGAGCAGACGCTAAATATGACAGTACAGCAAAGGAGAAGACGCTATATATGACAGTGCAGCAGAGGAGCAGACGCTATATATGACAGTACAGCAGAGGAGCAGACACTATATATGACAGTACAGCAGAAGAGCAGAAGCTATATATGACAGTGGAGCAGATGCTAAATATGACAGTACAGCAAAGGAGTGGGGTACCACAGGGCTCTGTCCTGGGCCCTGTATTGTTCAACATCTTTATCAACGATTTAGATGAAGGAATTGAGGGTAAACTGATTAAATTTGCTGATGACACAAAGCTAGGAGGGATAGCTAATACTAGAGAAGAGAGAGAGAGGATTCAAAAAGATTTAAATAAACTGGAGAAGTGGGCAGCAACTAACAGAATGGTTTTTAACAGGGAGAAATGCAAAGTACTACATCTGGGCAATAAAAATGAAAAAAGCATATATAGAATGGGAGGAATAGGGCTAAGTGACAGCACATGTGAAAAAGACTTGGGTATACTAATAGATCACAGACTGAATATGAGTCAACAGTGTGATGCAGCAGCAAAAAAGGCAAATGCAATTCTAGGATGTATTAACAGAAGCATACAGTCTAGATCACGTGAAGTCATTATCTCCCTCTACTCCTCTTTGGTCAGACCTCATCTGGAATATTGTGTCCAGTTTTGGGCACCACATTTTAAAAAAGACATCAACAAACTGGAGCAAGTTCAGAAAAGAGCGACCAGAATGGTGACCGGTCTGCAAACCCTGTCTTATGAGGAAAGGTTGCAGGATTTGGGAATGTTTAGTTTGCAAAAGAGAAGACTGAGAGGAGACTTAATAGCTGTCTACAAATATCTAAAGGGCTGTCACATTGTAGAAGGATCAACTTTATTCTCATTTGCACAAGGAAAGACTAGAAGCAATGGGATGAAACTGAATGGGAGGAGACACAGATTAGATATTAGAAAAAACTTTTTGACAGTTAGAGTGATCAATGAGTGGAACAGGCTGCCACGAGAAGTGGTGAGTTCTCCTTCAATGGAAGTCTTCAAACAGAGGCTGGACAGACATCTGACTGGGATGATTTAGCGAATCCTGCTTTGAGCAGGGGGTTGGACCAGATGGCCCAGGAGGTCCCTTCCAACTCTACGATTCTATGATTCTATGAGTACAGCAGAGGAGCAGACACTATATATGACAATGCAGCAGAGGAGCAGACGCTATATATGACAGTGCAGCAGAGGAGCAGATGCTAAATATGACAGTACAGCAGAGGAGCAGACGCTAAATATGACAGTATAGCAGAGGAGCAGACGCCATATATGACAGTACAGCAGAGGAGCAGACGCTATATATGACAGTACAGCAGAGGAGCAGACGCTATATATGACAGTGCAGCAGAGGAGCAGACGCTATATATGACAGTACAGCAGAGGAGCAGACGCTATATATGACAGTATAGCAGAGGAGCAGACGCCATATATGACAGTACAGCAGAGGAGCAGACGCTATATATGACAGTACAGCAGAGGAGCAGACGCTATATATGACAGTGCAGCAGAGGAGCAGACGCTATATATGACAGTACAGCAGAGGAGCAGACACTATATATGACAGTACAGCAGAGGAGCAGACGCTATATATGACAGTGCAGCAGAGGAGCAGACGCTAAATATGACAGTACAGCAGAGGAGCAGACGCTATATATGACAGTGCAGCAGAGGAGCAGACGCTATATATGACAGTACAGCAGAGGAGCAGACGCTATATATGACAGTACAGCAGAGGAGCAGAAGTTATATGACAGTACAACAGAGGAGCAGACACTATATATGACAGCACAGCAGAGGAGCAGACGCTATATATGACAGCACAGCAGAGGAGCAGACGCTATATGTGATAGCACAGCAGAGGAGTAACCGCCCTATTATCTTCTGCATTGTGAGAATTACCCCAATAAGTAACATATATGCAGGCTAATATAACACTGTGTGGGGGCCCATAGAAGTCCATGGAACCCTGTGAAGCTGCTGGTTGTTCCCTCTTTCTCCCCTGCATACCGGGCGCAGTTTTGTTCCATTTCTCTGTAATTTAAGCTGATAACACAAGTTGAGAGAGCAGGACGGTTTTCCATCAGTTGAAGTCTGGTCATCTAGGATCTGCACAAACTTGTTTTTATTGATCACAATCCAAATCAGCCCTAACCCGGGCTTTGATCATATCTCCGGGAACGGCACAATGCTATGATAAGCCGGAGTCCTGTTACAGCTGCCTTATTACATTAGGAGAAGCCGGAGGAACGCCTGTGGGAAAGAGGTCAGCCATCGAGAAAATGCTGCCAAAGACAACGCAGGAGCACATCATCCCCCGTACCAGACTCGGAACCGCAGAACCCGACCCCAAGACATCGGGAACCGACCCTGGTGAAGGGAAGCTGCGCTGATGCCGAGGCTGGAACCAGATCTCTCCATCGGCAACCACAGTCCAAGTGGGATCTCTCCACAGGTAATCACCATCCATACTGGAATTCTCCACAAGTGACCACCGTCCATGCAGGATCTCTCCACAGATAACCAATATCCATGCAGGATCTCTCCACAGGTGACCACCATCCTGTCACTTTAATTGGTCATATGGATTAGATACATTGTAATTTTTTCTAGAATTGAGACCTCACATCTGGAGGCCGAGACAATGTGAATGGAGAACGCATGAGTGGAGAATCCGCTGATTGCGAGGTGATGTCACCAGAGGCTCTCACTGGATACAGAATACACCTCCATGGAGGCAGGAGCCTAGCACATGGGGCCCCTGAAGAGCAGATTAGGGGCCCCGTCCCTTTCATAGGATGCATTTCCAGTGCCTCATTGTACAAACTGTCACATCTCAGAAGTTGAAGCCTGTTGGATGACAACTTCGGGGACAAGGGATAATTCCGTCCTGGTGTCCTGCCTGCTGTGCGGTCCGGCGTGTTACCCCCTGGTGCCCGCAGGCCCTGGCACATTTCCCTTCTGCCCCATCCCTGCTGCTGTCCGCTCCACAGGCAGAGGTCAGCTCCTCATTCTACATCTGCAGCAGAGATCTCGGCTTGATGGTTCAGAGGTAAATCTCTCCTGATTGAGGCGTAAAAGCCGAAGGAATGGTTTGTATCAAATTAGCAGAACGGCATGATTTCCTCCTGATTGCTCGCTGCACGCTTGTGTGACGGGCAGAGAACGACAGAGGCCGCTCCGCCATCAGTCCAAGTGCAAGCGCATCCTGTGTAATCGTCACACGAGAACAATATGCACTGATAAATTGGTATAGAACCACATAGGTACAGCTGGTATAACCTAGGCATCTCCTGTATATAATTATATATGTACAGCCGGTATAACCTGGGCATCTCCTGTATATAATTATATATGTACAGCTGGTATATCCTGGACATCTCCTGTATATAATTATATATGTACAGGCGGTATAACCTGGGCATCTCCTGTATATAATGATATATGTACAGCCGGTATAACCTGGGCATCTCCTGTATATAATTATATATATGTACAGCTGGTATAACCTGGACATCTCCTGTATATAATTATATATATGTACAGCTGGTATAACCTGGGCATCTCCTGTATATAATTATATATAGCTGGTATAACCTGGGCATCTCCTGTATATAATTATATATATATACAGACGGTATAACCTGGGCATCTCCTGTATATAATTATATATGTACAGCTGGTATAACCTGGGCATCTCCTGTATATAATTATATATAGCTGGTATAACCTGGGCATCTCCTGTATATAATTATATATGTACAGCTGGTATAACCTGGACATCTCCTGTATATAATTATATATGTACAGCTGGTATAACCTGGGCATCTCCTGTATATAATTATATGTACAGGCGGTATAACCTGGACATCTCCTGTATATAATTATATATATGTACAGCTGGTATAACCTGGGCATCTCCTGTATATAATTATATATGTACAGCTGGTATAACCTGGGCATCTCCTGTATATAATTATATATGTACAGCTGGTATAACCTGGGTATCTCCTGTATATAATTATATATGTACAGCCGGTATAACCTGGGCATCTCCTGTATATAATTATATATGTACAGCCGGTATAACCTGGGCATCTCCTGTATATAATTATATATAGCTGGTATAACCTGGGCATCTCCTGTATATAATTATATATGTACAGCCGGTATAACCTGGGCGTCTCCTGTATATAATTATTTATGTACAGCCAATATAACCTAGGCATCTCATGTATATAATTATATATAGCTGGTATAACCTGGACATCTCCTGTATATAATTATATATGTACAGCCGGTATAACCTGGGCATCTCCTGTATATAATTATATATGTACAGCCGGTATAACCCGGGCATCTCCTGTATATAATTATATATGTACAGCCGGTATAACCCGGGCATCTCCTGTATATAATTATATATGTGCAGCTGGTATAACCTGGGTATCTCCTGTATATAATTATATATGTACAGCTGGTATAACCTGGGCATCTCCTGTATATAATTATATATGTACAACTGGTATAACCTGGGCATCTCCTGTATATAATTATATATGTACAGATGGTATAACCTGGGCATCTCCTGTATATAATTATATATGTACAGCCGGTATAACCTGTGCATCTCCTGTATATAATTATATATATGTACAGCCGGTATAACCTAGACATCTCCTGTATATAATTATATATATGTACAGCTGGTATAACCTGGGCATCTCCTGTATATAATTATATATAGCTGGTATAACCTGGGCATCTCCTGTATATAATTATATATATATACAGACGGTATAACCTGGGCATCTCCTGTATATAATTATATATGTACAGCTGGTATAACCTGGGCATCTCCTGTATATAATTATATATAGCTGGTATAACCTGGGCATCTCCTGTATATAATTATATATGTACAGCTGGTATAACCTGGACATCTCCTGTATATAATTATATATGTACAGCTGGTATAACCTGGGCATCTCCTGTATATAATTATATGTACAGGCGGTATAACCTGGACATCTCCTGTATATAATTATATATGTACAGCTGGTATAACCTGGGCATCTCCTGTATATAATTATATGTACAGGCGGTATAACCTGGACATCTCCTGTATATAATTATATATATGTACAGCTGGTATAACCTGGGCATCTCCTGTATATAATTATATATGTACAGCTGGTATAACCTGGGCATCTCCTGTATATAATTATATATGTACAGCTGGTATAACCTGGGTATCTCCTGTATATAATTATATATGTACAGCCGGTATAACCTGGGCATCTCCTGTATATAATTATATATGTACAGCCGGTATAACCTGGGCATCTCCTGTATATAATTATATATAGCTGGTATAACCTGGGCATCTCCTGTATATAATTATATATGTACAGCCGGTATAACCTGGGCGTCTCCTGTATATAATTATTTATGTACAGCCAATATAACCTAGGCATCTCATGTATATAATTATATATAGCCGGTATAACCTGGACATCTCCTGTATATAATTATATATGTACAGCCGGTATAACCTGGACATCTCCTGTATATAATTATGTACAGCTGGTATATCCTGGGCATCTCCAGTATATAATTATACATGTACAGCTGGTATAACCTGGGTATCTCCTGTATATAATTATATATATACAGCCGGTATAACCTGGGCATCTCCTGTATATAATTATATATGTACAGCTGGTATAACCTGGGCATCTCCTGTATATAATTATATATGTACAGCTGGTATAACCTGGGCATCTTCTGTATATAATTATATATGTACAGCTGGTATATCCTGGACATCTCCTGTATATAATTATATATGTACAGCTGGTATAACCTGGGAATCTCCTGTATATAATTATATATGTACAGCCGGTATAACCTGGGCATCTCCTGTATATAATTATATATATACAGCCGGTATAACCTGGGCATCTCCTGTATATAATTATATATGTACTGCCAGTATAACCTGGACATCTCCTGTATATAATTATACATGTACAGCTGGTATAACCTGAGCAACTCCTGTATATAATTATATATGTACAGCCGGTATAACCTGGGCATCTCCTGTATATAATTATATATGTACAGCCGGTATAACCTGGGCATGTCCTGTTTCTAATTATATATGTACAGCCGGTATAACCTGGGCATGTCCTGTTTCTAATTATATATGTACAGCTGGTATAACTTGGGTATCTCCTGTATATAATTATATACAGTGGGGCAAAAAAGTATTTAGTCAGTCAGCAATAGTGCAAGTTCCACCACTTAAAAAGATGAGAGGCGTCTGTAATTTACATCATAGGTAGACCTCAACTATGGGAGACAAACTGAGAAAAAAAAATCCAGAAAATCACATTGTCTGTTTTTTTTCATTTTATTTGCATATTATGGTGGAAAATAAGTAATTGGTCAGAAACAAGCAATCAAGATTTCTGGCTCTCACAGACCTGTAACTTCTTCTTTAAGAGTCTCCTCTTTCCTCCACTCATTACCTGTAGTAATGGCACCTGTTTAAACTTGTTATCAGTATAAAAAGACACCTGTGCACACCCTCAAACAGTCTGACTCCAAACTCCACTATGGTGAAGACCAAAGAGCTGTCAAAGGACACCAGAAACAAAATTGTAGCCCTGCACCAGGCTGGGAAGACTGAATCTGCAATAGCCAACCAGCTTGGAGTGAAGAAATCAACTGTGGGAGCAATAATTAGAAAATGGAAGACATACAAGACCACTGTTAATCTCCCTCGATCTGGTGCTCCACGCAAAATCCCACCCCGTGGGGTCAGAATGATCACAAGAACAGTGAGCAAAAATCCCAGAACCACGCGGGGGGACCTAGTGAATGAACTGCAGAGAGCTGGGACCAATGTAACAAGGCCTACCATAAGTAACACACTACGCCACCATGGACTCAGATCCTGCAGTGCCAGACGTGTCCCACTGCTTAAGCCTGTACATGTCCGGGCCCGTCTGAAGTTTGCTAGAGAGCATTTGGATGATCCAGAGGAGTTTTGGGAGAATGTCCTATGGTCTGATGAAACCAAACTGGAACTGTTTGGTAGAAACACAACTTGTCGTGTTTGGAGGAAAAAGAATACTGAGTTGCATCCATCAAACACCATACCTACTGTAAAGCATGGTGGTGGAAACATCATGCTTTGGGGCTGTTTCTCTGCAAAGGGGCCAGGACGACTGATCCGGGTACATGAAAGAATGAATGGGGCCATGTATCGTGAGATTTTGAGTGCAAACCTCCTTCCATCAGCAAGGGCATTGAAGATGAAACGTGGCTGGGTCTTTCAACATGACAATGATCCAAAGCACACCGCCAGGGCAACAAAGGAGTGGCTTCGTAAGAAGCATTTCAAGGTCCTGGAGTGGCCTAGCCAGTCTCCAGATCTCAACCCTATAGAAAACCTTTGGAGGGAGTTGAAAGTCCGTGTTGCCAAGCGAAAAGCCAAAAACATCACTGCTCTAGAGGAGATCTGCATGGAGGAATGGGCCAACATACCAACAACAGTGTGTGGCAACCTTGTGAAGACTTACAGAAAACGTTTGACCTCTGTCATTGCCAACAAAGGATATATCACAAAGTATTGAGATGAAATTTTGTTTCTGACCAAATACTTATTTTCCACCATAATATGCAAATAAAATGAAAAAAAAAACAGACAATGTGATTTTCTGGATTTTTTTTTCTCAGTTTGTCTCCCATAGTTGAGGTCTACCTATGATGTAAATTACAGACGCCTCTCATCTTTTTAAGTGGTGGAACTTGCACTATTGCTGACTGACTAAATACTTTTTTGCCCCACTGTATGTACAGCTGGTATAACCTGGGCATCTCCAATATATAATTATACATGTACAGCTGGTATAACCTGGGCATTTCCTGTATATAATTATACTGTATATGTATAGCCAGTATAACCTGGGCATCTCCTGTATATAATTATACTGTATATGTATAGCCAGTATAACCTGGGCATCTCCTGTATATAATTATATATGTACAGCTGGTATATCCTGGACATCTCCTGTATATAATTATATATGTACAGCCGGTATAACCTGGGCATCTCCTGTATATAATTATATCTGTACAGCAGGTATAACCTGGGCATCTCCTGTATATAGTTATATATGTACAGCCGATATAACCTGGACATCTCTTGTATATAATTATATATGTACAGCTGGTATAACCTGGGCATCTCCTGTATATAATTATAGAATCATAGAATGGTAGAGTTGGGTGGGCCCTTTCCGGGCCATCTGGTCCAACCCCCTGCTCAAAGCAGGATTCGCTAAATCATCCCAGTCAGATGTCTGTCCAGCCTCTGTGTGAAGACTTCTATTGAAGGAGAACTCACCACTTCTCGTGGCAGCCTGTTCCACTCATTGATCACTCTAACTGTCATAAAGTTTTTTCTAATATCTAATCTGTGTCTCCTCCCATTCAGTTTCATCCCATTGCTTCTAGTCTTTCCTTGTGCAAATGAGAATAAAGTTGATCCTTCTACAATGTGACAGCCCTTTAGATATTTGTAGACAGCCATTAAGTCTCCTCTCAGTCTTCTCTTTTGCAAATAATTATGTATGTACAGCTGATATAACCTGGATATCTCCTGTATATAATTATGTATAGTACTGTATGTACATCCGGTATAACCTGGGCATCTCCTGTATATAATTATATATGTACAGCTGGTATAACCTGGACATCTCTTGTATATAATTATATATGTACAGCTGGTATAACCTGGGCATCTCCTGTATATAATTATATATGTACTGCCGGTATAACCTGGGCATCTCCTGTGTACAATTATTTACAGTATGTACATCCGGTATCACCTGGGCATCTCCTGTATGTAGTTATATATGTACAGCTGGTATAACCTGGACATCTCTTGAATATAATTATATATGTACTGCCGGTATAACCTGGGCATCTCCTGTGTACAATTATTTACAGTATGTACATCCGGTATAGCCTGGGCATCTCCTGTATATAATTATATATATATATATATATATATTTATATTTAGCCAGTATAACCTGGGCATCTCCTGCATATAGTTATATATGTAGAGCTGGTATAACCTGGGCATCTCATGTATATGGACAGCCGGTATAACTCGGGCATCTCCTGTATATAATTATACTGTATCTCCTGTGTATAATTATATACGTATAGCTGGTGTAATCTCTTGTACATAATTATATACAGTATGCACAGCTGGTATAACCTGGGCATCTTCTGTATATAATTATATATGTACAGCCGGTATAACCTGGGCATCTCCTGTATATAATTATATATGTACAGCCGGTATAACCTGGGCATCTCCTGTATATAATTATATATGTACAGCTGGTATAACCTGGGTATCTCCTGTATATAATTATACATGTACAGCCGGTATAACCTGGGCATCTCCTGTATACAGTTATATATGTACAGCTGGTATAATCTGGGCATCTCCTGTATATAATCATCTATGTACAGCTGGTATAACCTGGGCATCTCCTGTATATAATCATCTATGTACAGCTGGTATAACCTGGGATTCTGTGTAAGTTCTGGGTGTTGGATATAGGAGGAGACTATAGGGATCTCACGGGTAAAAATCTCCTCCAATATTTTACCAGCAAATTGTCGTGATCCAGACCGGGTTTGGAGTCCTGTTTTCCCTTATTCCCGGTCTGGTCATGAAGGGGTTAACCTTTCCCAGCCTCAGTCTGGGGTTAGGTTGGCTATTTATCGACGCCGCTTCCTGCAGGCGATGTCGGTTATAGTTTTTTTTTTGCCTAGGGCTGCTGTAGCTGAATCTGATTGCTCTGATTCGTCCTGCTGCGTTTGCTGTCTGAACCCGTTTCTCTGTTTTCCCCTATTCCCGTCCTGACTCACTGTTTCCCTTTAGTATACTGACTCCCTGGTTTTGACTTGACTTGTATCCTGACCTGCTTCTGAATTTTGTCTTCTGGCTTATCCTCTCCAGACCGTTACTAATTACCTGGCTTGTCTCTGACCGTGAGTTTGCTTATTCCTTTGGTACTGCGCTACAGTCTAGGATTTGACCCGGCTTGTTTGACTATTATGCTGCCACCTTGGGTAGCCCGGCTGCTTCATTGTAGGCCAGCTCTGTTTAGGTGCAATCCTTCCTCCACTCTACTGCCATCTGGTGGAGCCTGCACCTACCTGCTTTGCAGCAGCATGACACTAGTTGCTAACAGCCTCCATGTTTCCAGTCCAGCTTGGTGAAAGTGGCACTGAAGTTGCAATTAGGGCACTGAAAATGTAATGGATACGGACCCTGTTACTGATTATATATTAGGCCCAAGAGGTCTGGCTCCACCTCTGCGGGGCATGACATGTCACGGGACACTACATTCTGCACTTCACGTTGTTTTGATATTATATCTCTGGATCTACAGAACACTTGTAGCCAGCAGCAGACAGACCAAAGGATCAACCTATGTAGCCGCACAGGGGCCCAAGAAGTGAGGGGCCCACTTCCACCTCTGTCACTGACACGTTATCAAAGGGCCCATATACTGTTCTTGAATAATGGCCTCTTCTGTGTCCTCTTCTGCTTTTGGCCATAGATAATAGAGGAAAGTAGAAGCTATGACACCGGAGAACGTTAGACCCCATTTCCTCCCATATGTCTCCTTCATAGTTCTTAAAAGTGCCCCCTACTGGTGAAGACACGCAGCCCATAGTGGAGTTGGGGGACCTATTGGATGGGTAACTACGGTACAGTTACTGACGACCTCGGAGAAGGATCCGCTGATAGTGGAGCGTCCAGTTATGGAGAACCTTGATTGAACTTTTCACAGTTTGTTGTTGCAGTCTGTGGGGGGACGAGGTGTTGAGTGGTCTCCTTGTACATAGATAGACGTCCACAATAGGGTCAGGTGTGTGTGAAAGGACCCTAAAGAGTCAAGAAGAGGTCACTGGACTCTGCTGTCAGCAGGTCGTTGGCATCTCCTGAAGGGTTGTCGTGATAGAAAGTGCGCATGGAATCCATCACGCAGGGCAGACAGAGATGAAGTTGAAGATCAGGATAAGACCACCAAGGCAGAGCACATTAAAGCGAGACCTCCCTCATTTTCATCCAACAGAATGTTTATTATTGTACCCATATAAGACGCGAAGAGATGGAATTAAGAATCACATGACCTAATGGACCGCAGTGAGCGCAGATCTGGAAAAATATGTGGATGAGATGGTTCTGATGGGTGGAGATGTCCAAGTGTCTCCACACACAACGTAACACCGAAGAAATATAATAGAGAGGAATGTATCCACCATGGAGAACATTGCCGTGATATAGCTAAGCGAAGGGATATAATATCAGATGTGCAACTCAGGGGCGAAAATTAAGTGCCCCCTCTAATAGGTCCCCTCGTCTTCAGTCTGAAGCATGATAGAAGAATCCCGAAAACTCAATGTCACCAATAATGGAAGACAAAAAAGAATGAACTCCCCCCAAATCATTTTATAGACCTGTCAGAAAGAGCTTAGATTTGTGTTGACATCAATGAAACAATGTTACAGTTTATTTAACAGATTGCAGAATTGATAAATATCTGATATGATCCAGAGTCTGGTCCAGAAAAAGGGAATCAGAACCGGAAACCATTGTACAAAGTCATAAAATGAGATACAATGTAATAATGAAACCTGAGCCAATGCAAACACTTCACGGAGATGTAATGAGTTCTGCTATTTCCTTGGAGCCCTTTAATCTGAGGATTGGGACCTGCTTCAATCTCTCACATCCCAGATCATTTGTCAATCAACAGTAAATGGCTGTTAAGGACTCTGCAGACTGAACACAAAGAGAAAAGACACCAGAGACACACTCCTCTCATTACAGTACTATCAATAGTCTCTAACAGATTCTCCCCAGAGTCTAATGTAGCGGCAGGTTTGGTCTCAGAAACAAATTAACTCTCTCATCAGGGATAAAAGACAAACAAAAGAGAATGTGACTATAATACTGCCATATATGTACAAGAATATCACTTCTATAATACTGCTCCTATGTACAAGAATATAACTACTATAATACTGCCCCCTATATACAAAAATATAACTACTATAATACTGCCCCCATGTACAAGAATATAACTGCTATAATACTGCCCCCTATATACAAGAATATAACTACTATAATACTGCCCCTATGTACAAGAATATCACTACTATAATACTGCCCCCTATGTACAAGACTATAACTACTATAATACTGCCCCTATATATAAGAATATAACTAGTGTAATACTGCCCCTATGTACAAGAATATAACTACTATAATACTGCCCCCTATGTACAAGAATGTAACTACTATAATACTGCCCCTATGTACAAGAATATAACTACTATAATACTGCTCCTAAGTACAAGAATTTAACTACTATAATACTGCCCCCTATGTACAAGAGTATAACTACTATAATACTGCCCCTATATACAAGAATATAACTACTATAATACTGCCCCTATATACAAGAATATAACTACTATAATACTGCCCCCTATGTACAAGAATATAACTACTATAATACTGTCCCCTATATACAAGAATATAACTACTATAATACTGCTCCCTATGTACAAGAATATAACTACTATAATACTGCCCCTATATACAAGAATATAACTACTATAATACTGCCCCTATGTACAGGAATATAACTACTATAATACTGCCCCTATATACAAGAATATAACTACTATAATACTGCCCCTATGTACAGGAATATAACTACTATAATACTGCCCCTATGTACAAGAATATAACTACTATAATACTGCCCCCTATGTACAAGAATGTAACTACTATAATGCCCCTATGTACAAGAATATAACTACTATAATACTGCTCCTAAGTACAAGAATTTAACTACTATAATACTGCCCCCTATGTACAAGAGTATAACTACTATAATACTGCCCCTATATACAAGAATATAACTACTATAATACTGCCCCCTATATACAAGAATATAACTACTATAATACTGCCCCTATATACAAAAATATAACTACTATAATACTGCCCCCATGTACAAGAATATAACTGCTATAATACTGCCCCCTATATACAAGAATATAACTACTATAATACTGCCCTTATGTACAAGAATATCACTACTATAATACTGCCCCTATGTACAAGAATATAACTACTATAATACTGCCCCTATATATAAGAATATAACTAGTGTAATACTGCCCCTATGTACAAGAATATAACTACTATAATACTGCCCCCTATGTACAAGAATGTAACTACTATAATACTGCCCCTATGTACAAGAATATAACTACTATAATACTGCTCCTAAGTACAAGAATTTAACTACTATAATACTGCCCCCTATGTACAAGAGTATAACTACTATAATACTGCCCCTATATACAAGAATATAACTACTATAATACTGCCCCCATGTACAAGAATATAACTGCTATAATACTGCCCCCTATATACAAGAATATAACTGCTATAATACTGCCCCTATGTACAAGAATATCACTACTATAATACTCCCCCCTATGTACAAGAATATAACTACTATAATACTGCCCCTATATACAAGAATATAACTACTATAATACTGCCCCTATGTACAGGAATATAACTACTATAATACTGCCCCTATATACAAGAATATAACTACTATAATACTGCCCCTATGTACAAGAATATCACTACTATAATACTCCCCCCTATGTACAAGAATATAACTACTATAATACTGCCCCTATATACAAGAATATAACTACTATAATACTGCCCCTATATACAAGAATATAACTACTATAATACTGCCCCTATGTACAGGAATATAACTACTATAATACTGCCCCTATGTACAAGAATATAACTACTATAATACTGCCCCCTATGTACAAGAATGTAACTACTATAATACTGCCCCCTATGTACAAGAATGTAACTACTATAATACTGCCCCTATGTACAAGAATATAACTACTATAATACTGCTCCTAAGTACAAGAATTTAACTACTATAATACTGCCCCCTATGTACAAGAGTATAACTACTATAATACTGCCCCTATATACAAGAATATATCTACTATAATACTGCCCCCTATGTACAAGAATATAACTAATATAATACTGTCCCCTATATACAAGAATATAACTACTATAATACTGCTCCCTATGTACAAGAATATAACTACTATAATACTGCCCCTATATACAAGAATATAACTACTATAATACTGCCCCTATGTACAGGAATATAACTACTATAATACTGCCCCTATATACAAGAATATAACTACTATAATACTGCCCCTATGTACAGGAATATAACTACTATAATACTGCCCCTATATACAAGAATATAACTACTATAATACTGCCCCTATGTACAAGAATAGAACTACTATAATACTGCCCCTATGTACAAGAATATAACTACTATAATACTGCTCCTATGTACAAGAATATAACTACTATAATACTGCCCCCTATGTACAAGAATATAACTACTATAATACTGCCGCTATGTACAAGAATATAACTACTATAATACTGCCCCCTATGTACAAGAATATAACTACTATAATACTGCCCCTATGTACAAGAATATAACTACTATAATACTGCCCCTATGTACAAGAATATAACTACTATAATACTGCTCCCTATGTACAAGAATATAACTACTATAATACTGCCCCCTATGTACAAGAATATAACTACTATAATACTGCCCCTATGTACAAGAATAGAACTACTATAGTACTGCCCCCTATGTACAAGAATATAACTACTATAATACTGCCCCCTATGTACAAGAATATAACTACTATAATACTGCCCCTATGTACAAGAATATAACTACTATAATACTGCTCCCTATGTACAAGAATATAACTACTATAATACTGCCCCCTATGTACAAGAATATAACTACTATAATACTGCCCCTATGTACAAGAATATAACTACTATAATACTGCCCCTATGTACAAGAATATAACTACTATAATACTGCCCCCTATGTACAAGAATATAACTACTATAATACTGCCCCTATGTACAAGAATATAACTACTATAGTACTGCCCCCTATGTACAAGAATATAACTACTATAATACTGCCCCTATGTACAAGAATATAACTACTATAATACTGCCCCTATGTACAAGAATATAACTACTATAATACTGCCCCTATGTACAAGAATATAACTACTATAATACTGCTCCTATGTACAAGAATATAACTACTATAATACTGCCCCCTATGTACAAGAATATAACTACTATAATACTGCCCCTATGTACAAGAATATAACTACTATAATTCTGCCCCTATGTACAAGAATATAACTACTATAGTACTGTCCCCTATGTACAAGAATATAACTACTATAATACTGCCCCTATGTACAAGAATATAACTACTATAATACTGCCTCCTAGCTGTGAGGTTGTGTGTCAGTGGTTCTCCTGATGTCTGGAGCAAGCCCAGGGAGGGGCCACCCTGGGCGGGGAAGCTCCCCTGGCAAGGCCCAGGCTTCCCGGCCTACACTGGGACTAGCCTCTCAGGCTTCTACTAATGGGAATGTTAATCCCAAAGCCGCTGTGAGTCCAGTGAATGCAGCGAGTCAAAGCTGCAGCAGTTCTATGAAGAAGGAAACAGTTGTGAGTAAAGTTTTGGGAGGAAAACCTTCTCCAGTTCCAGCAAAGAAACAAGAAGGCAACGTGTCAGTGTGTGATGGAAACCAGCAGAATGTGAGGTCTTGTAGCTCCCCAGTCAGTAAGCAGCTCCTGCCAGGTGCACAGGTGAGATCGGCCCCAGCTGGGCAGATCACCTCTGCTGCTTCCAGGCAGAGACGGACGTCTTTGGAAAGACAGACAATGCAGGAGAACCTACAGCAGCATGGCAGTATGGCGCGGTCAGGACGCACACGGTCACAGTCAGGTGGCAGCGATAAACCTGCTGCGGAGCCTGCATCCAGCCAAGGGGCCACAAAACCATCCGTGGTGGACCCGCACAAGACAGGATTCAAAACCCCTGTACCCGTGGTCAAGACTAAGCCTGTGGAGCCGGCGCGTGCACCCGAGCTGCAGCTAGCGGATGAGATACCGGGACTTGTCCGAAAACTGGGTGAGTTACAGCAGCAAAAAAAAGCGCTGCAAATGGAGGTAGACTTCATCTATAGCCTAAAGACCACTAATCCTGCCAGTAATGAGGCGTATGACCTGAGACTGAACACACTGGGTGTACAGCTGGCGAGTGTTGTGCAGGACACTGAATCTGTGCTGGAGAGCATGGGGCCCCTGGCAGAGACCTACAGGAACCGCGAGCGGTTCGCCTCCTATAAGCAGGACTGTGCTGTAGAGGCCAGGACCCCTGATGTTCAGGATGGGACCCCCCAGCAGCGGACACGGCCAGTGTTACAGGCTGCCCGCTTCTGCTTCCAGGAGGGTAAACAACTGCAGCAGCAGGCAGCTCAGTGTGAACAGGAGCATACACTTCAGACTGCAGCAGAGGCACCACAGGTCCCAGAGTGCCCCACACAGGAGCAGGACAGTATATGTGAGACTGTGCTGATGAGACAGCCGAGTGTGAACAGGAGCACACACTGCAGACTCCAGCAGAGGCACCACAGGTCCCAGAATGCCCCACACAGGAGCAGGACAGTATATGTGAGACTGTTTGTGGTGATGAGACAGCCGAGTGTGAACAGGAGCACACACTGCAGACTCCAGCAGAGGCACCACAGGTCCCAGAATGCCCCACACAGGAGCAGGACAGTATTTCTGAGACTGTTTGTGCTGATGAGGCTGAGGCACAGACTGTGGCTGGGGATGCTGTGCCCATGGGGTCGGGGGTTGGAGGGGTTTCATATTCTGTAATGGACGTCGCACTGTCTGATGATAATGATGCTGCTCATGATAATGTGCAAGATATGTGTGATTATCCCCCTTTGCCATCCAGTCCACAGGGTGTGACAGCCCCCCCTGCTGCAGGCCCTCTCCCTGTCAGTCAGCCCAGTGTGACCCAGCAGGTGCCCCCCAGGAATGCCTGGAGCCGCGGCGCCCCATCCTTCACTTCCAGCGCCAGGTATACCGGCCAGACATTCAAGCGCATTAATGTGGTGCGGTTTAAATACATAGGTGCCAAGGAGGATCTGCCACAACGCAGGTATGTGGTGAGAGAGCTGCTCTGCGGCCAGATGGGGTTTGTGGCAAATGAGATACTGGCAGTGTCTAATCTTCAGGACAGGCAGGGCTACGAGGTCGGCTTCAAGCTCATGTCTGACCTGGATAGATTCTGGGCCAATTACCCCAAGTTCAGAGATGCTGAGGGCTGGAATAAGTTTGTGTTGGTTCCTATCTCCAGGCCGGACACTGTCACAGTAAACATCACCTTCTGGAATGAGGCCGTTCCTCCACAGGACATCGAGGTGTGGCTCCGGAGACACTGTGACCTCGTCTCTGGACTCACCAAGGTCAGAGATGAGGATGGTATCTGGACAATGGGGTGGCGGGTCTTGGTAAAATTGCGGCAATGTAATAACATCACTGCCCACTTACCCAACTCCTTCTTCATTGGGAGGGAGAAGGGAAGGTGTTATTATCCCGGGCAACCCAGAAAGTGCTTCAAATGTGGTGGGAAAGGTCATCTGGCAAACGCCTGTACTGTGGTGAAGTGCAGTCTGTGTGGGGCAATCGGCCATGTCGCTGCAGACTGCCGGGACGTCAGGTGCAACCTCTGTGGTAGGATGGGCCACCCTCACAGGGACTGTCCAGACGCCTGGCACAACATCTGCAGAGTCTTCCCTGATGAGTTAGTGATGGCAGGGGCAGAGGCTCAGGAGGATGAGGATGTGGTGGCAGGGACACATGAGGAGGAGTGTTTAATGTCAGGAGAGATGTTGACCAGCTCAGATGCCCACCAGGAGTCCACTCAGGCAGCACCAGAGAAGCAGGGTGCAGAGGGGAACATGGAGGTCGTCCATCAGGTCCAGCAGCCTCAGATAGCCCCCCCTTCAGCATCGCTGTCTGTATCTGATGACTGGAGCATTAATAATAATAAAAGGAAGAAAAAGAACACATCCTCCCGTAAACCTGAGGCAGAATATGACACTGGTCAGAGTGCTAGTAAGAAGGTTCAGAATTCTGCAGGAGTGATGGTCGTGTCCAACAAGTATGGAGTTTTATCTGACTCCAATGGTGACGATTATGAGGAAGAGTTGAGGAAAGTTGATGCTGAGTGTGACAGGGACATAGAGGACCATCCCCCACCAAAGCGGAAGCCCTTATCTGTAGACCCTCAGGTAGAGTCTGACATGGACACCAGTGGTGGACAGAACATCTCTGACTCATGATGATGGCTATTACTCTGCTCCTTCTATATTGTGTTGTGATGGCGGGGTTCTCATTGACAGTGACCTCGAGCAATGTGAATAGCATTAAGCTGAGGAGAACTAGACACACGGTGTATGAACATCTCAAATATCTGGACACAGATGTCATCTTCCTGCAGGAGACACGACTGACATCTCTGGGGCTTATGAGAGAGGCTGAGAGGGAATGGCGGTCCGGTCCTTCTTTCTGGTCACTGGCTGTGGAGCCTTACGCCGGGGTCGCTGTCCTGTTTAACACCAATGATGTGACTGTGCATAGGATGACGGAGGTGGTCATGGGAAGATGTCTGGTCCTGGAAGTCACTGTCCATGGGAGGCGACTCCGGCTTATTAACATCTATGGGCCACAGACAGTGACGGACAGGATCCAGCTGTTTAATGACGTCAAGCCTTACCTCTTCACTTCTCTTCCAGTGGTGATGGCGGGGGACTTTAATGCCATAATGACATCAGGTGACAGCTCCTCGGGCAGGGCAGTGACCAGGGACGGTAAGGTCCTACATAACGTTATAATGCAGGCAGGACTGACCGACGTTTTCACACAGGGTGGGCGACAGCCAAAATTCACGTATTCATGTTCCAACAGGAGCAGTAGGATAGATTTTGCTTTTGTCAGTCCTACTGAGGCTGTCGGCGCCCTGATTGAGAAGATCGTCCCTTACTCTGATCACCTCGCCTTGTGCTTCTCTTTGGGTTCCTCTAACCGTCCGGACATTGGTAGAGGGTTGTGGAAGCTTAATTCCAGTCTCCTGGATGATGCCTATGTTCAGAGTCGTGTTCACTCCCTTATCCAGCTTCATCTAGACAGGGTTGACTTCTATGACAACATGACCGACTGGTGGGAGGACGTCAAGGAGGATATCAGATCCCTCTTAAAGAGACTGTCAGTTAATAAAGGGAGGAATAAGTACAGCCAGTACCTAAAGCTGCGCAAAGAATTGGAGTCACTGTATTCGGCGGGTGGGGATGACAAAGTGAAGATCGACCGGCTGAAATCTGAGATAAAGCAGTATCAGTATAGCAGGTATAGCTCCCTGGTTCTTGAACGGGATTATGGGTCCTTAGGGGCCCCTGATCCCTTTGAGAATTGCAGGGAGAGGGTGGCCAAAAAAATGGTCACGGGTCTCATTGACTCCCAGGGTGTATTGCAGGATTCACGGGAGGGTATCCTGGAGGTGGTGAGATCTTACTATGCTGACTTGTTTCAGAGGAAAGTTTTGGATAAAGATAAGATGGCTCAATTCTTGGAGGCAACTCCAGCGCCTGATACTAATGATCTGGACTTTTCTCCTTTGACAGCAGAATTAACGGTGGAAGAAGTTAAGGAGGCCATTGATAAGTTACATCTGAAGAAGGCACCAGGTCCGGATGGTATAGCAGCAGAATTTTATAAGAAATTCAGAGACCTCCTGGCTCCAATTCTCGTGGATGTGTATAGAAATTGTCTAGAAAATCACCTGATGCCTCCATCCATGAGAGTGTCCTCGTTAATTCTGCTGTCTAAAGGTAAAGAGCCGAGTGACATCAAGAACTGGAGGCTGATTGCCCTCTTGAATGTGGACAGGAAGATTCTAGCAAAGATCCTATTTTCTAGATTAGTCTGTTTGTCCCCGGCACTGTTGGCAGGCTCTCAGTTTGGCACAGTAAAAGGGCGGAACATCTCTGGAGCAGTCATCTCGATACGAGAGATGTTTGAGAGATGTAAAGCTCTGCGGTGTGGGAGATATGTTGTTAGTCTGGACCAGGCTAAAGCCTTTGGCAGGGTTGATCATGACTATCTGTGGGCCACTTTGTCAAAGTACGGTATTCCGGGACAATTTGTGGATTGGGTGAAGACGTTGTACAGAGAGGCGGTGAGCTTTCCTCTGATTAATGGTTGGCAGGGTGGCACTTTTGGAGTTGGGGCGGGGGTGAGACAGGGCTGCCCAATGAGTCCGCTCCTGTATGTTTTTGCCCTAGACCCGTTTCTGAGGTCACTGCAGGAGTGCGATTTTCAGGGGGTGCCGGTCCCCCACTGCCCGCCTCTGAATGTTGTTGCCTATGCGGACGATGTGACGCTGGTGATCTCCAATCCTCGTGAGGTGCAGATGTTATCTGCGTCCATCAGAAGCTACTCAGAGGCCTCCGGGTCTCTGGTCAACCTTGAAAAGAGTCAAGCTCTGTGGACATTAGATACTGAGCCCAGCTTTGATCTGCCGCAGTTTTCCAAAGCCTCCACCCATATTAAGATCCTAGGGGTTAAATTTGGGAGGGATGAGAATGCCACGCTAAATTGGGAGGAGAAATTGGAAACCGGAAATGCAAAGGTTCAGCGATGGAAGAACTGGAGGCTGACCTACAGAGAAAGGGTCACAATGTTGAAGACTTACCTGGTCCCCGTTTTCTTGTATGTCTCTGTCATTTTCCCTTTACCAGAATCTTTCTCAGCGAGGCTCTTCAGCCTGTTCTTCCAGCTCTTGTGGGGGAATAGGATGAACCTGATAAAGAGGGGAATAACATACCTACGGCGGAGAGAGGGTGGGCTGGATATGTTGAATCCAAGGGTTTTCTTTGACTCCTTGTTTCTAAAGGTGAATTTTGGGAACATGGACTCAAACAGTAGCTCCCTGTGGGTAAATAGTATCAGGTACTGGATATTGCCTTTTGCAGAATCTTGGGTGCGAGGCGGCAGTCTCAAGAGGAGGAGATGGACAGGTGACCACCTCCCCCAGTATCTGGACTATGGTCTGAAGTGTGTTAGGAGGTGGGGACTGGAGAGGTCTTACATTGAGAGCAGTACGAGAAGAGACCTGTATTCTCGTGTATGTAGGACTTTCTTCTACTCTCCACTGGCCCTGAGAGATTGTGTCACCACCACCCTGCAGGAAAGCCTTAGGTTCCTAAACGGGAAACGGCTACCTCCTAAACTGTTTGATGTCACTTGGCTTTCACTGCATAGTCGGCTCTTTGTCAGAGGGAACCTGAAACATCTGTGTGTCTCTGATCGGAATTGTCCCCTTGGTTGTCAGCAGGAGGAGACTATGGAGCACTTTATATGTGATTGCTGGGAAGGAAGGAAGATCTGGGAGGAAGTGTCAGATAATCTAAAAATCCCCAGACTGCGGTCCCTAAAGTATCCTGACATAATCTATGGTGTCCCCTCCACTGTTAGTGACATCAACAGAGAGACAATGTACATTATAATCAGTGTCATCAAATACTATCACTGGCACATGAGAACCCGGGTGTCACTGCACAATGAGCCGTTCGATCACACCGCTGCCGCCAATCAGGTTATGTCAGAACTCCGGTGGATAAAATCACTGGAAGTTGGAAGGAGTCCAAGAAACATAACGTTATGGAGAAACATAAAATTCAGTTAGAAAATATGATAATTTTTTTTTTTTTTTTTTTCTAACTTTCTTTTTCTATCCCCAGGTGTGGACACTTTAATTTATTTATGAATATGATCTGATTATTAGTGCTGTGTATATATTACCTAAGTGGTTTGTGTTTTGTAATACTGGATGATTTTTGTTTTATTATAATTGTATTTATGTTTGGGTTTTATAATAAAAATTGCCCCCTATGTGCAAGAATATAACTACTATAATACTGCTCCTATGTACCAGAATATAACTACTATAATACTGCCCCTATGTACAGGAATAACTACTATAATACTGCCCCTATGTACAAGAATATAACTACTATAATACTGCCTCCTATGTACAAGAATATAACTACTATATTACTGCCCCTATATGCAAGAATATAACTCCTATAATACTGCTCCTATGTACAAGAATATAACTCCTATAATACTGCTCCTATGTACAAGAATATAACTACTATAATACTGCCCCTATATACAAGAATATAACTACTATAATACTGCCCCTATATGCAAGAATATAACTACTATAATACTGCTCCTATGTACAAGAATATAACTACTATAATACTGCCCCTATGTGCAAGAATATAACTACTATAATACTGCCCCCTATGTACAAGAATATAACTACTATAATACTGCCTCCTATGTACAGGAATATAACTACTATAATACTGCCCCCTATATACAAGAATATAACTACTATAATACTGGTTCAATATACAAGAATATAACTACTATAATACTGCCCCCTATGTACAAGAATATAACTACTATAATACTGCTCCTATGTACAAGAATATAACTACTATAATACTGCCCCCTATGTACAAGAATATAACTACTATAATACTGCCCCTATATGCAAGAATATAACTCCTATAATACTGCTCCTATGTACAAGAATATAACTACTATAATACTGCTCCTATGTACAAGAATATAACTACTATAATACTGCTCCTATGTACAAGAATATAACTACTATAATACTGCTCCTATGTACAATAATATAACTACTATAATACTGTCCCTATATACAAGAATATAACTACTATAATACTGCCCCTATGTACAAGAATATAACTACTATAATACTGCCCCTATGTACAAGAATATAACTACTATAATACTGCCCCTATATACAAGAATATAACTACTATAATACTGCCCCTATGTACAAGAATATAACTACTATAATACTGCCCCTATGTACAAGAATATAACTACTATAATACTGCCCCTATGTACAAGAATATAACTACTATAATACTGCCCCTATGTACAAGAATATAACTACTATAATACTGCCCCTATGTACAAGAATATAACTACTATAATACTGTCCACTATGTACAAGAATATAACTACTATAATACTGTCCCTATATACAAGAATATAACTACTATAATACTGTCCACTATGTACAAGAATATAACTACGATAATACTGCCCCCTATGTACAAGAATATAACTACTATAATACTGCCCCTATGTACAAGAATATAACTACTATAATACTGCTCCTATGTACAAGAATATAACTACTATAATACTGCTCCTATGTACAAGAATATAACTACTATAATACTGTCCACTATGTACAAGAATATAACTACTATAATACTGCTCCTATGTACAAGAATATAACTACTATAATACTGTCCACTATGTACAAGAATATAACCACTATAATACTGCCCCTATGTACAAGAATATAACTACTATAATACTGCTCCCCTATGTACAAGAATATAACTACTATAATACTGCTCCTATGTACAAGAATATAACTACTATAATACTGCCCCCTATGTACAAGAATATAACTACTATAATACTGTCCACTATGTACAAGAATATAACTACTATAATACTGTCCCTATATACAAGAATATAACTACTATAATACTGCTCCTATGTACAAGAATATAACTACTATAATACTGTCCCTATGTACAAGAATATAACTACTATAATACTGCTCCTATGTACAAGAATATAACTACTATAATACTGCCTCCTATGTACAAGAATATAACTACTATAATACTGCTCCCCTATGTACAAGAATATAACTACTATAATACTGCTCCTATGTACAAGAATATAACTACTATAATACTGCCCCCTATGTACAAGAATATAACTACTATAATACTGTCCACTATGTACAAGAATATAACTACTATAATACTGTCCCTATATACAAGAATATAACTACTATAATACTGCTCCTATGTACAAGAATATAACTACTATAATACTGCTCCTATGTACAAGAATATAACTACTATAATACTGCCCCCTATGTACAAGAATATAACTACTATAATACTGTCCCTATATACAAGAATATAACTACTATAATACTGCTCCTATGTACAAGAATATAACTACTATAATACTGCTCCTATGTACAAGAATATAACTACTATAATACTGCCCCTTTGTATAAGAATATAACTACTATAATACTGCTCCTATGTACAAGAATATAACTACTATAATACTGCCCCTATGTACAAGAATATAACTACTATAATACTGCTCCTATGTACAAGAATATAACTACTATAATACTGCCCCTATGTACAAGAATATAACTACTATAATACTGCCCCTATTTATTTGTTTTACTCCCTTCTATAGCACCATTAATTCCACAGTGCTTTACATACATTATCATCGCTGTCCCCGATGGGGCTCACAATCTAAATTCCCTATCACTTTGTCATGTGGGAGGAAACTGGAGTGCCCGGAGGAAACCCACGCAAACACGGGGAGAACATACAAACTCCTTGCAGATGTTGTCCTTGGTGGGATTTGAACCCAGGACCCCAGCGCTGCAAGGCTACAGTGTTAACCACTGATCCACCATGGAGCACCTGAATTTTGTTTTTGTAGGATATGGTTGTTTCTGGACACTTTGGAGAAGGCGCCCCCTATTCTCAGTAATTCCTGTGGTTGGCCTACGCTGTCACTTTCCTGGTGGTATTATTAGGACGCCTCTCACCCTTAGGCTCGGTGACACTGTCCAGGTCTGCAGGGAGACGCTGTCTTCGGTTTTGCTCACTAATGCAGTTTTTGTAGGTAGACTGTAATAATATTATGAAGTCTGTTGGTGTAATAGGCCCGGAGATACGTATCAGCACATTTACATTTTATTAGAGTCTCGCGTTTCCAGCTTTCAGTTAATTGTGTTTTGCTTTTAGATATCTGTGTGTGGAGATGGATTATAGAAGGTGCCGGAGAGGAAACGTCTCGTACTGCGCAGTAATATGACTTTCCAGAATAACAGCTGCTAATCTCTTGCAGAAGCAAAACAATGTTTGGATTGGACGTGTCGCAGAGCGATGGCGTAAATCTCCGTACTTGTAGAACTGTTAATTACTGATGATGGCGCGTCACATCCAGTCCCAGGGAGAGCGAGGACGGGACTCGGAGAAGATGATGTTACATGGCGACTGCCTGACCCAATCACATCCATTCAGAACCATTCCTGCACAGATATTTCCGGGAACTAAATCAGAAATATGGAAAGCGGGGGAGGGGGATCTCATTTCATCCAAGAATTTTATTAAATTATGTTTTACGTATCAAGAGTCATGGCTAATAAAAATGTATGAAGCCAAGATGGAAGTAAAATCCTTGTGTCAGGAGCTGACATTGTATGGTCTAGTCTCCTGAGAAGCTTAATATTCGTAGCTGTAGTAATTAGTCTCCATCTGCTTTCTCTTTCTTTTGTGTTACTCTTTCCTTTTCTTATTCCTCTTCTTTTTAGCTTCTCTTCCCTTTTTCGCCCCCTGTGTTTCCCTTTGCTTCTGTTCTTTCAGTCTTGTATGTCGTTATCATCGTCTTCCTAGTCTCCTGCTTGGTCTTTGTCTTCTTCATTGTTTCTTTACCTCCTCATTTCATTTTTCTCTTCTTCATTTCATGTTCCTTTACTTGTCTTCTTGTTAATAGTTTTCCTACTTCTTCTTCATCCTCTTTCTCTTCTTCACTTTCCTCTTATTCTTTTTCTATACTTTTATTTCATTTTGTAATCTCCTCTTTCTCATTCCTTTGCTCTGTGCTATTTTTCAGTTTTCTTCTTCAACCTCTTTTTCTTCTTATTCACCATATTTTTCTTACTTTCTTCCTTTACCTTCATTATTTCCTTTCCTTATTTCACCATCTCAATCATACTTTCTTTTCCATTTATTCTCTTCCTTTACTTTCTTTACTTTTCCTATGTTCTATTTCATCAGCTTCTTCGCTTTCTTGTCTGCTTTTTACATACCATTTTTCCTTCATCCTCTTCTTTCTGTCTAATCTTCTTCACCTTCTCCTTTTCCATTTCACACTTTTTCATAATCTTCCTCACTTTCTACCTAATAATAATAATCTTTATTTTTATATAGCGCTAACATATTCCGCAGCGCTTTACAGTTTGCACACATCATCATCGCTGTCCCCGATGGGGCTCACAATCTAAATTCCCTATCAGTATGTCTTTGGACTCAGTTATTTATTTCCTACACCGCTTCCTTTTTTCTTGTTCTTGATCTTCTTCATTTTCTTCCTTGTCTTTTCCTCTTTCTCATTCATCTATTTCCTTTTGATCTTATTGTCTTCCATCTTCTTCATCTTCATCACTTTCTTTTCCATTGTTTCTAACTTTAATTTACTAATTATTTCTCCTTGTCTTTTTCATTCTCCGTCATCATCTCCATCACCTTCTATCTGATCTCGTAATTTACGATAGGCTTTTATTTCCTCCATTTCTTCCTCATGTTCCTGCTCTTCCTTCTTCTTTGTCCTTCTTCTTCTTCCTTGCTCTTTTTCCTTCCACTTCTTTCATTCTTTCTTTCCTCTTCTACATTCCTTCTTTCTTTCCCCTCCCTTACCTTTTTCTATATTATTTTTCCTTCTTTTTCTTACTTCCTCCTTTCTCTTCTTCCTTCTTTCTTTCTCTTCCCCTTCCTTCTTCTTTCTTGTAGTTCTTATTTCTTCCTACTTCCTCTTCTTCCTTTCTCTTGCCTTTGTCTTTCTCCTCCCTTTTCTTCCTCTTTCTTTAAGTTCTTAACTTTGCCTTCTTCTTATCCTTCCTCTTCCCTGTTTTTAACTTCTCCTTCTTTCTTCTCTCCTGTAGTTCTTATCTCTGCCTCATTCCTCTTCTTCCTTCTTTCTTTCTCCTCCCCTTCCTTTTTTCTTGTAGTTCTTATCTCTTCCTTCTTCCTCTTCTCCCATCTTTTTCCTTTCTCTTCTTCCCTGTCTTTCTCCTCCCCTTCCTTCTTCTTTCTTGTAGTTCTTATCTCTGCTTCTTCCTCTTTTTCCTTCTTCCTTCCTCTACTCCCATCTGTTTTTCTCCCCCCTTCTTCTTTCTTGTAGTTCTTCTATCTGCGTTCTTCCGCTTCTTCCTTCTGTCTTTCTCCTCCCTTTTCTTCTTTCTTGTAGTTCTTATCTCTTCTTTCTTCCTCTTCTGCCTTTCTCTTCTTCCCTCTGTCTTTCTCCTCCCTTTCCATCTTCTTTCTTGTAGTTCTTATATCTGCCTTCTTCCTTTTTCCTTTCTCTTCTTCCCTCTGTCTTTCTTCGCCCTTTTCTTCTTGTAGCTCTTATCTCTGACTTCTTCCCCTTATTCCTTCTTATTCCTTCTTTTTCTTTTCTCTTCACTCTTTCTCCTCTCTTTCCTTCTTTTTTTGTAGTTATTATATCTGCCTTCTTCCTTTTTTCTTCCTTCTTGTTCTTCCATCTTTCTCCTCCCATTTCTTCTTCTTATGGTTCTTATCTATGCCTCCTTCCTCTTCTTCCTTTCATATTTCTCCTTCCTTTCCTTTCCCTTTCTAGTAGTTCTTATGTCTGACTTCATCCCCTTATTCCTTCTTTTTCCTTTCTCTTCTTCCCTCTGTTTTTCCTCCCTTTCCCTCTTCTTTCTTGTAGTTCTTATCTCTGCCTTCTTCCTCTACTCCCTTCTTTTTCCTTTCTCTTCTTCCTTGTGTCTTTCTCTTCCCTTTCCTTCTTTTTTTGTAGTTCTTATCTCTGCCACCTTCCTTTTCTTCCTTCTTCCTTTCTCTTCTTCCCTCCATTCTCCTCTTCTTCCTTCTTTCTTGTAGTTCTTATCTATGCCTTCTTCCTATTCTCCCATCTTCTTCCTTTCTCTTCTTCCCCCGTCTTTCTCCTCCCTTTCCTTCTTTTTTTTTGTAGTTCTTATCTCTGCCTTGTTCCTCTTCTCCCTTCTTCCTTTCTCTTTTTCCCTCTGTCTTTCTCCTCCCTTTTCTTCTTCTTTCTTGTAGTTCTTATCTCTGCCTTATTCCTCTTATCCCTTCTTTTTCCTTTCTCTTCTTCCCTCTGTCTTTCTCCTCCCTTTTCTTCTTTCTTGTAGTTCTTGTCTCTGCCTTATTCCTCTTCTCCCTTCTTCCTTTCGCTTCTTCCCTCTGTCTTTCTCCTCCCTTTTCTTCTTCTTTCGTGTAGTTCTTATCTCTGCCTTATTCTTCTTCCTCTTCTCTCTTTCTCTTCTTCCCTCTGTCTTTCTCCTCCCTTTCCTTCTTCTTTCTTCTAGTTCTTGTCTCTGCCTTCTTCTTCCTTCCCTCTATTTCTGACTGTGGTATCACTGAAGAGTATGAGTTGGGGGTCAGGCTCTGCGTGCGTCTTCGCCCCTTCCCCATCTGTCATAGTCACATTTGTGCAGATATTTCACCATATAATCAGGGAATAAAGTTTAATCGTTGTATCATAAAGGTTCTGCAGCTTAATAACTTGCTCTGGGTTTTGTGTCCTGGAGCTTGGCCACGCTCTCTGCTTGATATCAGTGAGTGGAAGCTATCTTGTAGAGAATCATCCTGTCCTGCAGCCACATAACTGGGGGGCTGCAGACAATCGTGTCATGCACATCGTCGCGTGACTATCCATATACCGATCAGATCTCGATACCCGCTTATATAGAATACCGGCAGTAAGCCCCAGTGCTCCTGGGGGTCGCTCTCGGGGGGCCGCCACGCTCGCTGCTACCACTGCCCTCCGTTTATTTACTATGTAATTCCATTAACCTCCATACAATGATGTCAGGTGATAAGATCCGGCCGCCATTCATCATGGCCGATTGTTGACATTAGTGAGCGCACAATTCGCAGTCATGCTTCTCCATCTCCGGGGAGGACATGAGGCATCTGCTCCTGGGTCCCAGGGTAGGAGAACCTGATCAGATCACCGGGGTCAGTGACGGAGGCGAACAGTATATAGACTGTATATATACACCCACTGCACAGAGGCAGAACCTGCAGACGCCTCACACACAGTCTGGGTGTAGCCAGCCTCATGATGTCAGAGAGTGAGATCATACACACCGGTGATGTCACTTTTACACTGGTGACAGTTATGTGTCTATGATGTCACTAGGTAGATCTGACTGACACTTGTCCTCAAAGTTATGACGTCATAGTGATGTCCGAAGGCAAATCCCTGTAATGTTTGGCCTCTCTCTATGGAAGGAATGATTGTTATCACTAACTGAACTAATAATGTATTTGTGATGTCACTTGTGATGTAATGACTGTGCGCTGTGCCTTCACTTTACACCCACAGGTCCCCGATCTCACATGAAGGATCCACACAAGCCTGATACACAGGAGATCTGGGGGCAGTGATACAAGATGTTTGGAGATCCTCCATAACCTGTGTACAAGCGACCAGAAGAAGTGATGGAGGAAACAGGCCATCACCAGATACTGATGATGGAGGAGACGGGCGGTCACCAGATACTGATGATGGAGGAGACGGGCGGTCACCAGATACTGATGATGGAGGAGACGGGCGGTCACCAGATACTGATGATGGAGGAGACGGGCGGTCACCAGATACTGATGATGGAGGAGACGGGCGGTCACCAGATACTGATGATGGCGGAGGTAGGCGGTCACCAAATACTGATGATGGAGGAGACGGGCGGTCACCAGATACTGATGATGGCGGAGGTAGGCGGTCACCAGATACTGATGATGGAGGAGACGGGCGGTCACCAGATACTGATGATGGAGGTGACTGGTGGTCACCAGATACTGATGATGGAGGAGGCAGGCGGTCACCAGATACTGATGATGGCGGAGGTAGGCGGTCACCAAATACTGATGATGGAGGTAATGTGAGTCACCAAATACTGATGACGGAGGCGACGGGCGGTCACCAGATACTGATGATGGAGGAGACGGGCGGTCACCAGATACTGATGATGGAGGAGACGGGCGGTCACCAGATACTGATGATGGAGGAGACGGGCGGTCACCAGATACTGATGATGGAGGTGATGGGAGGTCACCAGATACTGATGACGGAGGCGACGGGCGGTCACCAGATACTGATGATGGAGGTGATGGGAGGTCACCAGATACTGATGACGGAGGTGACGGGCGGTCACCAGATACTGATGATGGAGAGGATGAGCTGTCACCAGATACTGATGATGGAGGCGACGGGCGGTCACCAGATACTGATGATGGAGGTGATGGGCGGTCACCAGATACTGATGATGGAGGAGACGGGCGGTCACCAGATACTGATGATGGAGGGGATGGGCGGTCACCAGATACTGATGATGGAGGAGACGGGCGGTCATCAGATACTGATGATGGACGAGGCAGGCGGTCACCCGATACTGATGATGGAGGTAATGGGAGGTCACCAGATACTGATGACGGAGGCGACGGGCGGTCACCAGATACTGATGATGGAGGGGATGGGCGGTCACCAGATACTTATGATGGAGGAGGCGGGCGGTCACCAGATACTGATGATGGCGGAGGTAGGCGGTCACCAGATACTGATGTTGGAGGC
Organism: Dendrobates tinctorius; assembly: GCF_039654945.1. Classification (NCBI taxonomy): domain Eukaryota; kingdom Metazoa; phylum Chordata; class Amphibia; order Anura; family Dendrobatidae; genus Dendrobates; species Dendrobates tinctorius. The sequence continues at coordinate 1,645,988 of NW_027361881.1, read as the reverse complement.
GACGGGCGGTCACCAGATACTGATGATGGAGGTGATGGGAGGTCACCAGATACTGATGACGGAGGCGACGGGCGGTCACCAGATACTGATGATGGAGGGGATGGGCGGTCACCAGATACTTATGATGGAGGAGACGGGCAGTCACCAGATACTGATGATGGCGGAGGTAGGCGGTCACCAGATACTGATGTTGGAGGTGATGGGAGGTCACCAGATACTGATGACGGAGGCGACGGGCGGTCACCAGATACTGATGATGGAGGGGATGGGCGGTCACCAGATACTGATGATGGAGGAGACGGGCGGTCACCAGATACTGATGATGGAGGGGATGGGCGGTCACCAGATACTGATGATGGAGGAGACGGGCGGTCATCAGATACTGATGATGGCGGAGGTAGGCGGTCACCAGATACTGATGATGGAGGTAATGGGAAGTCACCAGATACTGATGACGGAGGCGACGGGCGGTCACCAGATACTGATGATGGAGGGGATGGGCGGTCACCAGATACTTATGATGGAGGAGACGGGCAGTCACCAGATACTGATGATGGCGGAGGTAGGCGGTCACCAGATACTGATGTTGGAGGTGATGGGAGGTCACCAGATACTGATGACGGAGGCGACGGGCGGTCACCAGATACTGATGATGGAGGGGATGGGCGGTCACCAGATACTGATGATGGAGGAGACGGGCGGTCACCAGATACTGATGATGGAGGGGATGGGCGGTCACCAGATACTGATGATGGAGGAGACGGGCGGTCATCAGATACTGATGATGGACGAGGCAGGCGGTCACCCGATACTGATGATGGAGGTAATGGGAGGTCACCAGATACTGATGACGGAGGCGACGGGCGGTCACCAGATACTGATGATGGAGGGGATGGGCGGTCACCAGATACTTATGATGGAGGAGGCGGGCGGTCACCAGATACTGATGATGGCGGAGGTAGGCGGTCACCAGATACTGATGTTGGAGGCGACGGGCGGTCACCAGATACTGATGATGGAGGTGATGGGAGGTCACCAGATACTGATGACGGAGGCGACGGGCGGTCACCAGATACTGATGATGGAGGGGATGGGCGGTCACCAGATACTGATGATGGACGAGGCAGGTGGTCACCAGATACTGATAATGGCGGAGGTAGGCGGTCACCAGATACTGATGATGGAGGTAATGGGAAGTCACCAGATACTGATGACGGAGGCGACGGGCGGTCACCAGATACTGATGATGGAGGGGATGGGCGGTCACCAGATACTTATGATGGAGGAGGTAGGCGGTCACCAGATACTGATGTTGGAGGTGATGGGAGGTCACCAGATACTGATGACGGAGGCGACGGGCGGTCACCAGATACTGGTGATGGAGGTCACCAGATACTGATGATGGAGGGGATGGGCGGTCACCAGATACTGATGATGGAGGGGATGGGCGGTCACCAGATGCTGATGATGGCGGAGGTAGGCGGTCACCAGATACTGATGTTGGAGGTGATGGGAGGTCACCAGATACTGATGACGGAGGCGACGGGCGGTCACCAGATACTGGTGATGGAGGTCACCAGATACTGATGATGGAGGGGATGGGCGGTCACCAGATACTGATGATGGAGGGGATGGGCAGTCACCAGATACTGATGATGGCGGAGGTAGGCGGTCACCAGATACTGATGTTGGAGGTGATGGGAGGTCACCAGATACTGATGACGGAGGCGACGGGCGGTCACCAGATACTGGTGATGGAGGTCACCAGATACTGATGATGGAGGGGATGGGCGGTCACCAGATACTGATGATGGAGGGGATGGGCGGTCACCAGATGCTGATGATGGCGGAGGTAGGTGGTCACCAGATACTGATGATGGAGGTGATGGGAGGTCACCAGATACTGATGACGGAGGCGACGGGGGGTCACCAGATACTGATGATGGAGGGGATGGGCGGTCACCAGATACTAATGATGGAGGGGATGGGCGGTCACTAGATACTGATGATGGCGGAGGTAGGTGGTCACCAGATACTGATGATGGAGGTGATGGGAGGTCACCAGATACCGATGACGGAGGCGACGGGGGGTCACCAGATACTGATGATGGAGGGAATGGGCGGTCACCAGATACTGATGATGGAGGCGACAGGCTGTCATCACATACTGATGATGGAGGCGACAGGCGGTCACCAGATACTGATGACGGAGGCGACGGGCAGTCACCAGATACTGATGATGGAGAGGATGGTGGTCACCAGATGCTGATGATGGAGGTGAAGAGCGGTTGCCAGATACTGATGATGGAGGAGACGGGCGGTCACCAGATACTGATGACGGAGTACACGGGCGGTCACCAGATACTGATGACAGAGGCAATGGGCGGTCACCAGATGCTGATGATGGAGCTGATGAGCGGTTACCAGATACTGATGATGGAGGTGACGGGCGGTCACCAGATACTGATGATGGAGAGGATGGGTGTTCACCAGATACTGATGATGGAGGTGACAGGCAGTCAGCAGATACTGATGTTGGAGATGACGGGCAGTCAGCAGATACTGATGATGGAGGTGACGGGCGGTCACCAGATGCTTATGATGGAGGCGACAGGTGGTCACCAGTTACTGATGATGGAGGCGACACGTGGTCACCAGTTACTGATGATGGAGGCGACACGTGGTCACCAGTTACTGATGATGGAGGTGATAGGTAGTCACCAGATACTGATGATGGAGGTGAAGAGCGGTTACCAGATACTGATGATGGAGGCGGTGGGCCATCACCAGATACTGATGATGGAGCTGATGAGCGGTTACCAGATACTGATGATGGAGGTGACAGGCAGCAGATACTGATGATGGTGGTGACGGGCGGTCACCAGATTCTGATGATGGAAGTGACAGGCAGTCAGCAGATACTGATGATGGTGGTGACGGGCGGTCACCAGATACTGATGATGGAGGTGACGGACAGTCAGCAGATACTGATGATGGAGGTGACGGGCGGTCACCAGATTCTGATGATGGAGGTGACAGGCGGTTACCAGATACTGATGATGGAGGTGACTGGCGATCACCAGATACTAATGATGGTGTTGACGGGTGATCACCAGATTTTGATGATGGAGGTGACGGGAGGTTACCAGATACTGATGATGGTGGTCACAGGCAGTCAGCAGATACTGATGATGGAGGAGACGGGCGGTCACCAGATATTAATGATGGTGGTGACGGCGGTTACCAGATACTGATGATGGAGGAGACGGGCGGTCACCAGATACTAATGATGCAGGTGACGGGCGGTCACCAGATTCTGATGATGGAGGAGACGGGCGGTCACCAGATACTGATGATGGAGGTGAAGAGCGGTTACCAGATACTGATGATGGAGGCGGTGGGCCATCACCAGATACTGATGATGGAGGAGACGGGCGGTCACCAGATTCTGATGATGGAGGCGACGGGCGGTCACCAGATACTGATGATGGAGGTGAAGAGCGGTTACCAGATACTGTTGATGGAGGCGGTGGGCCATCACCAGATACTGATGATGGAGCTGATGAGCGGTTACCAGATACTGATGATGGAGGTGACAGGCAGTCAGCAGATACTGATGATGGTGGTGACGGGCGGTCACCAGATTCTGATGATGGAGGTGACAGGCAGTCAGCAGATACTGATGATGGTGGTGACGGGCGGTCACCAGATACTGATGATGGAGGTGACGGACAGTCAGCAGATACTGATGATGGAGGTGACGGGCGGTCACCAGATTCTGATGATGGAGGTGACAGGCGGTTACCAGATACTGATAATGGAGGTGACGGGCGGTCACCAGATACTAATGATGGTGTTGACGGGTGATCACCAGATTCTGATGATGGAGGTGACGGGAGGTTACCAGATACTGATGATGGTGGTCACAGGCAGTCAGCAGATACTGATGATGGAGGCGACGGGCGGTCACCAGATACCGTACTAATGATGGTGGTGACGGCGGTTACCAGATACTGATGATGGAGGAGACGGGCGGTCACCAGATACTAATGATGGTGGTGACGGGCGGTCACCAGATTCTGATGATGGAGGTGACGGGCGGTCACCAGATACTGATGATGGAGGTGACGGACGGTCACCAGATACTGATGATGGAGGTGACGGACGGTCACCAGATACTGATGATGGAGGGGACAGGCGGTCACCAGATACTGATGATGGAGGTGACGGACGGTCACCAGATACTGATGATGGAGGGGACAGGCGGTCACCAGATACTGATGATGGAGGTGACGGGCAGTCAGCATATACTGTGGAATTTACATTTCCTTTTTGTTCAGTCACTTTGTACCTTGTTGATTAATCAAAATAATCTATTAACCCTTCTATTTATGGAAGCTTTTTTCGGCAGCATTTATTCCACACCTGCCTAAGACTTTTGCACAGCCTGTATATAGCACATGGTGTAGGATATGATGATATGTGTGGTGCGGTCTGTGACTGATCGATCTTCGGTTTTGAGTCTTACTATCCTGAGGATGAGATTTGCAGTGAAATGTGGCGCAGGACGCGGCTCTTATCAGTGATGCGACGCGCCTGCCAAAACTTCTCTTCCCTATCTCGGACCCAAGTGAAGGAAACAACTTTACAAAGGCAGGAAGAGACTTCAAACAAAGCGTCTTGGCAAAGTCGTACTGCACATACAGCGACTGTCAGAGTTCAAAGGCAGGCGGCTCATTAGGAAGGTAACGCGGATGATGGCGACTCCGCACCTTGTGCTTATACGGGGCGGCCGCATTAAAAATGGCTGAGAACATGTCACTATAGTGGAGAGGCCGGGTCACCCACAGGGCACCCTGCAAATAGCCCGGGGGGATCAAAGGTGGGAAAGGCACCCAACTACTGGAAACTAGGAGACTGGCTGACTTCAAAACCAATAGGAGATAAAATCCTGATTTTATTGTTAATTTATTAGTAAGATATACACATTGCAAAATGGGGGCAGAGACCGCCGTGTAACCTACGTGTATGTATGATATAATAACACATTGTTACAATCGTCCTTGTTTAGGATTCCGTCGTCATAGTTACTGGCAGTTGATACATTTTGCTCTCAGTGGCGGATGCTGACAAGGTTAGCGCCTCCTGTACGTGGTGGATTCACACTCTACCTCGTCTGTTATTGGCCACCCACCTTTTTGGGGTCAAGGTGGGTGACCTGAGCACATTCCGGATTTAATCTCATTAGTGCGGAGAAACTGACGGAACAATTCTTCTATTTTCCTCAGATATTTGTACTAAATTCGGATTTTAGTGAGATCTGGATGGACGAAGATGGTGGAGAGAGACGAGGGGAGCAGCGCATGGCGGCAGTGACAATGGATGCAGGACGGTGCTGGTCAGGGCTGTTACCCCGCCATGTTATACCGCCATGTGGCAGCATTCACTACTGCTCACTGTTACACCGCTCCGCCATACTCACCCGGCCTCCGCTCCCACGCCGCAGTCGCCCTCCGCTTCCACGCCGCAGCCTCTCTCCACCCGACGGCCGCGGCGGTCACCTGAGACAGGCCCGAGACCGATGCCTTCCCTGCATGCTATGCGCCATAGGCCGCGGCCGCGCCTCCTTCCTGCTTCTTATGCTCCGGCTGTGCCCTGACCCGGAAGCACCTTTGGACCAATGGCTGACCAGACGGGGCCATATCAGGCCGCTTCCCCCTGAGGGAGGCGCCTGATCATTGTGTTTCCTGACACTCCGGCCTCGCTCCATCGTGCACACTCTGCTCCTGCAGTTCCTGTCTCGGCTGCTCCTCACAGCAGCTTCCCAGTCCTGCCTTGTGTTCCTGCCGTCCTACTCCAGTCCTGCCTTGTGTTCCTGCCGTCCTACTCCAGTCCTGCCTTCAGTGTTCCTGCCGTCCTACTCCAGTCCTGCCTTGTGTTCCTGCCGTCCTACTCCAGTCCTGCCTTCAGTGTTCCTGTCGTCCTACTCCAGTCCTTTCTTCAGTGCTCCTGCCGTCCTACTCCAGTCCCAGTCTTACTCCGGTCCATCCTGAGCCGCCCCTCTCGGTACCGGCTACCGTGGTACTCGAACCCCTGGGCCTGCTCCTAACGGTCCCTGTATAGGGGTCGGTTCCACCTGGCAGCTCGCCCGGGGTCCCTCGGTGCCACGGTCCAGAGGGTCCACTCTCGGAGTTCCCGCTCCTGACCACCCGCGCTAACAGTACGATCAGGCCATGGACTCCGCCGGTACTACTGCTGCTACCCAGAAAGAGTTGCTATTCCTACGGGAGAATCAGGGGCGCATTATGTCAATCATGAAGTCGATGGACACCCGTTTGTCGGCCTTACAGGTGGCCGATCCTGGAAATGCCACTCAGCTGGCCAGTCTCCAACAGGAGTTGGGTCAGCAGCAAGATACTCAAACCCACATTTTGTCCTACATGGCCTCCTTTGATAGTCGCTTGTCGGCCCTCCAGGCTGCCGCTGCAGTGCCGACTCCTCCCCCTGCGTCTACTGATCCTCCGACGCCCCGCATCGCCAAGCCGCCTCGTTTCACCGGGGATCCCAAGCTCTGTAGGGGGTTCTTAAATCAGTGTCGTCTCCACTTTGAATGGCTGCCGCAGCAATATCCCTCGGACCGGGCCAAAGTGGCCTTCATCATGTCCCATCTGGAGGGAGAGGCCCTTTCTTGGGTAAACCCGCTCTGGGAACGTGACGACCCGCTCGATTCGAGTCTCCCGGTTTTCCTGGATACGTTTCGTAAGGTTTTCGATGAGCCGGGCCGGTTAGCCTCTCTCACTGAGTCACTCTTTAACTTACACCAGGGCTCTCTCACGGTCGGACAGTACGCTATTCGCTTTCGCACTATTTCCTCCGAGCTCGGCTGGAATAACGCAGCTTTGGTGGGGGCATTCTGGCGCGGTCTTTCTAGTAAAATAAAGGATGAACTCGCAGGTCGAGATACCCCGTCCACCTTAGAGGACCTTATCTCGCTGGCTACCCGCATTGACCTGCGCTTCCTGGAGCGCGCTCGGGAGTCAGTGAGAGACAGGCGCTCCTCCAGGTCAGTTTCTCCTTTCACCCAGTCGGACAGCTCACGTTCAGTCGGATCTTCTTCCCTCTCTTCGGATGAGCCCATGCAGATAGATCATCTCAGGTTGGCCGAGTTACGTCAGAGAGAGAGACGGGCACAAGGTCTGTGCCTCTATTGCGGTCATTCGTCACACTATATCCGCACCTGTCCTAAGAGACAGGGAAACGACTCCACCTAGGTCAGGTAAGAGAGGCCTTCCTAGGTGATGATGATGATTCCTCTCAACCCCTTACGATTTCTGTGCTTTTGGTTTCAGGAGGGAGGCGTGGTTCCGAGGTGGCCTACGTGGATTCGGGCTCAGCGGGTAACTTCATTCGGCCGGAAGAGGTAGACAAATACCAAATTCCTGTAGTCACTCTATCTAACCCAATTCAGATTGCCACCGTGGATGGCAAACCGCTACAGGTGACCGTCACCTTGGTCACTGAAGAGGTGGGATTGCAAATCGGAGCCTTACATCGAGAGAAGATAGCCTTTTACGTTTTACCTAAGCTCTCTCACGCCATTCTACTCGGTCTTCCATAGTTAAGGACTCATCAGCCTGTTCTCGACTGGTCTTCTGGGGAGATACTCCGCTGGGGGCACCCGTGCCAAGCTCGCTGTCTGACTCCTGTCCGCCTGGCGGCCGCTCCACGGTCACCTCCAGACCTCCCGGGTCTTCCTCCAGCTTACAGCTCCTACGCCGATGTTTTTGATAAGAAGGAAGCGGAGGTCCTCCCTCCACACCGGCCGTTTGACTGCCCAATTGAACTTGTTTCTGGTTCAACCCCCCCAAGGGGCAGAATCTACCCTCTGTCTCCTGCGGAGACCACCGCCATGTCTGAGTACGTCCGAGAGAACCTTGCCAAAGGCTTTATACGGAAATCCTCTTCGCCCGCGGGAGCCGGGTTCTTCTTCGTCAAAAAGAAGGACGGGACTCTACGGCCATGCATTGACTATAGGGGCTTGAATGAGATTACCATCAAGAACAGGTATCCTCTTCCACTCATTCCAGAACTGTTTGACCGTCTCAGAGGGGCTCGGGTCTTTACCAAGCTGGACCTCAGAGGAGCCTACAATCTGGTCCGTATCCGTGCAGGTGACGAGTGGAAGACCGCTTTCAACACTCGAGATGGCCATTACGAGTACCTGGTCATGCCCTTCGGTCTTTGCAATGCTCCTGCAGTCTTTCAAGAGTTCGTCAATGAGATCTTCCGGGATCTCTTGTACTCCTGTGTGGTCGTGTACTTAGACGACATCCTCGTCTTCTCGCCGGACCTCTCGTCCCACAGAAAGAGTGTCCGCCTGGTGCTTCAGTGTCTTCGGGAGAACCGTCTGTATGCAAAGATCGAGAAATGTCTCTTCGAACAGACCTCTCTGCCATTTCTGGGATACATTATCTCCGACGCTGGTCTAAGGATGGATCCCGAGAAGTTGTCTGCCATCCTCAAATGGCCTCGCCCCGTCGGATTAAAGGCGATACAACGATTCCTCGGGTTCGCCAACTATTACCGGCAATTTGTCTCCCACTTCTCCGCGATCACAAGACCCATTTCTGTGCTCACCCGTAAAGGGTCTACTTCCAAGGATTGGTCTCCTGAGGCAGAGGAGGCCTTTCTGACCGTAAAACGGGCTTTCTCCACAGCTCCGGTCCTGCATCGCCCTGAGAGCGATCGACCTTTTGTACTCGAGGTGGACGCTTCCTCGACTGGTGCCGGGGGGGTGCTGTCCCAGAGAACCGCCTCCGGTCGCCTGCACCCTTGTGGCTTCTTCTCGAAGGCCTTTTCTCCATCCGAGTGTAACTACTCGATCGGTGACCGGGAACTTTTGGCCATCAAGTTGGCCTTGGAGGAATGGCGCCACCTCCTGGAAGGAGCTGTCCATCCTTTTGTCATCTTCTCGGACCACAAGAATCTGGCCTATCTCCAGTCTGCCCAGAGACTAAACCCTCGCCAGGCCAGATGGTCTTTATTTTTTGCCCGATTTGATTTCGAGCTCCGATTCCGTCCCGGCAACAAGAATTCCAAAGCCGACGCCCTGTCCAGGGTCTTCCAACCACACGAATCCACGGAGGAACCGTCACATATCATTGATCCCACTAGGATCATCACCGTGGCTCCAGTGAACTGGCTTACTCCTCTGCCTGGCAAGACGCTTGTGCCAGAGAATCTCAAGCAAAAGGTTCTTCTATGGGGGCACTCCTCCAAACTGGCCGGCCATGCCGGAACTAAGAAGACCCTTGACCTTATCAAACGTCACTACTGGTGGCCCTCACTTCGCCAAGATGTACTCGACTTTGTGGCTTCTTGTCCATCCTGTGCAAAAAACAAGGTGCCACGGAGATCTCCGTCCGGCTTGTTGCTTCCGTTGCCTGTCCCTACGGTTCCTTTGGAGAACATCGCCATGGATTTCATCACCGACCTACCCTGCTCTGCGGGCTGCACAGTCCTGGTGGTGGTGGATCGTTTTTCCAAGATGGCTCACTTCATCCCTCTGCCCGGTCTTCCCTCAGCGCCAGAGCTGGCCGAAATCTTCATTCATCAAGTCTTCAGGCTTCATGGACTACCTCGACGCATTGTGTCTGACCGAGGGGTTCAGTTTACCTCCAAGTTCTGGCGTTCGCTTTGTAAGCTCATGAACGTTTCCCTAGACTTCTCCTCGGCCTACCATCCACAGTCCAACGGACAAGTAGAGCGTACCAACCAGACGCTTACGGGATACTTACGCCACTTCTCTAATGCCCACCAGAACGATTGGGTCAACTTACTCCCCTGGGCAGAGTTCGCTTATAACAACCATGCTGGTGAGTCTTCGGCCAAGTCTCCGTTTTTCATTGTTTTTGGCAGACATCCTGGTGTTCCTCTTCCGATAACCCCTGCCTCTGAGGTACCCGCGGCCAATGCCTTGTCCTCGGAATTTTCTAAGATTTGGGCTGAGACCAACACATCACTCAAGAGATCCGCTGATCAGATGAAGAACTATGCAGACAAAAAGAGGTTGGATTCTCCGTATCGTGTTGGCGACAAGGTCTGGCTCTCCTCCAAATTCGTCCGATTAAAACTGCCCTCCTTCAAGTTGGGTCCACGCTACATTGGTCCGTTTGAAATTCTGGGAAGCATTAACGAAGTTGCCTACAAATTGAGGTTGCCTGCTTCGCTCCGGATCCCGAACACCTTTCACGTCTCTCTCCTGAAGCCTGTGGTGCTGAATCGTTTCCATTCCTCGCTTGATCTTGGTCCTCAGCCGGTGGGTGCCGACAACATTTTTGAAGTGCAGGACATCCTCGCTGTGAAAAGGGTTAGAGGTAGGACTTTCTTTCCCGTTGATTGGAAGGGCTTTGGTCCTGAGGAGAGATCCTGGGAGCCTCGGGAGAATATTAATGCTCCCCGTATCCTCAAGAGGTTTCTTGTTAACCTCCGGGGGGGCGGCTTAGGGGAGGGGGTACTGTTACACCGCTCCGCCATACTCACCTGGCCTCCGCTCCCACGCCGCAGTCGCCCTCCGCTTCCACGCCGCAGCCTCTCTTCACCCGACGGCCGCGGCGGTCACCTGAGACAGGCCCGCGACCGATGCCTTCCCTGCATGCTATGCGCATGCGCCATAGGCCGCGGCCGCGCCTCCTTCCTGCTTCTTATGCTCCGGCTGTGCCCTGACCCGGAAGCACCTTTGGACCAATGGCTGACCAGACGGGGCCATATCAGGCCGCTTCCCCCTGAGGGAGGCGCCTGATCGTTGTGTTTCCTGACACTCCGGCCTCGCTCCATCGTGCACACTCTGCTCCTGCAGTTCCTGTCTCGGCTGCTCCTCACAGCAGCTTCCCAGTCCTGCCTTGTGTTCCTGCCGTCCTACTCCAGTCCTGCCTTGTGTTCCTGCCGTCCTACTCCAGTCCTGCCTTCAGTGTTCCTGCCGTCCTACTCCAGTCCTGCCTTGTGTTCCTGCCGTCCTACTCCAGTCCTGCCTTCAGTGTTCCTGTCGTCCTTCTCCAGTCCTGTCTTCAGTGCTCCTGCCGTCCTACTCCAGTCCCAGTCTTACTCCGGTCCATCCTGAGCCGCCCCTCTCGGTACCTGCTACCGTGGTACTCGAACCCCTGGGCCTGCTCCTAACGGTCCCTGTATAGGGGTCGGTTCCACCTGGCAGCTCGCCCAGGGTCCCTCGGTGCCACGGTCCAGAGGGTCCACTCTCGGAGTTCCCGCTCCTGACCACCCGCGCTAACACTCACTAATTCTGTTCATGAACCTGGAAAATTGGCAATTGCCAAAACGACAGCTTTTCTAGGGGTCTCAGAGTACAGCAATCCCCTTAATTAACATCAGCTCTTCTCAGCAATCATGCAAGTGCTGTTTGTGGTGTATGGCGGTATAACGTGGGCACTGCATGGCAGCATTATTTGGGCAGTGCATATTATCTGGGTACGGTACTTTTATGGTACGGTAATTTTATGTGGAAATTATATGTCAGTGTTATGTAAAAACAATATGGCAGTATTTTTTTCTGTTGTATGAATACACACACACGTATATACTGTGAGGCAGTGACCGGGGTCATATGCGAGGGTCGCTTTCTGTCCCCCGGGATGTGTAAAGAAGCATATGGAAAGCGGGGACGTGTGTTGCAGTCACAGGCGAAGCTGTGATCGCAAGGTAGAATAGAAGCAAGTGTTGATCTTGGACAAGTTATTTGTCCAAGGTGGAATTTAAGAAAACCGGCCATGAGCTTGTATTTTTGAAATGGACTACAGAATGGTAGAGGGGCGGTCCATTTCCTTCCCCGGCCTGGGTTTTCCATGTGGTCTAAAGCCACAGGTTTGTTTGTAAAACCCCTGCAGCAGAGGGTTGGGTGTGTCAGTGTTGGTCTTGTAAGCAGGTAGAGCACAAGGCTTTGCAGAACTCCACCCAAAGGCCTGGTACCCACAGTGTACACGGCAGTGCAGTCTCCCACAGCAATCGGTCACGGACTGTCTTTGTTTCCCGGCTGCGATCTGGAGGATCCGTTTTACTTCTCTGTTTGTGAGTACGCCGTATATTAAACAAGACTTTATTTTGAACTTTTGCCGGGTCACTGTCACTGCACAGCAAGGACACTGCAGCGTTACAATATACACGCACTGCACATACACATGTATAGACGTGCCCACACAGTGCACATACACTGGGGGCAGAATTATTAGGCAAATTAGTACTTTGATCACATCATCCTTTTTATACATGTTGTCCTACTCCAAGCTGTATAGGCTTGAAAGCCAACTGCCAATTATGTAAATCAGGTGATTTGCATCTCTGTAATGAGGAGGGGTGTGGTCTAATGACATCAACACCCTATATAAGGTGTGCTTAATTATTAGGCAACTTCCTTTCCTTTGGCAAAATGGGTCTGAAGAAAGATTTGGTGGACTTTGAAAAGTCAAAAATTGTGAGATGTCTTGCAGAGGGATGCAACAATCTTGAAATTGCCAAACTTTTGAAGCGTGATCTCCGAACAGTCAAGCGTTTCATGGCAAATAGCCAACAGGGTCGCAAGAAGCGTGTTGATAAAAAAAGGCGCAAGATGCCATTTGCCACCAGTTTTGCCATATTTCAGAGCTGCAACGTTACTGGAGTATCAGAAAGCACAAGGTGTGCCATACTCAGGGACATGGCCAAGGTAAGGAAGGCTGAAAAATGACCACCTCTCAACAAGAAACATAAGATAAAACGTCAAGACTGGGCCAAGAAATATCTTAAGACTGATTTTTCTAAGGTTTTATGGGCTGATGAAATGAGAGTGACTCTTGATGGGCCAGATGGATGGGCCCGAGGCAGGATCAGTAAAGGCCAGAGAGCTCCACTCCGACTCAGACGCCAGCAAGGTGGAGGTGGGGTACTGGTATGGGCTGGTAGCATCAAAGGTGAACTTGTGGGACCTTTTCGGGTTGAGGATGGAGTGAAGCTCAACTCCCAGACCTACTGGCAGTTTCTGGAAGACACTTTCTTCAAGCAGTGGAACAGGAAGAAGTCGGTATCGTTCAAGAAAAACATGATTTTCATGCAGGACAATGCTCCATCACATGCATCCAAATACTCCACAGCGTGGCTGCCCAGTAAAGGTCTAAAAGAAGAAAAAATAATGACATGGCCCCCTTGTTCACCTGATCTGAACCCCATAGAGAACCTGTGGTCCCTTCTAAAATGTGAGATCTACAGGGAGTGAAAACAGTACACCTCTCCGAACAGTGTCTGGGAGGCTGTGGTGGCTTCGGCACGCAATGTTGATCGTAATCAGATCAAGCAACTGACAGAATCTATGGATGGAAGGAAGGTGAGTGTCATCGGAAAGAAAAGTGAAAGCTATATTGGTCACTGATTTTTTTTTTGTTTTTGAATGTCAGAAATGTTTATTTCTACTTTTTGTGTTGTTCTATTGGTTTACCTGGTGAAAATAAACAAGTGAGATGGGAATATATTGGGTTTTTTATTAAGTTGCCTAATAAATCTGCACAGTAACAGTGACCTGCACAAACAGATATCCTCCTAAGATAGCCAAATCCAAAAAACCCCACTCCAACTTCCAAAAATATCACCCTTTGATATCTATGAGTCTTTTGGGTTGATTGAGAAAATAGTTGTTATTCAATAATAAAAAGAATCCTCTCAAATACAACTTGCCTAATAATTCTGCACACGGTGTACACGCATTTAGACGCGCGCACTGCACACACATACACACTGCACACACGTTACTTACCAGCCTGTCCCCTCTTCAGCTTCTCTAGACAGACAGTTGCAGTTAAAGGACCTTTGGTGACATCGTGATCACATGACCGTGATGTCATCAAAGGTCCTTAAGCACTTTTAATTTTGGAGTAGAAACGCTGTGCGCCCCATGAGTTTGGGGGTCCTGGGCAATTGACCAGTTTCTCCTCTCATCCCAAATGCCGGTCTTGACTGTAACTAGGGCTTAGTTTTTAGACACTATATGGCAGAGTTATGTGAGCTGTATATGGCAGCTAGGTAACATTACTGTTTGGCTGGTGCATATTATTTGGCCATTACATGGCGATATTGTGTGAGATCTAGATCGCAGTAAAATTTGAACTGTGCATATTATCTAGACCAGGGTTCCCCAACTCCAGTCCTCAAGGCCCACTAACAGGTCATGTTTTCAGGATTTCCTTAGTATTGCTCAGGTGATAATTGCTTCACCTGTGCAATACAAAGGAAATCCTGAAAACATGATCTGTTGGTGGGCCTTGAGGACTGGAGTTGGGGAACCCTGGTCTAGACAGTATATGGAAGTAGTATGTGAGCTGCATATGGCAGTGTGATATGGGATCTGTAATGCATAAATGGTACATTATAGGGCAGCAGTATGTGAGCTGTATATGGCGGTATGATGTGGGAACTATTTGGCAGTAGTATTTGGAAGGTGTGTATTATTTGGATACTATATGGTGGTGACATTATCTGTGCCGGTTAGCGGGGATGGCCTGTTTGTTGCCGGCTGTGGGTGGGGTGCAGACTCGTTAGCAAGGTCCCTCCTATAATAATGAACATTACAGGCTTACACTAACGACCACTGATGAAACACAAGCCCGGCAGGCCGGACCCGAGGCGCACACGGCTGTTTCATCATCAGTAGCCTTAATTCCTGCCAGGACCACTGGTGAGCCCAGATCCTTAGCACATGTGCTCGGGTGTGAAGCCCCTCTCCCCAGAAGAGTGGGGTCTGCGTATTTGCTTTTTCTTCTTTGCACAATGATTGCATTGACTGAGCATCAGATGGCTGCAAGGGCCAGAGCTGAATCTCAGAAGACGCTGGAGTTTGTGCTGTTCTGTAAACAGAGGGTGGGTGGTTCGCCCCCCAAAGTGCCTTTTTTCCCCGCTCTTGACAGCCAGCGGCGGCCGTGATGAATTTGTGAAGTTATCTAATTTTCCACTGTTTTAATTAAAAGCCCGGGCTCTGAGGACTCCCAGCTGGAGGCTTTGTACTGGGCCTGGGCCTGACAGAGAAAAATCTCTGCACAAACTTCAGCCAAACTTTCAGTGGTTTATAAACTCATGGCCTCAGCGCGGATCGCTTTCTTGGAAACGCTCTGGAGCCTCCCAGCACATTAGGGAATGTAAGTGATGAACGTCCCTCCATGCTGCAGGCGATCTGCAATCAGCAACATGATACTGCGGGATTGAGGAGGGCACAGTCAGGGGCCGACATGGGGCCACACACAACACAGCCCAACGGGGCCACACACAGCACAGCCCAACGGGGCCACACACAGCACAGCCCAACGGGGCCACATACAACACAGCCCAATGGGGCCACATACAACACAGCCCAACGGGGCCACATACAACACAGCCCAACGGGGCCACACACAGCACAGCCCAACGGGGCCACACACAGCACAGCCCAATGGGGCCACACGCAACACAGCCCAATGGGGCCACATACAACACAGCCCAACGGGGCCACACACAGCACAGCCCAATGGGGCCACACGCAACACAGCCCAACAGGGCCATATATAACAGCCCAATGGGGCCACATATAACACAGCCCAATGGGGCCATATAAAACAGCCCAATGGGGCCACACGCAACACAGCCCAACGAGGCCAAATATAACAGCCCAATGGGGCCACATATAACACAGCCCAACGGGCCATATAAAACAGCCCAATGGGGCCACACGCAACACAGCCCAATGGGGCCACATACAACACAGCCCAACGGGTCCACATATAATACAGCCCAATGGGGCCATATATAATACAGCCCAATGGGGCCATATGTAATACAGCCCAACGGGGCTGCATATAACAGCCCAACGGGGCCACATACAACACAGCCCAACGGGGCCATATATTTACACAGTCCAATGGGGCCACATATAATACAGCCCAATGGGGCCATATAAAACAGCCCAATGGGGCCACACGCAACACAGCCCAACGGGGCCATATAGAACAGCCCACCGGGGACACACAACACAGCCCACCGGGGACACACAACAGTGTCCACCGGGGCCACATACAGCACAGCCCAATGGGGCCAGATAGAAACACAGCCCAACGGGTCCACACACAACACGGCGCAGCGGGTTGACAAAACAACACGGCCCAACGGGGCCACACACAACACAATCAAGTGGAGTCAGAAACATAGCCCAATGGAGTCAAGAAGTTGTTAGACCAACACTCTGCTCACCATCAACCCAGGGCATCTGTTCTCCCCAACCCAAATGCCAGAACCCACCCCTACTAATCCCAACATTGCTCTCCCACCCCATATTCCACCATGAAGATAAGTAGTGCCTGATGGAGAAGCAACTTGGCATTGTATATCTTGTGTTCCAGGAACCCATACACATGAGGAGTCACCATAGCAAAGATTTCAATGGGGCCCTCATATACCACAATCCCAGGGCAGGATCCCGCTCTTCCATAACGTTGGGGCTATTACCATTTGTCTTGTTACTCCTATATAAATGCAAATATTGGGGCCTCTGAGATACTCGCACCCTGGTGAGCCCTGAATATCAGCAGACGTCTCCTGGGGTGTTACCCTCCAGGGCAGGAGATAATGGAGCAGCCAGTGCCCGGTGGGGATTTCCATATGGCTGATACAGGACACGGTGACTTTGTTTAAATAGCAGAAAACAGAAGTCATCGACCCCCAAAGTTTACTCTGAGCTGTTAGAACATTTGGCTAATTACACTTCATAGACTTACAATCAGCCCAGGACAAACTGAGCGGGTGTGGAGGAGGGAGAGGGGTCTCAGTATGAGGGTCGGCTCTGCACATAGCATGGGGCTACTGCAGCTATGGCTCCCTTCACCCTCAGTAATAAGACATGAAGTGTACGGCATCCATCAATAATAAATCTGATGGGAAAATGAGAAGAAAAAAGGGTCTAATATGGAGTTCAGACCCCAAACTGCAAAATGAATTCAAATCTCAGACCACACCCCTAAATAATCCGGACCCCTAATCCAGATACCAGACCAGAACCTTAAATCAGATCATACTCGAGTCTCCTAAATTAATCATCGCTGAGACCAGACCCCAAATTGTAGAAACTATTATAATTGGACATGGCCCCATCCACGGCCAATCTATGACCCCCCCTATTAGTAATGTATTGGGGTGTGACCACTGCCGTTATCTATGACCCCCCTATTAGTAATGTATTGTGGTGTGACCACTGCCGTTATCTATGACCCCCCTATTAGTAATGTATTGGGGTGTGACCACTGCCGCTATCTATGACCCCCCCCTATTAGTAATGTATTGTGACCACTGCCGTTATCTATGACCCCCCTATTAGTAATGTATTGTGGTGTGACCACTGCCGTTATCTATGACCCCCCTATTAGTAATGTATTGTGGTGTGACCACTGCCGTTATCTATGACCCCCCTATTAGTAATGTATTGGGGTGTGACCACTGCCGTTATCTATGACCCCCCTATTAGTAATGTATTGGGGTGTGACCACTGCCGTTATCTATGACCCCCCTATTAGTAATGTATTGTGGTGTGACCACTGCCGTTATCTATGACCCCCCCATTAGTAATGTATTGTGGTGTGGCCACTGCCGTTATCTATGACCCCCCTATTAGTAATGTATTGGGGTGTGACCACTGCCGCTATCTATGACCCCCCCCATTAGTAATGTATTGTGACCACTGCCGTTATCTATGACCCCCCTATTAGTAATGTATTGTGGTGTGACCACTGCCGTTATCTATGACCCCCCTATTAGTAATGTATTGTGGTGTGACCACTGCCGTTATCTATGACCCCCCTATTAGTAATGTATTGGGGTGTGACCACTGCCGTTATCTATGACCCCCCCTATTAGTAATGTATTGGGGTGTGACCATTGCCGTTATCTATGACTCCCCTATTAGTAATGTATTGTGGTGTGACCACTGCCGTTATCTATGACCCCCCCTATTAGTAATGTATTGTGGTGTGACCACTGCCGTTATCCATGACTCCCCTATTAGTAATGTATTGGGGTGTGACCACTGCCGTTATCTATGACCCCCCTATTAGTAATGTATTGTGGGGTGACCACTGCCGTTATCCATGACTCCCCTATTAGTAATGTATTGGGGTGTGACCACTGCCGTTATCTATGACCCCCCTATTAGTAATGTATTGTGGGGTGACCACTGCCGTTATCCATGACTCCCCTATTAGTAATGTATTGGGGTGTGACCACTGCCGTTATCTATGACCCCCCTATTAGTAATGTATTGTGGGGTGACCACTGCCGTTATCCATGACTCCCCTATTAGTAATGTATTGGGGTGTGAACACTGCCGTTATCTATGACCCCCCTATTAGTAATGTATTGTGGGGTGACCACTGCCGTTATCCATGACTCCCCTATTAGTAATGTATTGGGGTGTGAACACTGCCGTTATCTATGACCCCCCCTATTAGTAATGTATTGGGGTGTGACCACTGCCGTTATCTATGACCCCCCCTATTAGTAATGTATTGGGGTGTGACCATTGCCGTTATCTATGACTCCCCTATTAGTAATGTATTGTGGTGTGACCACTGCCGTTATCCATGACTCCCCTATTAGTAATGTATTGGGGTGTGACCACTGCCGTTATCTATGACCCCCCTATTAGTAATGTATTGTGGGGTGACCACTGCCGTTATCTATGACCCCCCTATTAGTAATGTATTGGGGTGTGACCACTGCCGTTATCCATGACTCCCCTATTAGTAATGTATTGGGGTGTGAACACTGCCGTTATCTATGACCCCCCTATTAGTAATGTATTGGGGTGTGACCACTGCCGCTATCTATGACCCCCCTATTAGTAATGTATTGGGGTGTGACCACTGACATTATCTATGACCCCCCTATTAGTAATGTATTGGGGTGTGACCACTGCCGCTATCTATGACCCCCCATATTAGTAATGTATTGGGGTGTGACCACTGCCGTTATCTATGACCCCCCTATTAGTAATGTATTGGGGTGTGACCACTGCCGTTATCTATGACCCCCCTATTAGTAATGTATTGTGGGGTGACCACTGCCGTTATCCATGACTCCCCTATTAGTAATGTATTGGGGTGTGACCACTGCCGTTATCTATGACCCCCCTATTAGTAATGTATTGGGGTGTGACCACTGCCGTTATCTATGACCCCCCTATTAGTAATGTATTGTGGTGTGACCACTGCCGTTATCTATGACCCCCCTATTAGTAATGTATTGGGGTGTGACCACTGCCGTTATCTATGACCCCCCTATTAGTAATGTATTGGGGTTTGACCACTGCCGTTATCTATGACCCCCCTATTAGTAATGTATTGTGGTGTGACCACTGCCGTTATCTATGACCCCCCTATTAGTAATGTATTGGGGTTTGACCACTGCCGTTATCTATGACCCCCCTATTAGTAATGTATTGGGGTTTGACCACTGCCGTTATCTATGACCCCCCTATTAGTAATGTATTGGGGTGTGACCACTGCCGTTATCTATGACCCCCCATATTAGTAATGTATTGGGGTGTGACCACTGCCGTTATCTATGACCCCCCTATTAGTAATGTATTGTGGGGTGACCACTGCCGTTATCTATGACCCCCCTATTAGTAATGTATTGGGGTGTGACCACTGCCGTTATCTATGACCCCCCTATTAGTAATGTATTGTGGTGTGACCACTGCCGTTATCTATGACCCCCCTATTAGTAATGTATTGTGGTGTGACCACTGCCGTTATCTATGACCCCCCTATTAGTAATGTATTGGGGTTTGACCACTGCCGTTATCTATGACCCCCCTATTAGTAATGTATTGGGGTTTGACCACTGCCGTTATCTATGACCCCCCTATTAGTAATGTATTGGGGTGTGACCACTGCCGTTATCTATGACCCCCCATATTAGTAATGTATTGGGGTTTGACCACTGCCGTTATCTATGACCCCCCTATTAGTAATGTATTGGGGTGTGACCACTGCCGTTATCTATGACCCCCCATATTAGTAATGTATTGGGGTGTGACCACTGCCGTTATCTATGACCCCCCTATTAGTAATGTATTGTGGTGTGACCACTGCCGTTATCTATGACCCCCCTATTAGTAATGTATTGGGGTGTGACCACTGCCGTTATCTATGACCCCCCTATTAGTAATGTATTGTGGTGTGACCACTGCCGTTATCTATGACCCCCCTATTAGTAATGTATTGTGGTGTGACCACTGCCGTTATCTATGACCCCCCATATTAGTAATGTATTGGGGTTTGACCACTGCCGTTATCTATGACCCCCCTATTAGTAATGTATTGGGGTTTGACCACTGCCGTTATCTATGACCCCCCTATTAGTAATGTATTGGGGTGTGACCACTGCCGTTATCTATGACCCCCCATATTAGTAATGTATTGGGGTGTGACCACTGCCGTTATCTATGACCCCCCTATTAGTAATGTATTGTGGTGTGACCACTGCCGTTATCTATGACCCCCCTATTAGTAATGTATTGTGGGGTGACCACTGCCGTTATCCATGACTCCCCTATTAGTAATGTATTGGGGTGTGACCACTGCCGTTATCCATGACCCCCCTATTAGTAATGTATTGGGGTGTGACCACTGCCGTTATCTATGACCCCCCTATTAGTAATGTATTGTGGTGTGACCACTGCCGTTATCTATGACCCCCCTATTAGTAATGTATTGTGGGGTGACCACTGCCGTTATCCATGACTCCCCTATTAGTAATGTATTGGGGTGTGAACACTGCCGTTATCCATGACCCCCCTATTAGTAATGTATTGTGGGGTGACCACTGCCGTTATCTATGACCCCCCTATTAGTAATGTATTGGGTTTTGACCACTGCCGTTATCTATGACCCCCCTATTAGTAATGTATTGGGGTGTGACCACTGACATTATCTATGACCCCCCATATTAGTAATGTATTTGGGTGTGACCACTGCCGTTATCTATGACCCCCCTATTAGTAATGTATTGTGGTGTGACCACTGCCGTTATCTATGACCCCCCTATTAGTAATGTATTGGGGTTTGACCACTGCCGTTATCTATGACCCCCCTATTAGTAATGTATTGGGGTGTGAACACTGCCGTTATCTATGACCCCCCTATTAGTAATGTATTGTGGTGTGACCACTGCCGTTATCTATGACCCCCCTATTAGTAATGTATTGGGGTGTGACCACTGCCGTTATCTATGACCCCCCTATTAGTAATGTATTGGGGTGTGACCACTGCCGTTATCTATGACCCCCCTATTAGTAATGTATTGGGGTGTGAACACTGCCGTTATCTATGACCCCCCTATTAGTAATGTATTGTGGGGTGACCACTGCCGTTATCCATGACCCCCCTATTAGTAATGTATTGGGGTGTGAACACTGCCGTTATCTATGACCCCCCTATTAGTAATGTATTGGGGTGTGACCACTGCCGTTATCCATGACTCCCCTATTAGTAATGTATTGGGGTGTGACCACTGCCGTTATCTATGACCCCCCTATTAGTAATGTATTGTGGTGTGACCACTGCCGTTATCTATGACCCCCCTATTAGTAATGTATTGTGGTGTGACCACTGCCGTTATCTATGACTCCCCTATTAGTAATGTATTGGGGTGTGACCACTGCCGTTATCTATGACCCCCCTATTAGTAATGTATTGTGGTGTGACCACTGCCGTTATCTATGACCCCCCTATTAGTAATGTATTGTGGTGTGGCCACTGCCGTTATCCATGACTCCCCTATTAGTAATGTATTGGGGTGTGAACACTGCCGTTATCTATGACCCCCCTATTAGTAATGTATTGGGGTGTGACCACTGCCGTTATCTATGACCCCCCTATTAGTAATGTATTGTGGTGTGGCCACTGCCGTTATCCATGACTCCCCTATTAGTAATGTATTGGGTTTTGACCACTGCCGTTATCTATGACCCCCCTATTAGTAATGTATTGGGGTGTGACCACTGCCGTTATCTATGACCCCCCCTATAAGTAATGTATTGGGGTGTGAACACTGCCGTTATCTATGACCCCCCTATTAGTAATGTATTGTGGTGTGACCACTGCCGTTATCTATGACCCCCCTATTAGTAATGTATTGGGGTGTGACCACTGCCGTTATCTATGACCCCCCCTATTAGTAATGTATTGTGGGGTGACCACTGCCGTTATCTATGACCCCCCTATTAGTAATGTATTGTGGTGTGACCACTGCCGTTATCCATGACCCCCCTATTAGTAATGTATTGTGGTGTGACCACTGCCGTTATCTATGACCCCCCTATTAGTAATGTATTGTGGGGTGACCACTGCCGTTATCTATGACCCCCCTATTAGTAATGTATTGTGGTGTGACCACTGCCGTTATCTATGACCCCCCTATTAGTAATGTATTGTGGTGTGACCACTGCCGTTATCTATGACCCCCCCTATTAGTAATGTATTGGGGTGTGACCACTGCCGTTATCTATGACCCCCCTATTAGTAATGTATTGTGGTGTGACCACTGCCGTTATCTATGACCCCCCTATTAGTAATGTATTGTGGTGTGACCACTGCCGTTATCTATGACCCCCCTATTAGTAATGTATTGTGGTGTGACCACTGCCGTTATCTATGACCCCCCTATTAGTAATGTATTGTGGTGTGACCACTGCCGTTATCTATGACCCCCCTATTAGTAATGTATTGTGGTGTGACCACTGCCGTTATCTATGACCCCCCTATTAGTAATGTATTGGGGTGTGACCACTGCCGTTATCTATGACCCCCCTATTAGTAATGTATTGTGGGGTGACCACTGCCGTTATCTATGACCCCCCTATTAGTAATGTATTGTGGTGTGACCACTGCCGTTATCTATGACCCCCCTATTAGTAATGTATTGGGGTGTGACCACTGCCGTTATCTATGACCCCCCTATTAGTAATGTATTGTGGGGTTACCACTGCCGTTATCTATGACCCCCCTATTAGTAATGTATTGTGGTGTGACCACTGCCGTTATCCATGACTCCCCTATTAGTAATGTATTGGGGTGTGAACACTGCCGTTATCTATGACCCCCCCTATTAGTAATGTATTGTGGTGTGACCACTGCCGTTATCTATGACCCCCCTATTAGTAATGTATTGGGGTGTGACCACTGCCGTTATCTATGACCCCCCTATTAGTAATGTATTGTGGTGTGACCACTGCCGTTATCTATGACCCCCCTATTAGTAATGTATTGTGGTGTGACCACTGCCGTTATCTATGACCCCCCTATTAGTAATGTATTGGGGTGTGACCACTGCCGTTATCTATGACCCCCCCCTATTAGTAATGTATTGGGGTGTGACCACTGCCGTTATCTATGACCCCCCTATTAGTAATGTATTGTGGTGTGAACACTGCCGTTATCTATGACCCCCCTATTAGTAATGTATTGGGGTGTGACCACTGCCGTTATCTATGACCCCCCTATTAGTAATGTATTGGGGTGTGACCACTGCCGTTATCTATGACCCCCCCTATTAGTAATGTATTGGGGTGTGACCACTGCCGTTATCTATGACCCCCCTATTAGTAATGTATTGTGGGGTGACCACTGCCGTTATCCATGACTCCCCTATTAGTAATGTATTGGGGTTTGACCACTGCCGCTATCTATGACCCCCCTATTAGTAATGTATTGGGGTGTGACCACTGCCGTTATCTATGACCCCCCCTATTAGTAATGTATTGTGGTGTGACCACTGCCGTTATCTATGACCCCCCTATTAGTAATGTATTGGGGTGTGACCACTGCCGTTATCTATGACCCCCCTATTAGTAATGTATTGGGGTGTGACCACTGCCGTTATCTATGACCCCCCTATTAGTAATGTATTGGGGTGTGACCACTGCCGTTATCTATGACCCCCCTATTAGTAATGTATTGTGGTGTGACCACTGACATTATCTATGACCCCCCTATTAGTAATGTATTGGGGTGTGACCACTGCCATTATCTATGACCCCCCTATTAGTAATGTATTGGGGTGTGACCACTGCCGTTATCTATGACCCCCCCTATTAGTAATGTATTGTGGTGTGACCACTGCCGTTATCTATGACCCCCCTATTAGTAATGTATTGTGGTGTGACCACTGACATTATCTATGACCCCCCTATTAGTAATGTATTGGGGTGTGACCACTGCCGTTATCTATGACCCCCCTATTAGTAATGTATTGTGGTGTGACCACTGCCGTTATCTATGACCCCCCTATTAGTAATGTATTGGGGTGTGACCACTGCCGTTATCTATGACCCCCCTATTAGTAATGTATTGGGGTGTGACCACTGCCGTTATCTATGACCCCCCTATTAGTAATGTATTGGGGTGTGACCACTGCCGTTATCTATGACCCCCCTATTAGTAATGTATTGTGGTGTGACCACTGCCGTTATCTATGACCCCCCTATTAGTAATGTATTGGGGTGTGACCACTGCCGTTATCTATGACCCCCCTATTAGTAATGTATTGGGGTGTGACCACTGCCGTTATCTATGACCCCCCCTATTAGTAATGTATTGTGGTGTGACCACTGCCATTATCTATGACCCCCCTATTAGTAATGTATTGTGGTGTGACCACTGACATTATCTATGACCCCCCTATTAGTAATGTATTGGGGTGTGACCACTGCCGTTATCTATGACCCCCCTATTAGTAATGTATTGGGGTGTGACCACTGCCATTATCTATGACCCCCCTATTAGTAATGTATTGGGGTGTGACCTCTGCCGTTATCTATGACCCCCCATATTAGTAATGTATTTGGGTGTGACCACTGCCATTATCTATGACCCCCCTATTAGTAATGTATTGGGGTGTGACCACTGCCGTTATCTATGACCCCCCATATTAGTAATGTATTTGGGTGTGACCACTGCAGTTTTCCATGACCCCCACCGCCCCCTGATACTGAGGTTTGGCCACCATGGCTCCCTCCTCATCTGATATCTGACTCTTTCTTCCTTTTTGTTTTTGCAGAGCAGCTCATTTGCATAATTTTGGCAGGGAGCAGGGGCGTCTCCCCCACTGTTTACTGAAGACCATAATGAAGTTACTGTTTTGCTTCTAATGAGAGATGAAGCGGTGCCCCCTGCGGAGCTGAGCAAACCTCCTCCCTGTGGAACTGCTGAGTAATGTGCGCAGTGACAGCGCCTGCTGAGAGGGGGCGCTCTGCTTGTGCTGTGTCCGCTCTAGAACTTCTAGACTTTGGGATGGGGGATGTGAGGGGTGATACATTGTATCAGATACATTGTCAGCTGAAGAAATTGCTCCAATGAATCTGACCCAGGACAGCGCTGACTGCACCGCGCCGCGGAGCCCACCGCTATCACCTCGTCAGGTCGCCATTAGCAAGTATCAACCACCGAGGACTCTCCATTTTTATTTCTTTCACATGATGAATGCAGCGATTCCCGGGAATGTTCTTGGTGTCACATCTATGAAGAGTCACTTGTTCTATGGCACAAGATTCCACATCCATCATCCCGGAGTTTATACTTCAGTCTCTGGCACCGGAGACTTGTCTGACCCCGGATTAAGGAGTTTACACGCCACCTCCAGCTAAGTCTGATTCTCGGACACACGTCTCAACGAAAACCATGGACGCCACAGAGAAAGTGTGAAAATTAGCAAGTGTAAGGATCTGAGGGCCAAAGTCAGGTGCTTAGAGAACATCTCCAAAATGACAGGTCTTGTGAGGTGTTCCCAGAATGTGCCAGAAATTCTGTGGTTCTTCTGGGGTGTTCCCGGTATATGGCGGGTCTTGTGGAGTGTTCCCGGTATACTGCGGCCTTGTGGGGTGTTCCCGGTGTACGGTGGTCTTGTGGGGTGTTCCCGGTATACGGAGGGTCTTGTGGGGTGTTCCCGGTATACGGCGGGTCTTGTGGGGTGTTCCCGGTATACGGCGGGTCTTGGGGGGTGTTCCCGGTATACGGCGATCTTGTGGGGTGTTCCCGATATACGGCGGTCTTGTGGGGTGTTCCCAGTATACGGCGGGTCTTGTGGGGGTGTTCCCGGTATGCGGCGGTCTTGTGGGGTGTTCCCGGTATATGGTCGTCTTGTGGGGGTGTTCCCGGTATACGGCAGGTCTTGTGGGGTGTTCCCGGTATATGATGGTCTTGTGGGGTGTTCCCGGTATACGGCGAGTCTTGTGGGGTGTTCCCGGTATACGGCGGTCTTGTGGGGTGTTCCCGGTATATGGCGAGTCTTGTGGGGTGTTCCCGGTATACGGCGGTCTTGTGGGGTGTTCCCGGTATATGGCGGTCTTGTGGGGTGTTCCCGGTATACGGCGGTCTTGTGGGGTGTTCCCATATATTGCAGGTCTTGTTGGGTGTCCCCGGTATACGGAGGGTCTTGTGGGGTGTTCCCGGTATACGGCGGTCTTGTGGGGTGTTCCCGGTATACGGCGGTCTTGTGGGGTGTTCCCGGTATACGGCAGGTCTTGTGGGGTGTTCCTGGTATACGGCGAGTCTTGTGGGGTGTTCCCAGTATCCGGCGAGTCTTGTGAGGTGTTTCTGGTATACGGCGGTCTTGTGGGGTGTTCCCGGTATACGGCGGTCTTGTGGGGTGTTCCCGGTATATTGCAGGTCTTGTGGGGTGTTCCCGGTATACGGAGGGTCTTGTGGGGTGCTCCCGGTATCCGGCGAGTCTTGTTGGGTGTTCCTGGTATACGGCGGTCTTGTGGGGTGTTCCCGGTATACGGCGGTCTTGTGGGGTGTTCCCGGTATATTGCAGGTCTTGTGGGGTGCTCCCGGTATCCGGCGAGTCTTGTTGGGTGTTCCTGGTATACGGCGGTCTTGTGGGGTGTTCCCGGTATCCGACGGTCTTGTGGGATGTTCCCGGTATATGGCGGGTCTTGTGGGGTGTTCCCAGTGTACGGTGGATCTTGTGGGGTGTTCCCGGTATACGGGGGTCTTGTGGGGTGTTCCCGGTATACGGCGGTCTTGTGGGGTGTTCCCGGTATATTGCAGGTCTTGTGGGGTGTTCCCGGTATACGGAGGGTCTTGTGGGGTGCTCCCGGTATCCGGCGAGTCTTGTTGGGTGTTCCTGGTATACGGCGGTCTTGTGGGGTGTTCCCGGTATCCGACGGTCTTGTGGGATGTTCCCGGTATATGGCGGGTCTTGTGGGGTGTTCCCAGTGTACGGTGGATCTTGTGGGGTGTTCCCGGTATACGGGGGTCTTGTGGGGTGTTTCTGTTTTAACAGCAGGTCTTATTGGGTGTTCTCTGTACAGAACAGTTCTTCCAGTACCAAAAATTGTTTTATCTGTTTTTCCAGGATATGATGGGATGAAATACAAGATGACAGATGTGTCCAGTGTGATGGACAATATTCTGCTCATGTGGCTGTGGCGAGTACCACCTACATAGCATTCCACAGTGCCCCCTTATGGCAGAGGCCTCATTCCATGGGATAATGGTCGGTTTGGAATGGTCTGCAGATCGAGGTGATGACTTGGTTCCAAATTCCCAGATCTCAATCCTCTCGACCATCTGTGGGATATGCAGGACTAACAAGCCCGATCGGAGGAGGACGCAGCGAGCAGCACCCAGGAAGTGCCTCAGATCAGTATGTTATATCAGGGGTACATTGATGAGATCGGGGCTCAGGACGTGATGTTGGGTGGTCAGCCTTCTCCCTGCTGTCTCTGTATAGTCGTCTTCTCTTTGGTACGCTGCCTTTACCTCTTTGTGACTGTTTTCGGCTCGTCCTTCACCCCGCTCTGTACTTCCTATTGAGTGGCCGGGGGAAGCCTGAGTCTCAAACAATAGACCTGACTGTAGACCCGAGTGGTGAAACCTTCCTTATAATGATGTGTAAGGTGAACCCCCCAGAGCCCGCGTGTCCCGCTGATCCTCCAAAAATACTTTCTGGAGCTTCCTTGGCTGGCGGTTTGTGCTCTAAACCTGAACTTTCCTCTGATGGTGGATTCTGATCTTTGTCTTCCTATAATTAACTTCCTCTAGGGATGAAGGACTGAGAAAGGGAAGAAGTGGAGGGAACGTGAGGACACGGGGGTCAATGGTACCAAGACAGCTTGTACATGACAGCTTCTCCCGACCATCAGGGTCTCCACTCCCTGCGCTGGAGGAGCCCCTCACATCACACAGCACATCATACAAGGATTTGCACTTTCTTTGATGTGCCTTATCTGCTCGACACAAAGACCCAGAAAGAAGAACTTTTTGTCTTTCCTTTTTCTCTTCTGTAAATTGCCTCACAAATGAATATTTAGTGATGATGGTATTCCCATCTGTTACTCATGGGAACGATAAAAATCAGTGCAAAGGGATAAAGTGTTCAGAGCTGAAAGAAGAGAAGCTCCAAGCGGATCGCTGACAATTGACGTGTTAGGGGCTTCATTGTACTGCATGGTCCCTTAGCGATGGTCCCATGTGAGCTGCAGATCTTACCGATATCACTGATATAATGACGTGATCGGACTTGAGACCATGTAATGTCAAGCTTCCACTTACCATGTTACAGTCAGTTTGGTGGATATAATAGGTCCCGCCAATAAGTGCGCCCTTCATGGTGGACCTGGGTCAATAGGGGCTGAAGCCATAGGACCATGGAAACCTCACCAGATGATTCTGGATCTGGGTTCTCAGGTCACTGACACATCATGCCCTAAGGTGTCGGTGTCTTACAATGATTTAGGACCACCATTAGAGTATGTGAAATGTGTGATAAATGTCCCGTTAAGCTGCGCTGACCAGAAACATATTGGGGCTGAATATGAATATAGAGGTTTTATCTAATACCAACGTTTTCCCAGAGCTGAATATATATATATATAATGGCGGGACCTGTATTATTGAGTCACAGACTCCCCCCTCCCCCATTATGTGGTCACACTGGGCTGTGAGCTCCGGGTGTAATATATCAGGCGGCTGTCATGCTATGGGCTTTGCTTCTACAATGTTTTCCCATGTGATTTTATTTATTATAGAAGAAGTTCTCTTCAAGTTAATTGAAAAGATGATTTTTATGACATTAGCAAGGACCTAAGCCATTAACTCCTTGTCTCTCCTGTGTTCAAGATAAATTACGAGGTTCTTATGCCCTAAACCATATGGCCCTAAACCATATGAAAACATATTCCAAAAACATAATGACTATATCAAGTGGACAAAGCCTCAACAGTGAGGAGCAAATCATGGTATTAAAGCCATGAAGTCTAAAGTGTGATAGCCCAACCATGTTGACCAAACCGAAGACACAAAGCCCCAACAGTGAGGGACAAATCATGGGACTACAACCATGAAGTCTAAACTATGATAGACCAACCATATAAACCAAGACCAAAGACACAAAGCCTCAACAGTGAGCAGCAAATCATGGGAGTAAAGACATGAAGTCTAAACTATGATAGGCCAACCATGTAGACCAGGACTGAAGACTTAAAACCTCAACAATGAGGAACAAATCATAGGAGTAAAACCGTGAAGTCTAAACTATGATAGGCCAACCATGTAGGCCAAGACCGAAGACATAAAGCCTCAACAGTAAGGAGAAAATCAAAGGAGTAAAACCGTGAAGTCTAAACTTTGATAGCCCAACCATATAGACCAAGACGGACGACACACAGCCTCAACAGTGAGGAGCAAATCATGGGTGTAAAGCCATGAAGTCTGAACTATGGTAGCCCAACCATGTAGACCAAGATGGACGACACAAAGCCTCAACAGTGAGGAGCAAATCATGGGTGTAAAGCCATGAAGTCTGAACTATGGTAGCCCAACCATGTAGACCAAGATGGACGACACAAAGCCTCAACAGTGAGGAGCAAATCATGGGAGTAAAGCCATGAAGTCTAAACTATGATAGCCCAACCATGTAGACCAAGACGGACGACACAAAGCCTCAACAGTGAGGAGCAAATCATGGGAGTAAAGCCATGAAGTCTAAACTATGATAGCCCAATCATGTAGACCAAGACGGACGACACAAAGCCTCAACAGTGAGGAGCAAAACTTGGGAGTAAAGCCATGAAGTCTAAACTATGATAGCCCAATCATGTAGACCAAGACGGACGACACAAAGCCTCAACAGTGAGGAGCAAATCATGGGAGTAAAGCCATGAAGTCTAAACTATGATAGCCCAATCATGTAGACCAAGACGGACTACACAAAGCCTCAACAGTGAAGAGCAAATCATGGGAGTAAAGCCATGAAGTCTGAACTATGATAGCCCAACCATGTAGACCAAGACGGACGACACAAAGCCTCAACAGTGAGGAGCAAATCATGGGAGTAAAGCCATGAAGTCTGAACTATGATAGCCCAACCATATAGACCAAGACTAAAGACACAAAGCTTCAACAGTGAGGAACAAATCATGGGAGTAAAGCCATTAAGGTCAATCTTTGAAAACTCAACTATGAAGATGAAATCATGAAGCTCAAACAAAGAAACTCAAGTCCCAACGTTCAAGATCAAATAATTAATCAGCAAATTGACCAAGCCATGGAGACTCAACTAAAACTACATCATCAATATCAAGCCAAATAACTCCAAAACATAAAGACTAATTCAGTTAGATCCAGCTACGAAAACTGAACCATGAAGACCAAATCATGATGAGAAATTCTTGACGCCTTAGTTATGAAGCTTAAGCTGTGACATTCTTAACCATAAACCCCAAAATCATGGCGACCAAGCCATGAAGAACAAATTGTGAAGACCAAATCATAAAGATAGAACTATGGATAACAAAGCATGAAAACGTATCCATAAAAAAAACAATAATTGACGTAAAAACTGAAAGTTCCAACCAGCACGGTGGCTCGGTGGTTAGCATTGGTTAGATTTAACCCAAACTAAGGACATTATCTGTGAGGAGTTTGTATATTTTCCCCGTGTTTGCATGGGTTTCTTCCGGATTCCCTGGTTTCCTACTATACTCCAATGACATACTGATAGGGAAATTTATATTTTTTTACCCCAAGAGGGACAGTGAAGACTAAGTCACTACAGCGCTGCGGAATATGTTGGTTCTTTTTAAGGAAACATAAATTAAGACCTGCCAAATTGTATAGATCAAGGCATGAAGATTCAATAATAATGACCCTAAGACCCAACCAGGAAAAGTCAACTCATAGAAACTCAATAGGGGAAACTAAAGACCCAGTCATATATATCCAAAACTGGAAGCCAATACATGCAGACCAGAGACTTCTGCTCCAGCTATCGTTACACTGTCATTACAGTCGGCTGTTTCCTTGGGTTACGAGAGGCAGAAGACTTGAGTCTTTGGTGCCCATTTCTCTATGTTCTCCATGAGAACCGTCCTACTGTGTATCATTGAGGAACATTAGGAGATGAGTCTTGCACCTTGCAGCCACTTATTCCCTTTTCCCTATGACAATAAACCTGCAGAGACAACCACCAGCAGGAGAGCTGGGTCTTTCCCCACTGGGATGGACTGGTGGCGACGGGGACATGACGGTTCCTGGCTAGATGCCTCCTGCCCTGATCCTGTCTATCCGGAGTACTCTGTACTTCCCATTACCCATTTTTCTCTTCGGGTGCAGTAATAGGGGCATAGAGCATCTCAGTGGTCTCACGAGTCGGACGCTCTCTTGGGGGCTGCGTTTTGAAGGACAGCTCGGACGTAGTAATACATGTAACAGTAACAAGTGTCAGGTTTATGATGATTGAAGATCACATTTTTGTCTTCCTCCTCTGCAGCTCAGTAATGTACAAGCTGATGTTCTGCGATTTGTCTGCTGCGGACAATCTGGGGGATCGCATCTCCGAGCCGCCGGACCCACACACCTGCTCCTATGCCCCATTCCTGCACCATGACACATCCTGTATCTGATCCTCCAGACCTTTCTGCTCCATTAATCTGGGTTTTGCAATCAGTAGACAGATTCCTATCCTATCACCAGGGGCAGCACTGGCTGGACTTCATTACAGGAGCCCGGGGTGTGAGCTGCAGCGTCCGTGATGTGTTATTACACCCATGTATTATAGAGGGAGAGTGTAATAACCTCCGATAACTGGGGGTGACCTGTCATAGCACAAAAGCCTCAGTCTCACAAGTAATTGTTACATGTGATAGTGACTGACAGACCATGCGGAAGAGGAACATCAGCACAGACACTGCACCCACGCCGGGAGCTTCATGGCAGAGCACCTGCATGCAACCGTACATCACCAAGCACAATGCCGAGCGTTGGATGGAGTGGTGTAAAGCTGCCACCACTGGACTCTGGAGGAGACGTGTCCTGTGCAGTGATTGATCACACTTGCAGAATAGTGAGTGCAGCTCTGGAGTATAATACAGGATGTAACTCAGGATCAGTAATGTATGTACACAGTGACTGCACCAGCAGAATAGTGAGTACAGCTCTGGGGTATAATACAAGATGTAACTCAGAATCAGTAATGTAGGTACACAGTGACTGCACCAGCAGAATAGTGACTGCAGCTCTGGAGTATAATACAGGAGGTAACTCAGGATCAGTAATGTATGTACACCGTAACTGCACCAGCAGAATAGTGAGTGCAGCTCTGGAGTATAATACAGGATGTAACTCAGGAGCAGTAATGTAATGTATGTACACCGTGACTGCACCAGCAGAATAGTGAGTGCAGCTCTGGAGTATAATACAGGATATAACTCAGGATCAGTAATGTAATGTATGTACACAGTGACTGCACCAGCAGAATAGTGAGCGCAGCTCTGGAGTATAATACAGGATGTAACTCAGGATCAGTAATGTAATGTATGTACACAGTGACTGCATCAGCAGAATAGTGAGTGCAGCTCTGGGGTATAATACAGGATGTAACTCAGGAGCAGTAATGTAATGTATGTACACAGTGACTGCACCAGCAGAATAGTGAGTGCAGCTCTGGGGTATAATACAGGATGTAGCTCAGGATCAGTAATGTAATGTTGTACACAGTGACTGCACCAGCAGAATAGTGAGTGCAGCTCTGGAGTATAATACAGGATGTAACCCAGGATCAGTAATGTAATGTATGTACACAGTGACTGCACCAGCAGAATAGTGAGTGCAGCTCTGGGGTATAATACAGGATGTAACCCAGGATCAGTAATGTAATGTATGTACACAGTGACTGCACCAGCAGAATAGTGAGTGCAGCTCTGGAGTATAATACAGGAGGTAACTCAGGATCAGTAATGTATGTACACAGTGACTGCACCAGCAGAATAGTGAGTGCAGCTCTGGAGTATAATACAGGATGTAACTCAGGATCAGTAATGTATGTACACAGTGACTGCACCAGCAGAATAGTGAGTGCAGCTCTTGAGTATAATTCAGGATGTAACTCAGGATGCCACTGCCTCTGAATCCTCCCATTATGAAAGTATGGATGAGGATAATAGGCAGTGGCTAGAGTACAAGCGTAAGCTCGGCACCAAAAAGAAGAGAAAGAAGGGAGATAAAACATCTTCTCCTGCTCTGAGCAAGGTACCTAAGGAAGGAAAAACTGACTCCCCTCTGGTTGGTCTTTCTAACCAGTTCCAAGCCCTTGAGAACATCTCTTCCTCTGAGGAGGAGGCTGAGGATGAGGTTCTGGCTTCGGCAGGGCTTACAGGGGGTGACGAGTCTCCTTCTGGGAATGTAAGGTTCTTGGAGGGAGGGACTGGCCCAGAGTACGGAGACGAGGACGACAAAAAGAAAAATCAAGTGGGAATGGACACCTCTGTGTCATTAAAGAGGGGGAAGGATTCCTCCTCTGAGGCAGAGGATAAGCGGAGTGGGAAGATGAAAGCCATCTAACTCAATCACCAATGATGGCGGTACCCACTCCGTTGACGCTGGCGTCCATTAATGTCGCCAGCATAAAGTCAAATACAGCCAGATTTGCGGCCTTTGATTTTCTCAGCCGTGTTGAAGCTGACATTTTCTTTTTGCAACAGACCAGACTGCCAAACATGGCAGATGTGTTCAAAGCCAAAAGGGAGTGGAGACTCGGGCCCTCCTATTGGGCTCTTGTGGCCAAGCCGTATAGCGGAGTGGTGGTCCTTTTTACTGCACCGGTGGAATGCCGACGGGTTATTGAGTTAGAAATGGGGAGGTGCCTGATCTTAGATGTCCTCATGATGGGACAAGAGCTCCGGCTCATTAACATCTATGGTCCCCAATCTAAGTGAGACCGGAAGTGTCTCTTTATGAGGATCAAGCCCTACCTTTTTACAAGTCGGCAGGTTGTCTTTGGAGGGGACTTCAATACTGTCACGAGGCCCCGAGATAGAGGAGGTTCCAGAGATAAGCTGACTTATGATAGCGTCGCCCTTAATTGTATAGCTAGTGAGGCTCGCCTGGTGGATGTCCACATTCGGCACACTCCAGGCCACGAGGGGTTCTCCTATCATAGAGGTAACTGTAGGTCCAGGATAGGTTTTATTTAAAGGAGGAAGCTGTCTCTTCAGCAGTGTCTGTTGTTGACGTGGAGTTCCCCGACCACTGTTTAATTTTGTTTTCTCTGAATGTTACAGAGACCCTCCGGATGGGAAGAGGCTTTTGGAGGCTCAATTCATCTCTCTTGGAAGAAGCGGATATAAGACAGTCCTTTGAGGATTTTCTTTAGAGCCAGGTACCCTTACTGGATCTTTGTAGTAGTAAGTCAGAGTGGTGGGAGATGTTCAAGAAAAGGGTGGTGAGATTCTTCCGCCACCTCTCGAGCTTCAGGAGTCTGAACAGGTACCTCCTGTATCAGGGTCTGAGGAGGAAACTCGAGCATCTCGTCTCAACTGGAGGTAGCCGCGAGGAGATCTCCAGAGTGAAATCTTTGCTCTTGAGGTGTCAGTACGATAGACACGCATCTTTGGTTTTTGAGAGAGATTACGGGAAGTACCGCCCGCCCGACCCTTACAGAAACTGCAAGATGTCAGTGAATAGTAAAGTGGTTACAGGACTGGTCGACACTACGGGGTCCCTGAGGCAATCCAGATCAGGGATCCTGGAGGTTGTCAGATCCTTCTACTCGCACTTCTTGGGGAAGAGGGATCTTGATTGGGATGAGATGTCGGCTTTTCTGGCTGAAGCCGTTCCCGAACCAGGGGTAGACCCCTCTCTTGACGTTTTGACAGAGATGATCAGGGAAGAGGAAGTTAAAGTTGGCTATTGAAGGGCTTGCCCAAAAAAAAAATCGCCCGGTCCAGATGGCTTAACATCTGAGTTCTATAAGACCTTTAAGGACGCTTTGGTTCACCTCTTGACTGAGGTATTCAATGAGTGTCTTTCCTCGGGCACTCTGCCAAAGTCAATGAGGAGGTCTGCCCTGATCATCTTGTCAAAGGGTAAGGACCCATCGTGCACTGAGAATTGGCGTCCCATAGTGCTTCTCAATGCAGACAGGAAGGTTCTGGCAAAGGTGCTGTTTAAACGGCTGGTGAAATTTGCACCCCAACTCCTTTCGGAGGCTCAGCATTGCTCTGTTCCAGGTCGCAGCACATTTAGTGCTGTGCTTGATGTCCGGGAGGCGGTGGAGCAGGGTAGGGCTGGTCACTGGAAGGGGTACATGCTGTCACTGGACCAGGCAAAAGCGTTTGATCGGGTTAATCATGAGTACCTCTGGTCTGTCCTGAGATATGGCCTGCCGGGGGGGTTTGTTGATTGGCTTAAAACCTTGTATGGTGGGGCAGAGAGCTTCCCGCTTGTGAACGGTTGGATTAGCAGCTCTTTTGAGGTTGGGTCTGGTGTTCGCCAGGGTGGTCCCTTGAGCCCGCTGCTGTACGTGTTTACGATTGACCCACTTGTTGGGAGGGTGAAGCGTGGACCGTTGGCCGGGATCGGGATGGACCAGGCAGCACCGGAAGCCACTCTGAGTGTGGTGGCGTATGCCGATGATGTCACTGTTTTTGTTTCCTCTCACGAGGAGGCAGGGTGGCTGATGTCAGAGGTACAGTTGTGGCCAAAAGTATTGACACCCCTGCAATTCTGTCAGATAATACTCAGTTTCTTCCTGAAGATGATTGCAAACAAAAATTCTTTGGTATTATTATCTTCATTTAATTTGTCTTAAATGAAAAACCACAAAAGAGAATGAAGCAAAAAGCAAAACATTGATCATTTCA
The DNA here is from genome assembly GCF_039654945.1 of Dendrobates tinctorius. Classification (NCBI taxonomy): domain Eukaryota; kingdom Metazoa; phylum Chordata; class Amphibia; order Anura; family Dendrobatidae; genus Dendrobates; species Dendrobates tinctorius. Next base: position 1,609,795 of record NW_027361881.1, on the reverse strand, counting down.
CACAAAACTCCAAAAATGGGCCAGACAAAAGTATTGGCACCCTCAGCCTAATACTTGGTTGCACAACCTTTAGCCAAAATAACTGCGACCAACCGCTTCCGGTAACCATCAATGAGTTTCTTACAATGCTCTGCTGGAATTTTAGACCATTCTTCTTTGGCAAACTGCTCCAGGTCCCTGATATTTGAAGGGTGCCTTCTCCAAACTGCCATTTTTAGATCTCTCCACAGGTGTTCTATGGGATTCAGGTCTGGACTCATTGCTGGCCACCTTAGAAGTCTCCAGTGCTTTCTCTCAAACCATTTTCTAGTGCTTTTTGACGTGTGTTTTGGGTCATTGTCCTGCTGGAAGACCCATGACCTCTGAGGGAGACCCAGCTTTCTCACACTGGGCCCTACATTATGCTGCAAAATTTGTTGGTAGTCGTCAGACTTCATAATGCCATGCACACGGTCAAGCAGTCCAGTGCCAGAGGCAGCAAAGCAACCCCAAAACGTCAGGGAACCTCCGCCATGTTTGACTGTAGGGACCGTGTTCTTTTCTTTGAATGCCACTTTTTTCTCCTGTAAACTCTATGTTGATGCCTTTGCCCAAAAAGCTCTACTTTTGTCTCATCTGACCAGAGAACATTCTTCCAAAACATTTTATGCTTTTTCAGGTAAGTTTTGACAAACTCCAGCCTGGCTTTTTTATGTCTCAGGGTAAGAAGTGGGGTCTTCCTGGGTCTCCTACCATACAATCCCTTTTCATTCAGACGCCGACGGATAGTACGGGTTGACACTGTTGTACCCTCGGACTGCAGAGCAGCTTGAACTTGTTTGGATGTTAGTCAAGGTTCTTTATTCAACATCCGCACAATCTTGCGTTGAAATCTCTTGTCAATTCTTCTTTTCCGTCCACATCTAGAGAGGTTAGCCACAGTGCCATGGGCTTTACACTTCTTGATGACACTGCGCACGGTAGACACAGGAACATTCAGGTCTTTGGAGATGGACTTGTAGCCTTGAGATTGCTCATGCTTCCTCACAATTTGGTTTCTCAAGTCTTCAGACAGTTCTTTGGTCTTCTTTCTTTTCTCCATGCTCAATGTGGTGCACACAAGGACACAGGACAGAGGTGGAGTCAACTTTAATCCATGTCACCTGGCTGCAAGTGTGATTTAGTTATTGCCAACACCTGTTAGGTGCCACAGGTAAGTTACAGGTGCTGTTAGTTACACAAATTAGAGAAGCATCACATGATTTTTCGAACAGTGCCAATACTTTTGTCCACCCTCTTTTTTATGTTTGGTGTGGAATTATATCCAATTTGGCTTTAGGACAATTCTTTTTGTGTTTTTTCATTTAAGACAAATTAAATGAAGATGATAATACCAAAGAATTTGTGTTTGCAATTATTTTCAGGAAGAAACGGAGTATTATCTGACAGAATTGCAGGGGTGTCAATACTTTTGGCCACAACTGTAGATCGCTCCTCGGAGGCATCCTGGTCCAAGATCAACCGGGATCAGTGTGAGAGTCTCTGGCTGGGAGGAGGAGATCCTGGTTTTGATCTCCCGGACACCCTTCCAGGACCCAAAGTCTAAAGTCCTTGACATCGAATTTGGCCAGGGGGATTACCCCAAACAAAATTGGGACAGCAGGCTAGAGATTGCCACTCAGAAGGTGAACCAATGGAAGGGTTGGTCTTTGACCCTCAGGGAAGGGGTAAACCTGATCAAAACTTACCTGCTCCCTTTACTGATTTATCTGGGCAGTGTGTGCATCTTGCCGGAGTCTCTCTGGACTCGGGTCTACAGTTTGTTCTTCCAACTGTTATGGGGGAATGGACTGAACCTGGTCAAGAGGGAGGTTACTTACCGTACGAGGAGACTAGGAGGGTTGAGTATGGTCAACCCTGTGGTATTCCTTGTGGATACCTTCATTAAGATCAATATTGCAAACCTCTGGAAAGAGAGGGCTCATCCGTGGGTATTCTCCTGTAAGGGATGGTTTCAGCCTTTCTTCCAGGAATGGGAGACAGGAGGGCAAGTGAAGGATCTTCGCACACTGCATGGACATCTTCTGGCTTGCGCTACCTTGGTTCTGAAGGTAATTTTCCGGTGGGGTCTGGGAATGTGGGAGATCAGGACTCTGCCAAGGAAACTCCTTGACAAAAGGGTTCTGTTGACCCATTTCCAGAGGCCTCTGGTGTTCAGGGATTGCCCAAGTCGGGATCTTGGGGTGGGTTTGTATCTCTTGAATTCTATCAGGATCCCCTCGAAGTTTTGGGACTTGGCTTAGCGCTGCTTCCATGGGAAACTGTGTGTGAGGGACAATCTGAAGTGTAGGAGCTCTGAGGACAGGAACTGTCCTCGGGAGCATTGTGGTACAGTGCTGGAAAGCATGGACCATTTCCTGCTTCATTGACCCTTCAATACAGAGGTGTAAAACAGGGTGGGCGCCTCCATTGGCTGGTCTCGGCTGGCCGGTCTCTCCTATGCGGAATGGGCCTATGGAGCATTCAGAGACCTTGGTGGCCGGGACCGCTGCACATTATTTCTAGTTAGCGCAGTGGTTAGGTATCACACGTGGAACGCACGGTGCTTAGTATCGACGCAACGGAAAATCCTCCCAGTGGATGAAGTGTTTAGGACCATACTCGGTGACCTGGTGAAGGTGCGCTCCCTGGAGTATGAGAGACTGGGCACACGTAGGGCTGCTCTCCTCTGGAGGGGCTTTTCTTTTAGTGTGCCCTAGTCTGGTCATCTCCTTTCCTGGTGGTGGGCTGCTGCTGACACTGTAGATTTTTTTGTGTGATCGGTATACAGTGATGTAGGGCTGCAGGCGCCGAACTTGGGCTTTGTGATTTGTGGGTGTTGTAGTGTTTGTTTCTGTATATATTGTATATAGGGATATAGATTTGGGTGTAGGTGTTAGGTTGGATGGTGGGAAAAGGGGGGAGCTGGGTTTATCTTGTGGGACTATGGGACACTGGGGTGTTTGGGGAAACACTGGCACTGCCTGATCTGGCCTATGGACGTTGGACATGGACTGAGGCATGAGACACTGGACCAGCTCTCAGGTCAGTGCGGGGGTTGGGAATGGTGGGCTTGAGTGTGGGGTGATTAGTTTAGTCTTGTATATATTTGTATAGTTTGTAGTTATTTTATTTAAAAATTTTAAAAAAAGTGTGTATATAGTTTTTGTTTGCTATTGTTTATTTTGTTTTGTTTGTTATTAGTTTGCTGGTGACCGGACCGGATGGTGTAAGTTATTATTAGTTATTATTCTGTATATATGTATAATATGTGTAAGAGGAGAGAATGAGTGGCCGGACCAGTGTTCAGTATACGGATCATTGTCTGGCTGATATTCCTGTTATTTCTGTTATTATTATTGTTATGTTTATGAATTTTATAATAAAAGATCTACAGGATGTAACTCAGGATCAGTAATGTAATGTGTGTACACAGTGACTGCACCAGCAGAATAGTGAGTGCAGCTCTGGGGTATAATACAGGATGTAACTCAGGATCAGTAATGTAATGTATGTATACAGTGACTGCACCAGCAGAATAGTGAGTGCAGCTCTGGGGTATAATACAGGATGTAACTCAGGATCAGTAATGTAATGTATGTACACAGTGACTGCACCAGCAGAATAGTGAGTGCAGCTCTGGGGTATAATACAGGATGTAACTCAGGATCAGTAATGTAATGTATGTACACAGTGACTGCACCAGCAGAATAGTGAGTGCAGCTCTGGGGTATAATACAGGATGTAACTCAGGATCAGTAATGTAATGTATGTACACAGTGACTGCACCAGCAGAATAGTGAGTGCAGCTCTGGAGTATAATACAGGATGTAACTCAGGATCAGTAATGTATGTACACAGTGACTCCACCAGCAGAATAGTGAGTGCAGCTCTGGGGTATAATACAGGAGGTAACTCAGGATCAGTATAGTAATGTATGTACACAGTGACTGCACCAGCAGAATAGTGAGTGCAGCTCTGGGGTATAATACAGGATGTAACTCAGGATCAGTAATGTAATGTATGTACACAGTAACTGCACCAGCAGAATAGTGAGTGCAGCTCTGGGGTATAATACAGGATGTAACTCAGGATCAGTAATGTAATGTATGCACACAGTGACTGCACCAGCAGAATAGTGAGTGCAGCTCTGGGGTATAATACAGGATGTAACTCAGGATCAGTAATGTAATGTATGTACACAGTGACTGCACCAGCAGAATAGTGAGTGCAGCTCTGGAGTATAGTGCAGGATGTAACTCAGGATCAGTAATGTAATGTATGCACACAGTGACTGCACCAGCAGAATAGTGAGTGCAGCTCTGGGGTATAATACAGGAGGTAACTCAGGATCAGTAATGTAATGTATGTACACAGTGACTGCACCAGCAGAATAGTGAGTGCAGCTCTGGGGTATAATACAGGATGTAACTCAGGATCGGTAATGTAATGTATGTACACAGTGACTGCACCAGCAGAATAGTGAGTGCAGCTCTGGAGTATAATACAGGATGTAACTCAGGATCAGTAATGTATGTACACAGTGACTGCACCAGCAGAATAGTGAGTGCAGCTCTGGGGTATAATACAGGAGGTAACTCAGGATCAGTATAGTAATGTATGTACACAGTGACTGCACCAGCAGAATAGTGAGTGCAGCTCTGGGGTATAATACAGGATGTAACTCAGGATCAGTAATGTAATGTATGTACACAGTAACTGCACCAGCAGAATAGTGAGTGCAGCTCTGGGGTATAATACAGGATGTAACTCAGGATCAGTAATGTAATGTATGCACACAGTGACTGCACCAGCAGAATAGTGAGTGCAGCTCTGGGGTATAATACAGGATGTAACTCAGGATCAGTAATGTAATGTATGTACACAGTGACTGCACCAGCAGAATAGTGAGTGCAGCTCTGGAGTATAGTGCAGGATGTAACTCAGGATCAGTAATGTATGTACACAGTGACTGCACCAGCAGAATAGTGAGTGCAGCTCTGGGGTATAATACAGGATGTAACTCAGGATCAGTAATGTAATGTATGTACACAGTGACTGCACCAGCAGAATAGTGAGTGCAGCTCTGGGGTATAATACAGGATGTAACTCAGGATCAGTAATGTAATGTGTGTACACAGTGACTGCACCAGCAGAATAGTGAGTGCAGCTCTGGGGTATAATACAGGATGTAACTCAGGATCAGTAATGTAATGTGTGTACACAGTGACTGCACCAGCAGAATAGTGAGTGCAGCTCTGGGGTATAATACAGGATGTAACTCGGGATCAGTAATGTAATGTATGTACACAGTAACTGCACCAGCAGAATAGTGAGTGCAGCTCTGGGGTATAATACAGGATGTAACTCAGGATCAGTAATGTAATGTATGTACACAGTGACTGCACCAGCAGAATAGTGACTGCAGCTCTGGGGTATAATACAGGATGTAACTCAGGATCAGTAATGTAATGTGTGTACACAGTGACTGCACCAGCAGAATAGTGAGTGCAGCTCTGGGGTATAATACAGGATGTAACTCAGGATCAGTAATGTAATGTGTATATACAGTAACTGCACCAGCAGAATAGTGAGTGCAGCTCTGGGGTATAATACAGGATGTAACTCAGAATCAGTAATGTAATGTATGTACACAGTGACTGCACCAGCAGAATAGTGAGTGCAGCTCTGGAGTATAGTGCAGGATGTAATTCAGGATCAGTAATGTAATGTATGTACACAGTGACTGCACCAGCAGAATAGTGAGTGCAGCTCTGGGGTATAATACAGGATGTAACTCAAGATCAGTAATGTATGTACACAGTGACTGCACCAGCAGAATAGTGAGTGCAGCTCTGGGGTATAATACAGGATGTAACTCAGGATCAGTAATGTATGTACACAATGACTGCACCAGCAGAATAGTGAGTGCAGCTCTGGGGTATAATACAGGAGGTAACTCAGGATCAGTAATGTATGTACACAGTGACTGCACCAGCAGAATAGTGAGTGCAGCTCTGGAGTATAATAGAGGATGTAACTCAGGATCAGTAATGTACAGTGGGGCAAAAAAGTATTTAGTCAGTCAGCAATAGTGCAAGTTCCACCACTTAAAAAGATGAGAGGCGTCTGTAATTTACATCATAGGTAGACCTCAACTATGGGAGACAAACTGAGAAAAAAAAATCCAGAAAATCACATTGTCTGTTTTTTTTTTCATTTTATTTGCATATTATGGTGGAAAATAAGTATTTGGTCAGAAACAAAATTTCATCTCAATACTTTGTGATATATCCTTTGTTGACAATGACAGAGGTCAAACGTTTTCTGTAAGTCTTCACAAGGTTGCCACACACTGTTGTTGGTATGTTGGCCCATTCCTCCATGCAGATCTCCTCTAGAGCAGTGATGTTTTTGGCTTTTCGCTTGGCAACACGGACTTTCAACTCCCTCCAAAGGTTTTCTATAGGGTTGAGATCTGGAGACTGGCTAGGCCACTCCAGGACCTTGAAATGCTTCTTACGAAGCCACTCCTTCGTTGCCCTGGCGGTGTGCTTTGGATCATTGTCATGTTGAAATACCCAGCCACGTTTCATCTTCAATGCCCTTGCTGATGGAAGGAGGTTTGCACTCAAAATCTCACGATACATGGCCCCATTCATTCTTTCATGTACCCGGATCAGTCGTCCTGGCCCCTTTGCAGAGAAACAGCCCCAAAGCATGATGTTTCCACCACCATGCTTTACAGTAGGTATGGTGTTTGATGGATGCAACTCAGTATTCTTTTTCCTCCAAACACGACAAGTTGTGTTTCTACCAAACAGTTCCAGTTTGGTTTCATCAGACCATAGGACATTCTCCCAAAACTCCTCTGGATCATCCAAATGCTCTCTAGCAAACTTCAGATGGGCCCGGACATGTACAGGCTTAAGCAGTGGGACACGTCTGGCACTGCAGGATCTGAGTCCATGGTGGCGTAGTGTGTTACTTATGGTAGGCCTTGTTACATTGGTCCCAGCTCTCTGCAGTTCATTCACTAGGTCCCCCCGCGTGGTTCTGGGATTTTTGCTCACCGTTCTTGTGATCATTCTGACCCCACGGGGTGGGATTTTGCGTGGAGCACCAGATCGAGGGAGATTATCAGTGGTCTTGTATGTCTTCCATTTTCTAATTATTGCTCCCACAGTTGATTTCTTCACTCCAAGCTGGTTGGCTATTGCAGATTCAGTCTTCCCAGCCTGGTGCAGGGCTACAATTTTGTTTCTGGTGTCCTTTGACAGCTCTTTGGTCTTCACCATGGTGGAGTTTGGAGTCAGACTGTTTGAGGGTGTGCACAGGTGTCTTTTTATACTGATAACAAGTTTAAACAGGTGCCATTACTACAGGTAATGAGAGGAGGAAAGAGGAGACTCTTAAAGAAGAAGTTACAGGTCTGTGAGAGCCAGAAATCTTGATTGCTTGTTTCTGACCAAATACTAATTTTCCACCATAATATGCAAATAAAATGAAAAAAAAACAGACAATGTGATTTTCTGGATTTTTTTTTCTCAGTTTGTCTCCCATAGTTGAGGTCTAACTATGATGTAAATTACAGACGCCTCTCATCTTTTTAAGTGGTGGAACTTGCACTATTGCTGACTGACTAAATACTTTTTTGCCCCACTGTATGTACACAGTGACTGCACCAGCAGAATAGTGAGTGCAGCTCTGGAGTATAACACAGGATGTAACTCAGGATCAGTAATGTAATGTATGTACACAGTGACTGCACCAGCAGAATAGTGAGTGCAGCTCTGGAGTATAACACAGGATGTAACTCAGGATCAGTAATGTAATGTATGTACACAGTAACTGCACCAGCAGAATAGTGAGTGCAGCTCTGGGGTATAATACAGGATGTAACTCAGGATCAGTAATGTAATGTGTGTACACAGTAACTGCACCAGCAGAATAGTGAGGGCAGCTCTGGGGTATAATACAGGATGTAACTCAGGATCAGTAATGTAATGTATGTACACAGTGACTGCACCAGCAGAATAGTGAGTGCAGCTCTGGAGTATAGTGCAGGATGTAACTCAGGGTCAGTAATGTAATGTATGTACACAGTGACTGCACCAGCAGAATAGAGAGTGCAGCTCTGGGGTATAATACAGGATGTAACTCAGGATCAGTAATGTAATGTATGTACACAGTGACTGCCCCAGCAGAATAGTGAGTGCAGCTCTGGAGTATAATACAGGATGTAACTCAGGATCAGTAATGTATGTACACAGTGACTGCACCAGCAGAATAGTGAGTGCAGCTCTGGGGTATAATACAGGAGGTAACTCAGGAGCAGTAATGTATGTACACAGTGACTGCACCAGCAGAATAGTGAGTGCAGCTCTGGAGTATAATACAGGATGTAACTCAGGATCAGTAATGTAATGTATGTACACAGTGACTGCACCAGCAGAATAGTGAGTGCAGCTCTGGAGTATAGTGCAGGATGTAACTCAGGATCAGTAATGTAATGTATGTACACAGTGACTGCCCCAGCAGAATAGTGAGTGCAGCTCTGGAGTATAATACAGGATGTAACTCAGGATCAGTAATGTATGTACACAGTGACTGCACCAGCAGAATAGTGAGTGCAGCTCTGGGGTATAATACAGGATGTAACTCAGGATCAGTAATGTATGTACACAGTGACTGCACCAGCAGAATAGTGAGTGCAGCTCTGGGGTATAATACAGAAGGTAACTCAGGATCAGTAATGTATGTACACAGTGACTACACCAGCAGAATAGTGAGTGCAGCTCTGGAGTATAGTACAGGAGGTAACTCAGGATCAGTAATGTAATGTATGTACACACTGACTGCACCAGCAGAATAGTGTGTGCAGCTCTGGAGTATAGTACAGGAGGTAACTCAGGATCATTAATGTAATGTATGTACACAGTGACTGCACCAGCAGAATAGTGAGTGCAGCTCTGGAGTATAGTACAGGAGATAACTCAGGATCAGTAATGTAATGTATGTACACAGTGACTGCACCAGCAGAATAGTGAGTGCAGCTCTGGAGTATAATACAGGATGTAACTCAGGATCAGTAATGTATGTACACAGTGACTACACCAGCAGAATAGTGAGTGCAGCTCTGGGGTATAATACAGGATGTAACTCAGGATCAGTAATGTAATGTATGTACACAGTGACTGCACCAGCAGAATAGTGAGTGCAGCTCTGGAGTATAATACAGGATGTAACTCAGGATCAGTAATGTAATGTATGTACAAAGTGACTGCACCAGCAGAATAGTGAGTGCAGCTCTGGGGTATAATACAGGAGGTAACTCAGGATCAGTAATGTAATGTATGTACACAGTGACTGCACCAGCAGAATAGTGAGTGCAGCTCTGGGGTATAATACAGGAGGTAACTCAGGATCAGTAATGTAATGTATGTACACAGTGACTGCACCAGCAGAATAGTGAGTGCAGCTCTGGAGTATAATTCAGGATGTAATTCAGGATCAGTAACGTACTGTATGTACACAGTGACTGCACCAGCAGAATAGTGAGTGCAGCTCTGGGGTATAATACAGGATGTAACTCAGGATCAGTAATGTATGTACACAGTGACTGCACCAGCAGAATAGTGAGTGCAGCTCTGGGGTATAATACAGGAGGTAACTCAGGATCAGTAATGTAATGTATGTACACAGTGACTGCACCAGCAGAATAGTGAGTGCAGCTCTGGAGTATAATACAGGATGTAATTCAGGATCAGTAACGTACTGTATGTACACAGTGACTGCACCAGCAGAATAGTGAGTGCAGCTCTGGGGTATAATACAGGATGTAACTCAGGATCAGTAATGTAATGTATGTACACAGTGACTGCACCAGCAGAATAGTGAGTGCAGCTCTGGAGTATAATACAGGATGTAACTCAGGGTTCAGTAATGTATGTACACAGTGACTGCACCAGCAGAATAGTGAGTGCAGCTCTGGGGTATAATACAGGAGGTAACTCAGGATCAGTAATGTAATGTATGTACACAGTGACTGCACCAGCAGAATAGTGAGTGCAGCTCTGGAGTATAATACAGGATGTAACTCAGGATCAGTAATGTATGTACACAGTGACTGCACCAGCAGAATAGTGAGTGCAGCTTTGGGGTATAATACAGGATGTAACTCAGGATCAGTAATGTAATGTATGTACACAGTGACTGCACCAGCAGAATAGTGAGTGCAGCTCTGGAGTATAATACAGGATGTAACTCAGGATCAGTAATGTATGTACACAGTGACTGCACCAGCAGAATAGTGAGTGCAGCTCTGGGGTATAATACAGGAGGTAACTCAGGATCAGTAATGTAATGTATGTACACAGTGACTGCACCAGCAGAATAGTGAGTGCAGCTCTGGGGTATAATACAGGAGGTAACTCAGGATCAGTAATGTAATGTATGTACACAGTGACTGCACCAGCAGAATAGTGAGTGCAGCTCTGGAGTATAATACAGGATGTAATTTAGGATCAGTAACGTACTGTATGTACACAGTGACTGCACCAGCAGAATAGTGAGTGCAGCTCTGGGGTATAATACAGGAGGTAACTCAGAATCAGTAATGTAATGTATGTACACAGTGACTGCACCAGCAGAATAGTGAGTGCAGCTCTGGAGTATAATACAGGATGTAACTCAGGATCAGTAATGTATGTACACAGTGACTGCACCAGCAGAATAGTGAGTGCAGCTCTGGGGTATAATACAGGAGGTAACTCAGGATCAGTAATGTAATGTATGTACACAGTGACTGCACCAGCAGAATAGTGAGTGCCGCTCTGGGGTATAATACAGGAGGTAACTCAGGATCAGTAATGTAATGTATGTACACAGTGACTGCACCAGCAGAATAGTGAGTGCAGCTCTGGAGTATAATACAGGATGTAATTCAGGATCAGTAATGTAATGTATGTACACAGTGACTGCACCAGCAGAATAGTGAGTGCAGCTCTGGGGTATAATACAGGATGTAACTCAGGATCAGTAATGTAATGTATGTACACAGTGACTGCACCAGCAGAATAGTGAGTGCAGCTCTGGGCTATAATACAGGATGTAACTCAGGATCAGTAATGTATGTACACAGTGACTGCACCAGCAGAATAGTGAGTGCAGCTCTGGGGTATAATACAGGTGGTAACTCAGGATCAGTAATGTAATGTATGTACACAGTGACTGCACCAGCAGAATAGTGAGTGCAGCTCTGGGGTATAATACAGGAGGTAACTCAGGATCAGTAATGTAATGTATGTACACAGTGACTGCACCAGCAGAATAGTGAGTGCAGCTCTGGGGTATAATACAGGAGGTAACTCAGGATCAGTAATGTAATGTATGTACACAGTGACTGCACCAGCAGAATAGTGAGTGCAGCTCTGGGGTATAATACAGGAGGTAACTCAGGATCAGTAATGTAATGTATGTACACAGTGACTGCTCCAGCAGAATAGTGAGTGCAGCTCTGGAGTATAATACAGGATGTAATTCAGGATCAGTAACGTACTGTATGTACACAGTGACTGCACCAGCAGAATAGTGAGTGCAGCTCTGGGGTATAATACAGGATGTAACTCAGGATCAGTAATGTATGTACACAGTGACTGCACCAGCAGAATAGTGAGTGCAGCTCTGGGGTATAATACAGGATGTAACTCAGGATCAGTAATGTAATGTATGTACACAGTGACTGCACCAGCAGAATAGTGAGTGCAGCTCTGGGGTATAATACAGGATGTAACTCAGGATCAGTAATGTAATGTATGTACACAGTGACTGCACCAGCAGAATAGTGAGTGCAGCTCTGGAGTATAATACAGGATGTAACTCAGGATCAGTAATGTATGTACACAGTGACTGCACCAGCAGAATAGTGAGTGCAGCTCTGGGGTATAATACAGGAGGTAACTCAGGATCAGTAATGTAATGTATGTACACAGTGACTGCACCAGCAGAATAGTGAGTGCAGCTCTGGAGTATAATACAGGATGTAACTCAGGATCAGTAATGTATGTACACAGTGACTGCACCAGCAGAATAGTGAGTGCAGCTCTGGGGTATAATACAGGATGTAACTCAGGATCAGTAATGTAATGTATGTACACAGTGACTGCACCAGCAGAATAGTGAGTGCAGCTCTGGAGTATAATACAGGATGTAACTCAGGATCAGTAATGTATGTACACAGTGACTGCACCAGCAGAATAGTGAGTGCAGCTCTGGGGTATAATACAGGAGGTAACTCAGGATCAGTAATGTAATGTATGTACACAGTGACTGCACCAGCAGAATAGTGAGTGCAGCTCTGGAGTATAATACAGGATGTAATTTAGGATCAGTAACGTACTGTATGTACACAGTGACTGCACCAGCAGAATAGTGAGTGCAGCTCTGGGGTATAATACAGGAGGTAACTCAGAATCAGTAATGTAATGTATGTACACAGTGACTGCACCAGCAGAATAGTGAGTGCAGCTCTGGAGTATAATACAGGATGTAACTCAGGATCAGTAATGTATGTACACAGTGACTGCACCAGCAGAATAGTGAGTGCAGCTCTGGGGTATAATACAGGAGGTAACTCAGGATCAGTAATGTAATGTATGTACACAGTGACTGCACCAGCAGAATAGTGAGTGCAGCTCTGGAGTATAATACAGGATGTAATTCAGGATCAGTAATGTAATGTATGTACACAGTGACTGCACCAGCAGAATAGTGAGTGCAGCTCTGGGGTATAATACAGGATGTAACTCAGGATCAGTAATGTATGTACACAGTGACTGCACCAGCAGAATAGTGAGTGCAGCTCTGGGGTATAATACAGGATGTAACTCAGGATCAGTAATGTATGTACACAGTGACTGCACCAGCAGAATAGTGAGTGCAGCTCTGGGGTATAATACAGGAGGTAACTCAGGATCAGTAATGTAATGTATGTACACAGTGACTGCACCAGCAGAATAGTGAGTGCAGCTCTGGGGTATAATACAGGAGGTAACTCAGGATCAGTATTGTAATGTATGTACACAGTGACTGCACCAGCAGAATAGTGAGTGCAGCTCTGGAGTATAATACAGGATGTAATTCAGGATCAGTAACGTACTGTATGTACACAGTGACTGCACCAGCAGAATAGTGAGTGCAGCTCTGGGGTATAATACAGGAGGTAACTCAGAATCAGTAATGTAATGTATGTACACAGTGACTGCACCAGCAGAATAGTGAGTGCAGCTCTGGAGTATAATACAGGATGTAACTCAGGATCAGTAATGTATGTACACAGTGACTTCACCAGCAGAATAGTGAGTGCAGCTCTGGGGTATAATACAGGAGGTAACTCAGGATCAGTAATGTAATGTATGTACACAGTGACTGCACCAGCAGAATAGTGAGTGCAGCTCTGGGGTATAATACAGGATGTAACTCAGGATCAGTAATGTAATGTATGTACACAGTGACTGCACCAGCAGAATAGTGAGTGCAGCTCTGGGGTATAATACAGGAGGTAACTCAGGATCAGTAATGTAATGTATGTACACAGTGACTGCACCAGCAGAATAGTGAGTGCAGCTCTGGGGTATAATACAGGATATAACTCAGGATCAGTAATGTAATGTATGTACACAGTGACTGCACCAGCAGAATAGTGAGTGCAGCTCTGGGGTATAATACAGGATATAACTCAGGATCAGTAATGTAATGTATGTACACAGTGACTGCACCAGCAGAATAACCAGTGTTGGATTGCTTGCATTAGTTTCTGGAGATTAGTCCTGCATTTTGCCTGTAGACTATGGAGGACGTCCACTTTCAGTATTCTTCCTCTTCTCGTCTGTGTGGCTCGGTGTTTGGGATGCTTCGGGGTCAGGTGGACACATCATATGCCCCTCCTATCAGTGGCTGATCGCTGGGGTCCAGGACTGGGTGATGTGGGGGTCCGGAGTCTCTGATGGGTGGTGGCGTTCTTGTTGCACGTTGGTCCATTTAGAGCTATAGAAGCAGGAGAATTATCAAGGTTTGGATTAGCAGTCCATTTCCTGAGATTTTCGCTCCATAGCGGAGGTCAGAGGGGTCCGTGCTGAATGGGGCCCATTAATCTCTTGGCTGTTAGTGAGGAAACGTCCCGGAGCGCAGGTGTTAACAGTCTCTGTGTTATTTTTGGGAGATTGTGAATTGAAACACTCACAGGAAACTCACAATTCCCCGACCAGTGTAACAAGTGTTATTTTAGGCATCTGTACTGAGGACGGAGCGCTGGACTTCGCTTTCATCGCACCTTTAAGGATAAATTACCTCTTGTACAAGAATTCGCCCTCAGCGTCACAAGAATTAACCATCTAGCTGCTGAGGGTGAAGCCTGTCCGCCCCAATCCTGGAAAGGGGGAATTAACTTGAAGTCGACACAAAACTAATATTTTCCTTCTTGTTTCTGCGGCTTTCAGAAATCAAAATTTATGAGATAATGCGGAAAATGCCCGAAAGTTAACGAGCGGGAAAACGTTCACCAGGAAACTTACTCACCAGCTTACTATTAAACCAGGGGACAGATTTACTCACAGTCCTGTCTAATAGGACATGACAGGGAACGGTGAGACCGACCAGAAGGAAAACGCCACGATCATTGCAGCGCCACACACTGCACGACAGACCAGACGCATCTCACTGCACATCGAGGAACGGCGTCATAGGCTGCATTCACACCGGGAAGAGCTGCACCTGGCCCAAGGAAAGGAGGACCGCGATGAGGATCTCCAAAATCATACAGGGACTGAGGCATACACCCAGTATACAGCACCAAAGGAAAAGTACTGTGCAGTGTATATACACAGGAGTGGTACTGTGCAGTGTCTATATACAGGAGGAGTGGTACTGTGCAGTGTATATATACAGGAGGAGTGGTACTGTGCAGTGTATATACACAGGAGTGGTACTGTGCAGTGTATATATACATGAGGAGTGGTACTGTGCAGTGTATATATACAGGAGGAGCGGTACTGTGCAGTGTATATATACAGGAGGAGTGGTGCTGTGCAGTGTATATATACAGGAGGAGTGGTGCTGTGCAGTGTATATATACAGGAGGAGCGGTACTGTGCAGTGTATATATACAGGAGGAGTGGTACTGTGCAGTGTGTATATATACAGGAGGAGCGGTACTGTGCAGTGTATATATACAGGGGGAGCGGTACTGTGCAGTGTATATATACAGGAGGAGTGGTGCTGTGCAGTGTATATATACAGGAGGAGTGGTGCTGTGCAGTGTATATATACAGGAGGAGTGGTGCTGTGCAGTGTATATATACAGGAGGAGTGGTGCTGTGCAGTGTATATATACAGGAGGAGTGGTGCTGTGCAGTGTATATATACAGGAGGAGCGGTACTGTGCAGTGTATATATACAGGAGGAGTGGTACTGTGCAGTGTGTATATATACAGGAGGAGCGGTACTGTGCAGTGTATATATACAGGAGGAGTGGTGCTGTGCAGTGTATATATACAGGAGGAGTGGTGCTGTGCAGTGTATATATACAGGAGGAGTGGTGCTGTGCAGTGTATATATACAGGAGGAGCGGTACTGTGCAGTGTATATATACAGGAGGAGTGGTACTGTGCAGTGTGTATATATACAGGAGGAGCGGTACTGTGCAGTGTATATATACAGGAGGAGTGGTGCTGTGCAGTGTATATATACAGGAGGAGCGGTACTGTGCAGTGTATATATACAGGAGGAGTGGTACTGTGCAGTGTGTATATACAGGAGGAGTGGTACTGTGCAGTGTATATATACAGGAGGAGTGGTGCTGTGCAGTGTATATATACAGGAGGAGTGGTGCTGTGCAGTGTATATATACAGGAGGAGCGGTACTGTGCAGTGTATATATACAGGAGGAGTGGTACTGTGCAGTGTGTATATATACAGGAGGAGCGGTACTGTGCAGTGTATATATACAGGGGGAGCGGTACTGTGCAGTGTATATATACAGGAGGAGTGGTACTGTGCAGTGTATATATACAGGAGGAGCGGTACTGTGCAGTGTATATATACAGGGGGAGCGGTACTGTGCAGTGTATATATACAGGAGGAGTGGTACTGTGCAGTGTATATATACAGGAAGAGTGGTACTGTGCAGTGTATATATACAGGACAGGAGGAGTGGTACTGTGCAGTGTATATATACAGGAGGAGCGGTACTGTGCAGTGTATATATACAGGAGGAGTGGTACTGTGCAGTGTGTATATATACAGGAGGAGCGGTACTGTGCAGTATATATATACAGGAGGAGTGGTACTGTGCAGTGTATATTTACAGGAGGAGTGGTATTGTTCAGTGTAGTGTATATATACAGGACAGGAGGAGTGATACTGTGCAGTGTATATATACAGGAGGAGTGGTACTGTGCAGTGTAGTGTATATATACAGGAGGAGTGGTACTGTGCAGTGTATATATACAGGACAGGAGGAGTGGTACTGTGCAGTGTATATATACAGGAGGAGCGGTACTGTGCAGTGTATATATACAGGAGGAGCGGTACTGTGCAGTGTATATATACAGGAGGAGCGGTACTGTGCAGTGTATATATACAGGAGGAGCGGTACTGTGCAGTGTATATATACAGGAGGAGCGGTACTGTGCAGTGTATATATACAGGAGGAGTGGTACTGTGCAGTGTATATACACAGGAGGATTGGTACTGTGCAGTGTATATATACAGGAGTGGTACTGTGCAGTGTATATACAGGAGGAGTGGTACTGTGCAGTGTATATATACAGGAGGAGCGGTGCTGTGCAGTGTATATATATATATACAGGAGGAGCGGTACTGTGCAGTGTATATATACAGGAGGAGCGGTACTGTGCAGTGTATATATACAGGAGGAGCGGTACTGTGCAGTGTATATACAGGAGGAGTGGTACTGTGCAGTGTATATATACAGGAGGAGTGGTACTGTGCAGTTTATATACACAGGAGGAGTGGTACTGTGCAGTGTATATATACAGGAGGAGTGGTACTGTGCAGTGTAGTGTATATATACAGGACAGGAGGAGTGATACTGTGCAGTGTATACAGGAGGAGTGGTACTGTGCAGTGTATATTTAGAGGAGGAGTGGTATTGTGCAGTGTAGTGTATACAGTGCCTACAAGTAGTATTCAACCCCCTGCAGATTTAGCAGGTTTACACATTCGGAATTAACTTGGCATTGTGACATTTGGACTGTAGATCAGCCTGGAAGTGTGAAATGCACTGCAGCAAAAAAGAATGTTATTTCTTTGTTTAATTTTTTTTTAAATTGTGAAAAGTTTATTTAGAGGGTCATTTATTATTCAACCCCTCAAACCACCAGAATTCTGTTTGGTTCCCCTAAAGTATTAAGAAGTATTTCAGGCACAAAGAACAATGAGCTTCACATGTTTGGATTAATTATCTCTTTTTCCAGCCTTTTCTGACTATTTAAGACCCTCCCCAAACTTGTGAACAGCACTCATACATGGTCAACATGGGAAAGACAAAGGAGCATTCCAAGGCCATCAGAGACAAGATCGTGGAGGGTCACAAGGCTGGCAAGGGGTACAAAACCCTTTCCAAGGAGTTGGGCCTACCTGTCTCCGCTGTTGGGAGCATCACCCGGAAGTGGAAGGCTTATGGAACTACTGTTAGCCTTCCACGGCCTGGACAGCCTTTGAAAGTTTCCTCCCGTGCCGAGGCCAGGCTTGTCCGAAGAGTCAAGGCTAACCCAAGGACAACAAGGAAGGAGCTCCGGGAAGATCTCATGGCAGTGGGGACATTGGTTTCAGTCAATACCATAAGTAACGTACTCCACCACAATGGTCTCCGTTCCAGACGAGCCCGTAAGGTACCTTTACTTTCAAAGCGTCATGTCAAGGCTCGTCTACAGTTTGCTCATGATCACTTGGAGGACTCTGAGACAGACTGGTTCAAGGTTCTCTGGTCTGATGAGACCAAGATCGAGATCTTTGGTGCCAACCACACACGTGACGTTTGGAGACTGGATACGACCCCAAGAATACCATCCCTACAGTCAAGCATAGTGGTGGCAGCATCATGCTGTGGGGCTGTTTCTCAGCCAAGGGGCCTGGCCATCTGGTCCGCATCCATGGGAAGATGGATAGCACAGCCTACCTGGAGATTTTGGCCAAGAACCTCCGCTCCTCCATCAAGGATCTTAAGATGGGTCGTCATTTCATCTTCCAACAAGACAACGACCCAAAGCACACAGCCAAGAAAACCAAGGCCTGGTTCAAGAGGCAAAAAAATCAAGGTGCTGGAGTGGCCTAGTCAGTCTCCTGACCTTAACCCAATTGAAAACTTGTGGAAGGAGCTCAAGATTAAAGTCCACATGAGACACCCAAAGAACCTAGATAACTTGGAGAAGATCTGCATGGAGGAGTGGGCCAAGATAACTCCAGAGACCTGTGCCGGCCTGATCAGGTCTTATAAAAGACGATTATTAGCTGTAATTGCAAACAAGGGTTATTCCACAAAATATTAAACCTAGGGGTTGAATAATAATTGACCCACACTTGTATGTTTAAAATTTATTAAAATTTAACTGAGCAACATAACTTTTTGGTTTGTAAGATTTATGCATCTGTTAATAAATCCTGCTCTTGTGTGAAGTTTGAAGGCTCTAACATATTTGCATCTTATCAAACCTGCTAAATCTGCAGGGGGTTGAATACTACTTGTAGGCACTGTATATACAGGAGGAGTGATACTGTGCAGTGTATATATACAGGAGGAGTGGTACTGTGCAGTGTATATATACAGGACAGGAGGAGTGGTACTGTGAAGTGTATATATGCAGGGGGAGCAGTACTGTGAAGTGTATATATACAGGAGGAGTGGTACTGTGCAGTGTATATATACAGGAGGAGCGGTACTGTGCAGTGTATATATACAGGAGGAGTGGTGTTGTGCAGTGTATATACACAGGAAGAGCGGTACTGTGCAGTGTTAATATACAGGAGGAGTGGTACTGTGCAGTGTATATATACAGGAGGAGTGGTACTGTGCAGTGTATATTTACAGGAGGAGTGGTACTGTGCAGTGTAGTGTATATATACAGGAGGAGTGGTACTGTGCAGTGTATATATACAGGACAGGAGGAGTGGTACTGTGCAGTGTATATATATACAGGAGTGGTACTGTGCAGTGTATATATATACAGGAGGAGTGGTACTGTGCAGTGTATATATATACAGGAGGAGTGGTACTGTGCAGTGTATATATACAGGAGGAGTGGTACTGTGCAGTGTATATACACAGGAGGAGTGGTACTGTGCAGTGTATATATACAGGAGGAGTGGTACTGTGCAGTGTATTTACAGGAGGAGTGGTACTGTGCAGTGTAGTGTATATATACAGGAGGAGTGGTACTGTGCAGTGTATATATACAGGACAGGAGGAGTGGTACTGTGCAGTGTATATATATACAGGAGTGGTACTGTGCAGTGTATATATACAGGAGGAGTGGTACTGTGCAGTGTATATATACAGGAGGAGTGGTACTGTGCAGTGAATATATACAGGAGGAGTGGTACTGTGCAGTGTATATATACAGGAGGAGTGGTACTGTGCAGTGTATTTACAGGAGGAGTGGTACTGTGCAGTGTATATATACAGGGCAGGAGTGGTACTGTGCAGTGTATATATACAGGAGGAGCGGTACTGTGCAGTGTATATTTACAGGAGGAGTGGTACTGTGCAGTGTAGTGTATATATACAGGAGGAGTGGTACTGTGCAGTGTATATATACAGGACAGGAGGAGTGGTACTGTGCAGTGTATATATATACAGGAGGAGTGGTACTGTGCAGTGTATATATACAGGACAGGAGGAGTGGTACTGTGCAGTGTA
Source organism: Dendrobates tinctorius (assembly GCF_039654945.1). NCBI lineage: Eukaryota > Metazoa > Chordata > Amphibia > Anura > Dendrobatidae > Dendrobates > Dendrobates tinctorius. Next base: position 1,589,841 of record NW_027361881.1, on the reverse strand, counting down.
TATATACAGGACAGGAGGAGCGGTACTGTGCAGTGTATATATACAGGAGGAGTGGTACTGTGCAGTGTATATATACAGGACAGGAGGAGCGGTACTGTGCAGTGTATATATACAGGAGGAGTGGTACTGTGCAGTGTATATATACAGGACAGGAGGAGTGGCACTGTGCAGTGTATATATACAGGACAGGAGGAGTGGCACTGTGCAGTGTATATATACAGGAGGAGTGGTACTGTGCAGTGTATATATACAGGACAGGAGAAGTGGTACTGTGTAGTGTATATATACAGGACAGGAGGAGCGGTACTGTGCAGTGTATATATACAGGAGTGGCACTGTGCAGTGTATATATACAGGAGGAGTGGTACTGTGCAGTGTATATATACAGGACAGGAGGAGTGGTACTGTGCAGTGTATATACAGGAGGAGTGGTGCTGTGCAGTGTGTATATACAGGAGGAGTGGCACTGTGTAGTGTATATATACAGGACAGGAGGAGTGGTACTGTGCAGTGTATATATACAGGACAGGAGGAGTGGTGCTGTGCAGTGTATGTATACAGGAGGAGTGGTACTGTGCAGTGTATATATACAGGACATGAGGAGTGGTACTGTGCAGTATATATATACAGGACATGAGGAGTGGTACTGTGCAGTGTATATATACAGGACAGGAGGAGTGGTACTGTGCAGTGTATATATACAGGACAGGAGGAGTGGTACTGTGCAGTGTATATATACAGGAGGAGTGGTGCTGTGCAGTGTATATATACAGGACAGGAGGAGTGGTACTGTGCAGTGTATATATACAGGAGGAGCGGTGCTGTGCAGTGTATATATACAGGGGGAGTTGCGGTACTGTGCAGTGTATATATACAGGAGGAGCGGTACTGTGCAGTGTATATATACAGGAGGAGTGGTACTGTGCAGTGTATATATACAGGAGGAGTGGTACTGTGCAGTGTCTATATACAGGAGGAGTGGTACTGTGCAGTGTCTATATACAGGAGGAGTGGTACTGTGCAGTGAATATATACAGGAGGAGTGGTACTGTGCAGTGTCTATATACAGGAGGAGTGGTACTGTGCAGTGTATATATACAGGACAGGAGGAGTGGTACTGTGCAGTGTATATATACAGGAGGAGTGGTACGGTGCAGTGTATATATACAGGAGGAGTGGTACCGTGCAGTGTATATATACAGGAGGAGTGGTACTGTGCAGTGTGTATATACAGGAGGAGTGGTACTGTGCAGTGTATATATACAGGAGGAGTGGCACTGTGCAGTATATATACAGGAGGAGCGGTACTGTGCAGTGTATATATACTGGAGGAGTGGTACTGTGCAGTGTATATATACAGGAGGAGTGGTACTGTGCAGTGTATATATACAGGTCAGGAGGAGTGGTACTGTGCAGTGTGTATATACAGGAGGAGTGGTACTGTGCAGTGTATGTATACAGGAGGAGTGGTACTGTGCAGTGTATATATACAGGAGGTGCGGTACTGTGCAGTGTATATATACAGGAGGATTGGTACTGTGCAGTGTGTATGTATGTGTGTATGTATATATATATATATATATATATATATATACAGGAGGAGCAGTACTGTGCAGTGTATATATACAGGAGGAGTGGCACTGTGCAGTATATATACAGGAGGAGTGGTACTGTGCAGTGTATATACAGGAGGAGTGGTACTGTGCAGTGTATATATACAGGAGGAGTGGTACTGTGCAGTGTATATATACAGGAGGAGTGGTACTGTGCAGTGTGTATATATATATATACAGGAGGAGCAGTACTGTGCAGTGTATATATACAGGAGGAGTGGTGCTGTGCAGTGTATATATACAGGACAGGAGGAGTGGTACTGTGCAGTGTGTATATACAGGAGGAGTGGTACTGTGCAGTGTATATATACAGGAGGAGTGGTACTGTGCAGTGTATATATACAGGACAGGAGGAGTGGTACTGTGCAGTGTGTATATACAGGAGGAGTGGTACTGTGCAGTGTATGTATACAGGAGGAGCAGTACTGTGCAGTGTATATATACAGGAGGAGCGGTGCTGTGCAGTGTATATATACAGGGGGAGTTGCGGTACTGTGCAGTGTATATATACAGGAGGAGTGGTACTGTGCAGTGTATATATACAGGAGGAGTGGTACTGTGCAGTGTGTATATACAGGAGGAGTGGTACTGTGCAGTGTATATATACAGGAGGAGTGGTACCGTGCAGTGTATATATACAGGAGGAGTGGTACTGTGCAGTGTATATATACAGGAGGAGTGGTACTGTGCAGTGTCTATATACTCCCCTCTCCAGTCTATCCTTAATGCAGCAGCCAGGGTTGTCCATCTGGCTAATCGTTTCTCAGACGCGTCCGCTCTTCGCCAGTCGTTACACTGGCTGCCAATTCATTACAGGGTACAATTCAAAGTACTTGTTCTCACCCACAAAGCTCTCCACAGTGCGGCACCCCCTTACATCTCCTCCCTCATTTCTGTCTATCGGCCTAACCGACCGCTGCGCTCTGCAAATGACTTTCGACTAACCTCTGCCCTAATCCGTACCTCCCACTCCCGACTCCAAGACTTCTCCCGTGCTGCGCCAATCCTCTGGAATGCTCTACCCCAAAATATTAGGACCATCCACAATTTGCATAGTTTTAGGCGCTCGCTCAAAACACATTTGTTCAGAGCGGCCTATCACATTCAGTAATCAAAGTCATGTTTGTGTGTGTGTAGCCCATTCACTATCTCCATCTAACCCCCACCCCCTGAAGATGGCTGGACCGTCATTGTAAATACATAATTATAAATACAAACCTGTGCTTTGTATCCCCCCCACCTCATTGTAGATTGTAAGCTCCACGAGCAGGGTCGTCTTATTTCGCTTTAATTATTGTATTGTTAACGTTGTTACTTATGACTGTTGTGTTTGAAACTGTTCAACTGTAAAGCGCTGCGGAATATGTTGGCGCTATATAAATAAAGATTATTATTATTATTATTATTATTATTATTATTATTATATACAGGAGGAGTGGTACTGTGCAGTGTATATATACAGGACAGGAGGAGTGGTACTGTGCAGTGTATATATACAGGAGGAGTGGTACGGTGCAGTGTATATATACAGGAGGAGTGGTACCGTGCAGTGTATATATACAGGAGGAGTGGTACTGTGCAGTGTGTATATACAGGAGGAGTGGTACTGTGCAGTGTATATATACAGGAGGAGTGGCACTGTGCAGTATATATACAGGAGGAGCGGTACTGTGCAGTGTATATATACTGGAGGAGTGGTACTGTGCAGTGTATATATACAGGAGGAGTGGTACTGTGCAGTGTATATATACAGGACAGGAGGAGTGGTACTGTGCAGTGTGTATATACAGGAGGAGTGGTACTGTGCAGTGTATGTATACAGGAGGAGTGGTACTGTGCAGTGTATATATACAGGAGGTGCGGTACTGTGCAGTGTATATATATATATATATATATATACAGGAGGAGCAGTACTGTGCAGTGTATATATACAGGAGGAGTGGCACTGTGCAGTATATATACAGGAGGAGTGGTACTGTGCAGTGTATATATACAGGAGGAGTGGTACTGTGCAGTGTATATATACAGGAGGAGTGGTACTGTGCAGTGTATATATACAGGAGGAGTGGTACTGTGCAGTGTATATATATATATATATACAGGAGGAGCAGTACTGTGCAGTGTATATATACAGGAGGAGTGGCACTGTGCAGTATATATACAGGAGGAGCGATACTGTGCAGTATATATACAGGAGGAGTGGCACTGTGCAGTATATATACAGGAGGAGCGATACTGTGCAGTATATATACAGGAGGATTGGTACTGTGCAGTGTATATATATATATATATATATATATATATATATACAGGAGGAGCAGTACTGTGCAGTGTATATATACAGGAGGAGTGGCACTGTGCAGTATATATACAGGAGGAGTGGCACTGTGCAGTATATATACAGGAGGAGTGGTACTGTGCAGTGTATATATACAGGAGGAGTGGTACTGTGCAGTGTATATATACAGGAGGAGTGGTACTGTGCAGTGTATATATACAGGAGGAGTGGTACTGTGCAGTGTATATATACAGGAGGAGTGGTACTGTGCAGTGTATATATACAGGAGGAGTGGTACTGTGCAGTATATATATATATATATACAGGAGGAGCAGTACTGTGCAGTGTATATATACAGGAGGAGTGGTGCTGTGCAGTGTATATATACAGGACAGGAGGAGTGGTACTGTGCAGTGTATATATACAGGAGGAGCGGTGCTGTGCAGTGTATATATACAGGGGGAGTTGCGGTACTGTGCAGTGTATATATACAGGAGGAGCGGTACTGTGCAGTGTATATATACAGGAGGAGTGGTACTGTGCAGTGTCTATATACAGGAGGAGTGGTACTGTGCAGTGTATATATACAGGAGGAGTGGTACTGTGCAGTGTATATATACAGGAGGAGTGGTACTGTGCAGTGTCTATATACAGGAGGAGTGGTACGGTGCAGTGTATATATACAGGAGGAGTGGTACGGTGCAGTGTATATATACAGGACAGGAGGAGTGGTACTGTGCAGTGTATATATACAGGAGGAGTGGTACGGTGCAGTGTATATATACAGGAGGAGTGGTACCGTGCAGTGTATATATACAGGAGGAGTGGTACTGTGCAGTGTGTATATACAGGAGGAGTGGTACTGTGCAGTGTATATATACAGGAGGAGTGGCACTGTGCAGTATATATACAGGAGGAGCGGTACTGTGCAGTGTATATATACTGGAGGAGTGGTACTGTGCAGTGTATATATACAGGAGGAGTGGTACTGTGCAGTGTATATATACAGGACAGGAGGAGTGGTACTGTGCAGTGTGTATATACAGGAGGAGTGGTACTGTGCAGTGTATATATACAGGAGGAGTGGTACTGTGCAGTGTATATATACAGGAGGTGCGGTACTGTGCAGTGTATATATACAGGAGGAGTGGTACTGTGCAGTGTATATATACAGGAGGAGTGGTACTGTGCAGTGTATATATACAGGACAGGAGGAGTGGTACTGTGCAGTGTGTATATACAGGAGGAGTGGTACTGTGCAGTGTATGTATACAGGAGGAGTGGTACTGTGCAGTGTCTACAGGAGGTGCGGTACTGTGCAGTGTATATATACAGGAGGATTGGTACTGTGCAGTGTATATATATATATATATATATACAGGAGGAGCAGTACTGTGCAGTGTATATATACAGGAGGAGTGGCACTGTGCAGTGTATATACAGGAGGAGTGGTACTGTGCAGTGTATATACAGGAGGAGTGGTACTGTGCAGTGTATATATACAGGAGGAGTGGTACTGTGCAGTGTATATATACAGGAGGAGTGGTACTGTGCAGTGTATATATATATATATATACAGGAGGAGCAGTACTGTGCAGTGTATATATACAGGAGGAGTGGTACTGTGCAGTGTATATATATATATATATATACAGGAGGAGCAGTACTGTGCAGTGTATATATACAGGAGGAGTGGCACTGTGCAGTATATATACAGGAGGAGCGATACTGTGCAGTGTATATACAGGAGGAGTGGTACTGTGCAGTGTATATATACAGGAGGAGTGGTACTGTGCAGTGTATATATATATATATATATATACAGGAGGAGCAGTACTGTGCAGTGTATATATACAGGAGGAGTGGCACTGTGCAGTATATATACAGGAGGAGCGATACTGTGCAGTGTATATACAGGAGGAGTGGTACTGTGCAGTGTATATATACAGGAGGAGTGGTACTGTGCAGTGTATATATACAGGAGGAGTGGCACTGTGCAGTATATGTACAGGAGGAGCGATACTGTGCAGTGTATCTATACAGGGGGAGTTGCGGTACCATACAGTGTGCACATACAGTACATGTAGTATAGAATGTCCATGTTGTCCTTGTGCTGAATCCTCTTGCTTTTTTGCTTCAGGTCTTTTCTTCTCTCCATGGGGATCAGCTTTGGGAACTTTTAATTCTAATTAGTATATTTAACATTAAATGAAATTCTACAGTTTCCTTTTGGGATCTGGGTTTGCTCCAAGCTGCAATTTTAGATTTCTCGAGGTCTCCTGTAAATGTTCGGTTTCTTGATTTTAAAAGCCAGTGATTGCAGAGAACATTTCAGATAAGGTTACCAGTTATCCTCCCGTGCCAGCTCTTGCCCAAATCCTCGGTTTCTCAACCGTTTGGCTGATGTCCTAGTATTCTCCAATGCGCAGTGAATAAGACTGATCGTGGACGATAGGGAGCAGAACTTGCCATGATAAAGAGGATTTTGGAGTAAATAATGTTTTCTCATTGAACGTTCTATATCTTACCGCCACCATTTTCAAGATCTTTGCTGTCACATATGGGGATAATTACTAATCACAATTGCTACACTTGTAGCCAGATGGAATGTAAACAGGTAAGCAGTCTGCAGTCAATATTGACACTTTGTACCTGCACTTATACCATGTAACAAGCTGTCAGGACAGTAATTACATGTTTGTGCACCACACTGCAGTATCAGGGAAGAATTTGGCTATGTTCACATGCTGCGTTTTTGCTGCTTTTTTATGCACTTTTTAAGCTCAGCATGGTGGCTCAGTGGTTAGCGCCACACAGCAAAATACTTAGTTAACCGGCGCATGCGCAGTCAGGCTTTTCTGCTTTGCCCGCAGTTGGGCAAAGCATACTGCGCGTGCACTAGCCAAGAATGCTTAGCGCACACGCAACAAATGGCGGATACCTACTCCTATTCCTCAAAAAACTGTGGACGGCGGCCAAGGATGGGGAGGCGTCACACATCGGGAACACAGCCCATCTGACCGGACCGACCTCGTTTTCATCGCCCGCCAAAACCAGGTGACAGATTCCCTTTAAGGAAGTTGTATCTTTTTTTTTTTTTTTGACGCATGAAGCTTTATCAGCATGCACAAGAGACAGAAAAAATTCTTTACTGGAAAGAGAGCAAAAATGCAACGTGTGAACATAGCCTTACTTTACTCAAACCCTGTAGAAATCAGCAGACATGTATGTAATGCAGGACCCCTGAGGGTCTCAGAAGAGAGATCTAGTCTATGGAGTGATTAATCTAGTGGGTTCTGAATGATCTCTCACCAACATGTACCTCTTAGCTCAGACAGCTGTGTGATATGGGCACCAGCAAGGTATAAATCAGAGGGGGTCACCATGATAACGAAAAAGCAAAGAGGGGGAGTGAAAAAAATGGGATAAATTATAGGGAAATTTCCAGCTAAGTTTTAGGAATCTCTGTTTTTTGTTGTTGGGGAGGGGTAATTAGTGGGGCGAGGCTGATTAATAAGGCAACACTCGGCAGATTCTCGGGAGGTGGAGGCCTTGAGGACAGATGTTGAGCCTTTCATTCTCGTTACACTGTAACAATAAATGTGACATTCCTCGGAAACGCTCGCTGCTGCTGCATTGTTAGTTTTAATGTACATCCAAGAACAATTTGGGGCAATCTCCTCAATGTGCGATTCCAAAGGAGTCTTTTGATCACAATCAATTCACCTAAATGAAACGATTCGGGCTCCTGCTTTTAATTAGGTGCTCAAAGACTTCCCAACGTGGAGTTACCGCACACTTGGCAGCAGTTCAGCCCAGCTTACAAATTACTTAGTTAAAGCTAAAATCTTGTGAAATCCCGAGGATTAAACGAAGAGGCACAGAGGGGCCCTTGTCAGGACGACCATGGCTGCAGCTCTTCACATTGGGCCATGCCTTCACCCTGAGGGTATGTGCACACGTTGCAGATTCTGCTGCGGATTTTGCTAAATCCGCAGGTAAAATGACCTGCGGATTTACTCTGCACTTTCTTCAGTTTTTTGCGTTTTTACACCTGCGGATTCCTATAATGGAAGAGGTGTAAAAACGCAGCGGATTCAAAACCGCAGCAAATCTGCGCTGCTTTTTCCGCAGCGTGTGCACAGCGTTTTTTGGATTTTACATTGAATGGAATGGTACTTTGCGGATCCGCAGCAGAATCCGCAATGTGTGCACACACCCTTAGTGCGGCCGGGGGCTCAGGACATTGTGCCCTAATGGGGGCTCTGACTGTATTAATGCTCATTTATGGACAAGGTGAAGGCTCAGACCCCGACCAGGAGCCGGACATCATCTACATTCTCCATAATGATGGCTGTATCTAAAAGGTAAAGGACTTTACAGTTACATAGTGCATTGGTTTATAGTCAGGTCCATCCGGTTCAACCAAGAATGAGATAAAAGTTCTGATGTTACCTGAAGCTCCAGGGCCCTAATGCAAAATCTCCAACAAGACCCCAAATTATCTCGTGTCTTTAATACTATTGATCTCATATTAGGCTCTTGACAAACTTAAGGCCCCTTTACATTTAGCGATGCACCAGCGATCCCGACAATGATACGACCCGGTCACTCAAACTTGTCCCCTGTCACTGACATCACTGATATAATGACATATGACCAGACATGACATCGCGCACCTTACAGTACAGGATCGGCTCATGATCTATTACTGCTGACAACCAGCCTCAAGACAATGTGAGAGGTTGTCAGTTCCATAACTAAGAAGTATCAGTTCCAGGAATAAGTAATTATATTCAGGTTCTTTGTCTTGTATATAACAAATACACCACAAAATCCGAGCCGGTGACGGAGCCTTCTCCCCTCCTCAGACCTCTGCATGTCTACAATCAATTAACCATTTGGGTGGCTAAATCCATTACTTAATAGGTTAAGCCCCTTGGCTGTTATCCATCCCTGCCACATGAAACCTCTAATAGTGGAATAATACGTCAGTGCAGGGTGCATGAAGCCAGTGTGTGGGTCTAAAATCCCTGGGTTGGAGCTGTCTAGCCTCCACCTCATACAAGTCACCGATCACCGATGTTATTATAGCTGTGGACACATGGAAGGAAATTAAAGAAGCTGCAATACTCAGTGATCACAGCAACAACAACCAATGTCAGAGAGGAAGAGCTAAAAAAAAGAGGTATGAACACCAAGTACTAGTACAAGGAAAGAGATCATCTCATGTACAAGACTATAACTACTATAATACTGCCCCCTATGTACAAGACTATGACTACTATAATACTGCCCCCTATATACAAGAATATAACTACTATAATACTGCCCCCTATGTACAAGAATATAACTACTATAATACTGCTCCCTATATACAAGAATATAACTACTATAATACTGCTCCTATGTACAAGAATATAACTACTATAATACTGCTCCTATGTACAAGAATATAACTACTATAATACTGCTCCTATGTACAAGAATATAACTACTATAATACTGCCCCCTATATACAAGAATATAACTACTATAATACTGCCCCCTATGTACAAGAATATAACTACTATAATACTGCTCCTATGTACAAGAATATAACTACTATAATACTGCTCCTATGTACAAGAATATAACTACTATAATACTGCTCCTATGTACAAGAATATAACTACTATAATACTGCCCCCTATATACAAGACTATAACTACTATAATACTGCCCCCTATGTACAAGAATATAACTGCTATAATACTGCCCCTATGAACAAGAATATAACTACTATAATACTGCCCCTATGTACAAGAATATATCTACTATAATACTGCTCCTATGTACAAGAATATAACTACTATAATACTGCCCCTATGTACAAGAATATAACTACTATAATACTGCCCTCTATGTACAAGAATATATCTACTATAATACTGCTCCTATGTACAAGAATATAACTACTATAATACTGCTCCTATGTACAAGAATATAACTACTATAATACTGCCCCTATGTACAAGAATATAACTACTATAATACTGCTCCTATGTACAAGAATATATCTACTATAATACTGCCCCCTATGTACAAGAATATAACTACTATAATACTGCCCCCTATGTACAAGAATATATCTACTGTAATACTGCCCTCTATGTACAAGAATATAACTGCTATAATACTGCCCCCTATGTACAAGAATATAACTACTATAATACTGCTCCTATGTACAAGAATATAACTACTATAATACTTCCCCCTATGTACAAGAATATAACTACTATAATACTGCTCCTATGTACAAGAATATAACTACTATAATACTTCCCCCTATGTACAAGAATATAACTACTATAATACTGCCTCCTATGTACAAGACTATAACTACTATAATACTGCCCTCTATGTACAAGAATATAACTACTATAATACTGCTCCTATGTACAAGAATATAACTACTATAATACTGCCCCTATGTACAAGAATATAACTACTATAGTACTGCCCCTATGTTCAAGAATATAACTACTATAATACTGCTCCCTATGTACAAGAATATAACTACTATAATACTGCCCCTATGTTCAAGAATATAACTACTATAATACTGCTCCTATGTACAAGAATATAACTACTATAATACTTCCCCCTATGTACAAGAATATAACTGCTATAATACTGCTCCTATGTACAAGACTATAACTACTATAATACTGCCCCCTATGTACAAGAATATAACTACTATAATACTGCCCCTATGTACAAGAATATAACTACTATAATACTGCTCCTATGTACAAGAATATAACTACTATAATACTGCCCCTATGTACAAGAATATAACTACTATAGTACTGCCCCTATGTTCAAGAATATAACTACTATAATACTTCCCCCTATGTACAAGAATATAACTGCTATAATACTGCTCCTATGTACAAGACTATAACTACTATAATACTGCCCCCTATGTACAAGAATATAACTACTATAATACTGCCCCTATGTACAAGAATATAACTACTATAATACTGCTCCTATGTACAAGAATATAACTACTATAATACTGCTCCTATGTACAAGAATATAACTACTATAATACTGCCCCTATGTGGATGAATATAACTGCTATCTGCTCTTATGAGTCTGCTCTTTTCTGCTCCCCATTATTACATTCTTGTGGTCTTCTGTGGGATCTCTCTCCCCTCAGTATGGTGGCGGTGTCTGATGTGTGCACAGTGTGTGTTGGTGCCTCGTCCCATCAGGTGTCACTGCAGTGATTCTTCTTTATTTGTGTTTGTGTTGTTACAATGTGTCTGGTTAATGAGGTGTTGCAGCCGGAGGATAATATATGGTCGGGGCTCTTTGCTGAGTGTCATGGAGTCCTTGCTCCTGGTAGCAGAGTTGGGTTTCGTGTTTTCTTTTTGTGTTTACCCTACAGGAGTATTACACTGCACTCATCCAGGGAACAAATCCCACAATTGTGTTATTAGCTGGTCCTACAGACAGGAATGTGGCAGTAAGTCACACCATGCCCCGACATGGCCCGTGGGATTACAGCCTGGAGGTTACAATAACTACCCGGTAGGGTATGTGCTGTCTGCATGGAGGTTGTATGGTCTCCACGGGCCACATGTCTGTCCACGGAGCGCTCCACCCTCTGTCCACAATCTGGTCGCCTGTGGTGGTCAACGTGAGAAAGAAATAGAAAAGCTAAAGATCACAGAAACCTGGAACAGCGGCACCAACATGACTGCTGTCTGTGCTGCATTACCATTGTTACATTTATTGCCATATTATTATTTCTTGCTATTAATAGTAGAATGATTTTATAGACTTTATTCCAATCATTATTATTGTTATTATTAATCACAACTGCCCGGTCACTGATCGTTCATTCCATTTTGCTGGATGGAGATCTGCAAGTTTGACATACTGTAAGCAACTGCTGAGTGGAGTGAGGGCTGCTGAGCGGAGCAGGGGGCTGCGGATTGGAGCAGGGGGCTGTTGAGCTGAGGCTTCTGAGCAGAGAAAGGACTGCTGAGCGGAGTAGGGGTTGCTGAGCAGAGGCTGCTGAGCAGAGAGGAGCGGGGGCCTGCTGAGCGGAGCGGGGGCCTGCTGAGCGGAGCGGGGGCCTGCTGAGAGGAGCGGGGGCCTGCTGAGCGGAGGCTGCTGAGCGGAGCGGGGGCCTGCTGAGTGGAGGCTGCTGAGCGGAGCGGGGGCCTGCTGAGTGGAGGCTGCTGAGCGGAGCGGGGGCCTGCTGAGTGGAGGCTGCTGAGCGGAGCGGGGGCCTGCTGAGTGGAGGCTGCTGAGTGGAGCGGGGGCCTGCTGAGTGGAGGCTGCTGAGCGGAGCGGGGGCCTGCTGAGTGGAATTTGCTGAGTAGAGTGGAGGCTGTGGAGCGGAGTGGGGGCTGTTTAGCGGAGTGGGGGCAGTTGAGGAGAGCGGGGTGTTGCTGAGATGAGGCTGCTGAGCAGTGAGGAGTTGGGGCTGCTGAGCGGAGCGGGGGCCTGCTGAGTGGAGGCTGCTAAGCAGAGTGGGGTCTGCTGAGTGGAAGTTGCTGAACAGAGTGGGAGCTGCTGAACGGAGTGTTGGGGCTGCGGAGGAGAGGCTGCTGAGCAGAGTGGAGGCTGATGAACACAGCTGGGACTGCTGAGCGGAAGTTACTGAGTAGAGTGGAGTCTGCTGAGCGGAGGCTGCTGAGCAATGCGGAAGCTGCTGAGTGGAGTGGGGCTGCTGAGCGGACTGGGGGCTGAAGATAAATCCATAGTTAAACACAATATAGTGTAACACAAGTCAGTGTTTTCCTTACTAGTTTTCCATTGTTTTTCTGCTTTTATCTGTGCGGTTTATCCCCATTAGTATGTGCTCCATGGACGATGCTCCTAGGTGAGGTTTGTGAGATGTCTGCGGGCCTTGAACGGCGGTGTAATGTCAAATGTCTGTAAGGTAGAACTTTCTAGAATCTCCCATTGCTACACACTGAGGAGACCAGCCTGTCACATAGCTGCAGCCTTCCCTCTTGCCCCTCCTTAGCAGATGTGTGTGTACAGCTCTCTGCCGGCACCTGAAACCTGATACCGGGCATTTCCTCTCGAAGCCTTCTCACTTCCCCCTCCCTGCAACCAGGAATGAAAGTCTTTTGTTCCCGATACATGTAACTGAATTAAACAATAGGAAATATTAAAGAAGCCTAGCGTGCACTGCGCTCATGACAGAGATATAAAATTTCAATTTCTACGAAGGGCACGAGGCCAGCTTTCTAATTCCTAATTTTCACGATTCTAATTCCTCCACAAGCTGAGATATGGATTGCTCCCAAACGGAGTGTCCTAAGTATGGCATGCCTGATGTTGTTCTATTACATTCGATGAACTGCAACCTATGAGGCCCTCAGTGTGTTGATGCGAGCTTCCCTCATTGAGATATGGTTATCATTAGTTTTTTAGTTAATTGGCAACTTAGAGAAAGGGGGATGAACCTCTGCAGACTGCCCCTTTCATGATGTCACAGACCCTGGGCTATAAGGCACCCCTCCCTTACAATGTGTCAGTTGGAGCTACAGAGTCCGTGCTGACAAGACGTGCAGATGAATGGAGATGTGTGGCTCCGCCTTCTCCCCCCACATGGTCTGCCTGATACCGACTAAGCACATGTGAGTGTTACTTTGTCTTTTTAATCCCTTTATGTTATATTTGTATTGTACATATTTGATGTCTCAATTTATAGCAACTTTTATCTATGTAATCACTGCCCATTTGGGAAATAAATGATAAAATTATTCAGTCTGCCTACATGCTCTAAGTGTGCCTTTTTTAGATAATTACGCTACTGTTCGGGTTGGCTTCGAGCCCCTCCATTAAGTCTATAACTTAAGTGGAGATACCAGGAGCTGGTGGCAGCGTGGTGTGTGCGGTTGGTAAGGCTGGTTGGCAGTCCGGCAGGGTCTTATATTGCTGAATGAGGGGCTGCGGCCACAGCATTGATAATTCCCTCACTGCAGTAGTCTAATTGCCCGTGCACAACAAGCAGTCCGTCCGGCGACTAATTATCCTAGGTACAGTTCCCTGATTGACCTGAGGGTAAGGGGGGCGCCGGAGAGCTGCTAGTTCCAAAGTGGAACTGAGAAAGTGGGATATACATAAATCCCCGCAGTTCTTGTAAGGTTGTTAGCAGTGGTGGGGCATCCAAAATACCCCCCTGCGGTAAATTGATAGAGCGAGATAAGCTTACTGTGTTTTGATCACATGGTGACAGCGGTGGGATAACTAAGATAAGCCCCCACTGTGCCTGTGATAGCCGTGTGCCGGCAGTGAGTCGCGTCCCTCCGTCCGCTGACATACCCGTGTCAGTGGTGGGATCGTGATGTATTGGTGGCACATGCTGCGCTGTCCGTCACAATTTGGTGGCAGCGGACTGCTGTTTGCCACAGGCAGTTTAATGGTGAATATGTCTGCACTTGTCAGCGAGTTACATGTTTGGAAGCCTGGGTATTGGATCTAAATGTGCAGCTTGCCACACTCAGGAGCATTGCAAACCCGGAGAGGATTTTAGAGCTCACTGAGCGGCTCTGGCTGGTGACAGTGATATGGAGGGGGGGAGATGAGGACTCAGACATACATACCTGGGTAACAGAAGAAGGGGTCTAGGGAGAAAAGTGTCAAGGAGACCAGTCCTGATCTGGCACAACCTAGTAAATCTGCCTGTTTTGGGGGAGCTGCACTCAGTGATGACATTGGGGGGGAGTCACAGCAATGTAGAGTCACTATGGGCAAAAGTACATGGGGATGCCAGTAATGGAAAACTGCTGATTGGAGTTTGCTACAAGCTTCCTAATACAGAGGCACAGGGAGAGGATGAAATGCTGCAACAAATTAAAAAGGCAGCAAATAATTTTAGTGTCCTTATTATGAGGGACGGTATCTCTCCATACATTCAATGGGACATGTACAATGTACTGGGAGCAATGGGGACCGCAGGGATCTGTGCTGGGAGCAATGGGGACAGCAGGGATCTGTGCTGGGAGCAATGAGAACCGCAGGGATCTGTGCGGAGAGCAATGGGCACTGCAGGGACCTGTACTGGGAGCAATGGGGACCGCAGGGATCTGTGCTGGGAGCAATGGGGACTGCAGGGATCTGTACTGGGAGCAGTGGGGAGTAAACCGTAGGGATCTGTACTAGGGCCGATTCTTTTTAACCTTGTAGATGGATTGAGAGTAATGTGTCAGTCTTTGCTGACCACACCAAACTATGCAGGATATAAAATCTGACCTTCACATTACAATATTACAGAACAATGTGGATGAGACGTCTGATGGGCAAACACTTGTCAGTTGAGATTTAATGTCGATAAATGAAGAGTAATCACCGAGGATGGAGTAATCCTATAGCTGTATATACATTAAATGGGAGTATACTCGGACTACAGAACAGGAGGATGGGGATTCTGGGTACAAGTAAGCTGAGCAGCAGCTCTCAATGTCAAGCAGCAGCCGCAACAGCATATTGCATATTTTAACAAATGTGTAATAGGTTAGAGTAGAGTAGGGCCCGGCCAAAAGAGTCTACCTTGTCGTGGTGGAGGCTTAAAAAATCTTTAGGCCAAAACAAAAGCTGCTGGTTATATGTGTGATCTGGTGAAGGGAACTGCTTTCTAAAGAAGCATTTATGTGAAACGCGCGTCAGGGGGGCAGCGGTATGCATCTTTGGATGCGCCAATTGTGGGGCGGCTGCGGGCTGCTATTTTTAGGCTGGTAAGGGCCAAAATCCATGAGCCTCGCCAGCCTGAGAATACCAGTCCCAGTAGTCTGCTTTTTCCTTGGCTGGTTAATAAAAATAGGGGGACCCCACGCTAATTTTTTTTTTTTTTTTGAGGGGATCCCACTATTTTTGCTACCCATCCAAGGTAAGCAGACTGCTGCAGCCTGGTGTTATCAGGCTGGTAAGGTTCAGGGATATTGGATCCTTACCAGCCTGAAATACCAGTCCCAGCTGTCTGCTTTATACTGGCTGGTTAACAAATAAAGGGGGACCCCCCGCCATTTTTTTAATTATTAAAAAGGAGGGGACCTGTCTCTGTGCTTTCCTCCACTTTGTGTCATGTACGTCCGGCTGTGTCACCATTATGTAAATTAGTACACAGTGTAGTGAGCTGCGTTCCCGCACTTAATACACATGTGACTAGGAAGATAATGTGGTTTTACCGCATCTAATGATAGTGTATGGGTAATTTCCGCAGCGGAGACGGAGCGTCTCATATACATAAACTGACATGCTGCGGTCTGGAGAGATGCGCCGCTTGTCTGTCTCTGCGGGTGAGCCGCGGGCATCGCTGCACACATAGAGGGCATGGGATTCCTGGACGCTGCAGGTTTGGATATTGCGGATGTACGGAGCATCCAACCCGCAGGGTTTACTGACCGTGGGAACATACCCCAATATATCTGCAAACAGGAAATCACTTTATTTCCTTCCCAGAAGCCAACTTTCAATTAGCTTTATTTCAAGTGACAAAAAACGCATCAAAAACGCAGGTGACCTTCCAGTGACCTCAGATGCAGGTTTGGTGCAGATTTCACCTGCGTCAAATTCTGATCAAACACTGAGCCATTACTGATCGTGTGCACATACCCATAGTGTATTGCACCCACAGGGTCCGTAGCTTTGCATCCATTGTGTCAGTGATAGACACTGATGATAGAGGGGCTCTGGGCAAGAACAATAGAGCCCCATTTTGTGTCGATGACAGGACCTGCTTGCTGATTTGAAGGTGACAGTGTGGCCCCCTTTACCTCTTGGGTCCCTGTGTGGCTGCCCCAATGATATGTCCGCCCCTGCAATGTGCTACATTGTGACAGTTCTGTAATCCGTGTTTCCAATTCTGTTGCATTCTTTGCAATGGTTGCATTCCCCCCCCTAAGGCCTGGTTTCCAATAAGCCAGTGATCATTGCTGTCCATGGGTTTGAGATACCGGCTCTTTCCTCTTCTGGTTGTTACAATGTATCAGTGCAGGTAAGAGGTATCATTCCGGTGTCCGCAAGGATTGTCTAGACTGAATACAATTGTAACAAGCCTGGAGAAATCTTGGAATGTAAAGCACAATGTTTCTAATCCTTAGTAGCAAGCGGAAATCTTGTGGATGAGTAAATCACAGCAATGATAACTAGTTATTCTATAAGCATTGCTCTCCGGACAAGTATCTGGACCTAATCATTATAGAGGCAGATGATTGAGTGTCCGAGTCCGTCCGTTGCGAGCGCCGCGCTCTCTGGTTATTTCTAGCGGTACAGTGAGCTCCGTCTTACACAATCATGTTTTTAAATCAAAAAGCCTCCTAAGAAAAAAAAAGCCTCCTAAGAAAAAAAAAAAACCTCCTAAGAAACCTTCCTGTTTTTCTGGGAGTTGAGTCTTTCAGGAAGTGAAACCTTTTTCTCCGTCTCTGCCAGGACTTTGGTGTTTTGGAAGAACACAGAGCAAAGCTTGTACAAGTCTAATGTAAGGTTCATGTTTACCTGGAGACCTGAAAATCCTGGAAAAAGAAATTAGTCGATCCTAGAGACCAGGGGGGAAAATGTGAGAAAGGGGCCCCAGACCGGTATGTGGAGGCAGGGGCCCCGGACAGTTGGTGTCCCTGACTTCTCCACATCTGACCTGTTGTTGACTTTAGTGATTCCACCGGCAACAGGATTTTGGAAATCCATAAAAATTGTTATTTTTTTCATTTTGCTGTATAAGGCTCGTATTAGGGGATGTGCCCAGATTCTTTAGGCAGTTTTGCTCCAAAACCCACCTGACAAAGTGTCCAGAAAACGCTGAAACAATGGACATTTGCATTTCTATACAACGCGCTGTTCACATGTTCAGACTTTTGAGCGTGATCTCTCGTCTCCAGTATATTATATAAGGACTGACATTCAATGTCCGGGGGTCGGAGTTGGTTGAGCTTGTTATGACCCAATAATCGATCATCTGAGTTTTTCAGGATTTTGCCCAAGTGTCCAAAATAATTTACACGTTGCTCAAAAGTGAAAATAACGGCCAACTTGACCTCGGGATACCTGTGCGGCTCTGTCTACTTGATATGAACCCGAAGGAATAAAATGACTTCTAGAATCAAAGGAAACATCCTGTTTTCACGGTCCTGGGCTTCCGAGTGCCCCCCTGGCACCAGGGCATGGCTGCCAGTCCGGGGGGTGACAGGAAGGACACAGCGGAGGACTCTCCCAGAGCAACTTGTAAGCTCGAATCCATCCTTAACGGTTATTTATAGGATGGTTATAATTAATGTGCGATAATTAGAGATTCTGCAGAATATTCAGGCTGCAGTCCTCGGATCTAGACCTTATTGAAGTGAATGGAGAATGTGGTCCCCTAGACATTGAAAAATGTGGGTCAATATAATTTAGGGTCTTTGATTGGATAGGTATTTATAAATGCCTGTAATGTGAATACCCCTTTAAGGAACACCTCCACTATCGGAGTCCCCATTATGAAGACGTTAAACTGGTCTCTGTCGGTAAAATAAGACCTACAAAACCACCCAGAAACATCCACTTTGGGAAACGCATTTTCCATAAGTCATCCCCCAGGTCGTGAAGCTCGACAGCCACTGTTATCATATACCACTTTCTGTGTCGGTCACATATATTAGGGACTGGCTGTCTGGCTCGGATCACTAGCTCAGCCGGACCCCTTCTCTGTTTCTGCATCAGCTGTGATCATGAAGTGGGCTAGCTGAGCTAGTGATCCGAGCCAGACAGCCAGTCCCTAATACATGAGCCTGGTGGACACAGAAAAGGGCCTTGTGCAGGGCTCGTATATGTGCCCCTGCACACCGGTAGCTCTATGACAGAAGCTTCTTACTGCTTTGGAGTTGGATGTAGTCCCCTTACTTCTCGGGCCCTTGTGTGTCGGAACAGGTTGCACCAATATGTCCTCCCCTGTGGCTGACTTACATTTGGAAGCCAATAATTACTTCCAGACCATAAAAAAGTTAAATAAAAAAAAAGTTTGTATCATTGGACGATCCCTTTAAGTGTTGCTTGACCCTTGTCCCCCAACCCCTTCTCCCAGCCTCCATCGGAGCAGCAGGCGATGGCCGTTTTCTGACCTTCTGATGGTTCCATCCACTAATTACAATGACAGATTTTTACAAATTGGGAAAACACGCGGATGTTCTACGTAAATAATTCTGTGGATTCAATTCTAAATTAATTTTACCAGAATGCTCAGGGGTTTATTTTCACAGTCTCAACCCTTGAAGAATTTTTTTTTTTTTTTTTGCTACATTTTTTCCTCCTTCTCCTTGGACTCAATTTTCGGCAATCCTCATTTTGGCTTCGTTGTAGGATTCTTTAAGCTTTTCATCAAAGGTTTCCTGTGATAAATGTATCAAGAGATTTCAGAAATCTAAAAATTGATGCAAACCATTTAAGAAAAAAGAAAAGGTTTTACTATGAAAAACAGAAATAATATTTTGAAACTTTTGTCGGAAGTTCCCCCTCCCTGACTGCACAAGGAAAAACCTCTAATCTTGTTCTGCCAAAATTAATTCTGAGGCCAAACTGTGAATTAACTATTTCAGGATCAAAGAGAATCGAGAATTTTCTTTTTTTTTTTCAAATGAAAACTATAATTACTATCAATCCTCAGAGACACCTGCATGAGCGCCGGATAAATCCCCTGTAAACATTATCGGCATCTGTTTATTAACAGGGAAGTTGGAATTTGCCAAAAATTCTCAAAAAAATTCATTTTTATTGATTTCTACGATGTAACTAAAATGAAGAACACGTTACACCGCACTAACTTTTTAATTTTCCCCATTTTTTAAATTTTTGTAGTCACTCGGCTCAGATTCTGTTTATTTATAAAACATTGCTGAAATTCCAAGAGAAATAAAGTTACATTAAAGGCGCTGCCAAACCTTTTACTTCTAATGGGAAATGATTGCCGGCCATGAATAACAAGTTTTTATAGAAATCAAAAACATTCTTAAAAAAAATCAATTTAATTCAGATTTATCCAGTGGAATTTATATCAGGCAGTAAAATCCAGTGTTTTTAGTAAAGTTTATATTTTGCGGGTTCATTAAAAAGGACACACTGGATCTAGGTAATTTTTAACTAAGATATTGGCTTGAAAGTTGGGTCTATAGTGGTTAGAAGTTGTGTCTGTAGTGGTTGGAAGTTGGGTCTACGGTGGAAATAAGTCAAATATCTATTTGCTGGAATTTAGGTCTACTGTGGTTGGAGGTTGGGTCACAGAAGTTGAAAATCAGGTCTAAAATGGCAAGAAGTTGGATGTACAGTGCCTGATAGTTGAGTCTATCAGTGCTTGGAAGTCAAGTATACAGTGGGTAAAAGTTGGATTCACATTAGTGGTAAGTAAGGAATAAAATGGATGGAAGTCGGGTTTACACTGGTTGGATGTTGGGTCTAAAATAGTTAAAAGTTGGGTCTACAGTGGTTGGAAGATGGGTCTACAGTAGTTGGAACTTGGGTCTACAGTAGTTGGAAATTGGGTTTTCAGTATTTGGAAGTTGGGTCTTCAGTATTTGGAACTTGGATCTACAGTAGTTGGAAATTGGGTCTACAGTAGTTGAAAATTGGGTCTTAAGTAGTTGGAAGTTGGGTCTTTAAGTAGTTGGAAGTTGGGTCTTTAAGTAGTTGGAAGTTGGGTCTGCACTAGTTGGAAGTTGGGTCTTCACTAGTTGGAAGTTGGGTCTCCAGTAGCTGGAATTTGAGTCTCCAGTAGTTGGAAGTTGGGTCTTTAAGTAGTTGGAAGTTGGGTCTTCACTAGTTGGAAGTTGAGTCTCCAGTAGCTGGAATTTGAGTCTCCAGTAGTTGGAAGTTGGGTCTCCAGTATTTGGAAGTTGGGTCTCCAGTAGTTGGAAATTAGGTCTCCAATACTTGGAAGTTGGGTCTCCAGTAGTTGGAAGTTGGGTCTCCAGTACTTGGAAGTTGGGTCTCTAGTACTTGGAAGTTGGGTCTCTAGTACTTGGAAGTTGGGTCTCCAGTAGTTGGAAGTTGGGTCTCTAGTACTTGGAAGTTGGGTCTCTAGTACTTGGAAGTTGGGTCTCTAGTACTTGGAAGTTGGGTCTCTAGTACTTGGAAGTTGGGTCTCCAGTAGCTGGAAGTTGGGGCTCCAGTAGTTGGAAGTTGGGTCTCTAGTACTTGGAAGTTGGGTCTCTAGTAGAATCATAGAATCGTAGAGTTGGAAGGGACCTCCTGGGCCATCTGGTCCAACCCCCTGCTCAAAGCAGGATTCGCTAAATCTTCTCAGTCAGATGTCTGTCCAGCCTCTGTTTGAAGACTTCCATTGAAGGAGAACTCACCACTTCTCGTGGCAGCTTGTTCCACTCATTGATCACTCTGTCAAAAAGTTTTTTCTAATATCTAATCTGTGTCTCCTCCCATTCAGTTTCATCCCATTGCTTCTAGTCTTTGCTTGTGCAAATGAGAATAAAGATGATCCTTCTACAATGTGACAGCCCTTGAGATATTTGTAGACAGCTATTAAGTCTTCTCTCAGTCTTCTCTTTTGCAAACTAAACATTCCCAAATCCTGCAACCTTTCCTCATAAGACAGGGTTTGCAGACCGGTCACCATTCTGGTCGCTCTTTTCTGAACTTGCTCCAGTTTGTTGATGTCTTTTTTAAAATGTGGTGCCCAAAACTGGACACAATATTCCAGATGAGGTCTGACCAAAGAGGAGTAGAGGGAAATAATGACTTCACGTGATCTAGACTGTATGCTTCTGTTAATACATCCTAGAATTGCATTTGCCATTTTTGCTGCTGCATCACACTGTTGACTCATATTCAGTCTGTGATAGTACTTGGAAGTTGGGTCTCTAGTACTTGGAAGTTGGGTCTCCATTAGTTGGAAGTTGGGTCTCTAGTACTTGGAAGTTGGGTCTCTAGTACTTGGAAGTTGGGTCTCTAGTACTTGGAAGTCGGGTCTCCAGTACTTGGAAGTTGGGTCTACAGTCTTAGTTTGGTTGCAAGCTGAGTTTATAGTGTTAATAGTCAGGTCTCCAGTAGTTAAAAGTTGCATCTGTAGTAATTGAAAGTTGGATCTCCTGTGGTAATACCACTTCTCATAGAATGATCCTGCACAAATGAACATGAAGGGAAGATTTCTCAGCATAAACTTCCTCTGAAGTCCTCCTAATTGCCGTATGAGAATAGATCATTGCCTTTCTGTTTGCAGCCACTACTGATACATTGCTGCCATTTTTTATCTGATGCTTTGATAGATAAATAACCCAAGTAATGACAACTGCTCAATGAAGGACCACTTATTGAATTAAAATGTTTCCATCGTAGATGTCAGAGCCAGATCGTATTGTCAGATGCCCTTATACCTGCCAATCTAAAAACTTCCCACAGTGAACCTTGAACCTCGATGTAGAACTTGCCAATTGGATGAGTGCGCAGATTACCCCCCGATAAAATAGACGTGACTGAGCCCAAACGCCAGAGGAGAACACATTGCATTTCGTCCTGGCTGAGACTTGCGTTTCGCTGGGTGTTGTCATGTGCAGCTGTTGAGCTCAG
Source organism: Dendrobates tinctorius (assembly GCF_039654945.1). Lineage (NCBI taxonomy): Eukaryota > Metazoa > Chordata > Amphibia > Anura > Dendrobatidae > Dendrobates > Dendrobates tinctorius. Next base: position 1,567,392 of record NW_027361881.1, on the reverse strand, counting down.
ATCCTGGAGATGAGTCGATTTTATTTTCCTGATTACTTTTCCTGAAAACCAAAGCAGCAGACTTTCCAGTTATCTTATTCCCCCAGTAACATGTGTTAATGCAGTTGCAGGATCTGGGTGATCAGGAATTTGCACTCATCTCAAACTTAAAAAGTTAAATTCTGCGATGGGGCTCAAAAGAGCAAGAGTAAGAAATCATGAGATTTTGGGCAAAGTGCCCCCTTCAGCAGATGTGCAGGCCCAGAGCCCAAAACATCACAGTTTCTTCTTTTTCCATTTTTTTATACTTTTTAATTAGCAGAGATCCTGGGAGGGTGGAGGACGGGGGTCTTCCAGGTCATTAGTTGTGTCTGATAGGAGTGATTTTTCTCTACACACATCATCTGCATTTTCGTAAAAACAAGTATATAAATCACTGAGGGTTTATATAAATCGCATTCTAAATTCTGAGAGACAGCACACATACAGTCTTCTGTGCATCAGGGCTCCTCGGAGGCATGGTTACACCACCGCCTTGTCCTCAGTAATTGTCTAACCTACACCTTCCTCTATGCGCTCCTCAGGAGCGTGTATAACAATATCATAAAAGAACCTCCCACCTTGTTTTACAAGCTTTTATTGTCTAACACAATCTTCCTCGCTCCTCAGGGGCGTCACAATCCCCCACATTATTCTCCAAGTATTGTTTCATACAATTCATCCTCTCTGTGCTTCTCAGGGGAAACATTATTTCTTTCCACTTTATTCTCATCCATTTAATGTCTAAACCAATCCTTCTTGCTTGCGCTCCTCATGGGTGTATCTTACAATTGCACATAATATAGGAATCTCCCCCGAGGTTCTCACTTTATTTTTCTAACCCGATCTGTCATCTGTGAGCTCCACAGGGGTGTATATAACAACATCATAATGGAATCTTACAGGTTATCCCTTCATTGTCTAACTCGATCCTTCGCCTGTGTGCTCCGCAGGGGCATAAATAACAACATGATAAAGATCCTCCCACCTTGTTCTCACCTCCAATTTGTCCAGCCCGTTCTTTCCTCTGTGACCTCTTAATTGGTACAATAACAAAATTATGGAGCTTTGCACCTTGTTCTCACCCCTTAGTTATCTAATTCATTCCTTGTCTCTGTGTGCTTCTCAAGGGCATGTATGACAATATCATAAAGAAACCTGCCACCTCGCACCCGGGACTTAATTGTCGAACCCAATCTTTCCTCGCGCCTCAGGGATGTATCTAACATCATCATAACCTCTCTCTTAATGATCCAACCCAATCGTCCCTCTGTGAGCTCCTCGGGGGCGGGTATAAGAGCATCATATCGGAACCTCAGTACCTAGTTTGGACAGGGAACTGAATTTTGCCCTGAGTACAGAAAAATGAGATAAAGTCACACAGATGAGATATGTAGTTGATGATGACCCACCCAAGAACATGACTGTATATACATAGTGACGTCTGAGACTACATATGTACCGGGAAAAGACAACATATACGCGGACCCTGGATATCTCTACCTTAGAGTAATGCTAGAGAAGTGTAAGAACCAACGAAGGACATCCGGTCCGGCTCCCATCTCATATGTTTATCTTTGGTGATACCTAAACTGCGCTATGTGACCCATGTTCCCCATGTGAGCGCTTCTTTACATTTCCACTTGGAAAAGTGAAAAATCTCCCTTCTTCTTTATTATAAACAAGCTTTGGCTTCATTAAACTTTGCAGAGCGAGGTCACCAGATTGCTTGTGCAATTAATTCTTTTCAACCCCAAGTCCCGGGACATCTCTGCTTCTACTGATGTCATTTTTTTGGAAGTTATGTTACATTTTGGTGCCGTAAAAAAAAAAAAGTAAATGCTAAAAATGGCTGTGCGCCCGTGGTGTGAAGAAAAGATATGTAGAATACTGTAATGTTTTCTGAATGACATCAGTATAAAGCAGAGAATGAAACCTACCGGGGCAGAGTCCGGCCATCCTGCTGCATGGGTGGCTTTCTTCCCATCGCTGCCGTAAACATTCGGCAACGGCTTCTCTGTAGTATTTTGGTACAAACAAGGAAGACGTCATTCATTTAGACTTTTAGGACAATATAATTCGATTTTCCTAGTAAGTTGTCATAATACAACAATAATCGGGTGTCGTGAAAGGAAGGAAGCTGAACAGCGCTCTACCAGAAATATAACCCGTGAGCCTCGTCAGCCACCGGATACGGCCCGAGCGCCGAGAGTAAACTGCGTTACTGATCCAACGAGTCAACCATCAATCTACTACTCCTCAGATAAATCTCTACAAGGGGCCATCAACAAAATGGTCTATTTTTCATGTTCATTTACATCTTGCCTAAGAGCCAGTCATCTGATTATGAAGTCCCCTTTGAAAGAGTTAATTCTCCAAAGAGTTGAACATTAATGCATGCTAATGTTTTTTGGCTGATTCCTATGATTGAATTTGTGTGTGAACAGTGCAATAAATCATGAGGAAAGTGGTAAGAAACGTGGACAACCTCACTGGAGAATAGTGCATTGCAATAGTGGCCACCCTTCCAAAAACCTAACACTTTTATCACTAACGTCACCTATGCAATCCGATGGTCTGAGGTCGGAAGAAAACATTGCAGTTTAACGTTTGTGGATTTCCTCCAATAAATTTTCATCTTTTTGGGATTTCTTGAATATTGTCTTAAGGAGAAGGCTCCTACTACTACCTGTGTACCTGTCCTTGAACACCACAGACTGCACCAATGCACCATCCCGAGAGCGGACGATCCAAAGTCAACCGCAAACTCTCAACACAACGATGGATTTAGTAAGCCACCAAATTAATCTTCAAGAGTCTGTTCAACAAGTCAATCCTCTGAAGAACAAACCATGAAGCCTTCAATGATGAGAATCAAGAGGGTCAATAACTGCGAGAGTCAACAATCATCCAACCAACAATGAAACCTTCCAAAGATCAACCATCATCAAGACGCCTCCCTAAGAGCTCAAAATTCTTGACTCAACCAACAAGTCAATTATTTGGACCACATCTCAAGAGACAACGAGACCAATGACCGTCTCTATAGCACAATCTGTATCCTTTCTGGACGTCTACAAAATGGTTGCAGATCGGCTTCCAATTTTTTAGACTGGAAACAAATTGAATTTGCTCCAATTTGTTCTTCTCTATTACCATCCAAAAATATAAACTATCTGGCAAAGCAGATCCATTCGTGATGAGAAAATGATGAACGGACCCCACTATATTCCTCCACATAACCTATTTTTTTTTTATATTTTTCATTTTTTTAAAGATCATTTTTGTAAGATTCCAAATAATTATTGTTACGGTTATGGCGCCGAAGAGTCTTAATTGTTCTATTAGTTTTTTTAGTTTTGTATTTTTTTTTTTCCAAGGCTGTAATAATGCAGATTGTTACTTTCTGTGACACTTTGCAACTTTTCACAGCCCAAATAAACACGTGTACATGAAGCGTGTGATTGCATGCTACGTGGCCGATAAACACTAAGAGGGGAGTTCCTGCCTCGAAGAGCAGAAAAGCCCAAGTTTCCTAAACACACAAATACAAACACTGACAGATGATACAAACATTTTTCGGCTGGGTCTCCTCCAGATTCTGCACTTCCCCTTTAAGTGAACTGGGAAGGCGCGCGGCGTCTTTTACATTACTGGCAGCAGCGTGTGGGGTCTTGCATGCAACACAGACGCTGGATATCAGTTTTCAAATACGAGCTTGCAATAATGTCCAGACTTAATGTAATGTTTATTGCCAAAAATGTCCATTTTAATTTTTTCCTGAGTAACGAGCCACGAGTGAAAGGCTGGCTACGGAAAGACTATCCTTTACAATGACAGAGAGACATCGGGGAAACTCATATGAGAGCCAAATGTTGCAGCAGGAGGGGATTCTAAAAGCAGATAAAGAATCCAGTGTGGCCTAGATGGCAAATTACAAGCTAGAGCCTGAGCCTTACGGGTGGCCATGGAGGCCCTCGTCTACCGCTGGGCCGCAGAATTCACTTTTTTTTATTTTATTTTTGTCATTTTTTTACAAATATTTTACGCAATATGATTTCAATTCTTAGAATAAATAATTGATCATGTCGGTTTTTTATTGTTACAGATCATGCGGCATCTTGTACACGTCTCTAATTATTGACGGTCATCATCATCGTCATCATCATCATCATCGGACTTGCACCTTTTTAGCGAGACTTAAAGATCTTGAAAATTTCAAATAGTTTAGAATATTTACGATATCAATTTTTATTACATTAGGCTTTAAACATTTTAAGGCTGTGTGCGGATTTTGATGCGTTTCCGCAGCGTTTTTGGGCGCACGGCATTGCATCAAATCCGCAGTGTAGTACAGCACCAATGACAGTCAATGGGAATTTGAGAATCGCTGCGGACAAATCGGCAGCGTTTTATTTCCGCAGCATGTCAATTCTTTCTGCGGATCTGCAGCATTTCTGCACCCATTGACTATACATTGGAGTAAGGCAAATCCGCACATCAAAAAACGCATGACAATCCGCAAGAGATCCGCAAGCATTTTGCCCTGCGTTTTCTGCCAAGAGATGCAGATTCCGTGCGGAAAATTCCGCAGGCAATGTGTGCACATACCCTAAAGATTATTTCGCTATAAAGAAAAAAAATAAAATTTTAACATTTTTGTATCTTTTTTTATTTTATAGTTCTTTATATATAGGGATAGTTTTAGTCATCATTATCAATTAAATTATTGAAGTTTGGTATTGCGCTTAATATATTTGATGTGATCTTTAGATATTTACAAGAAATAAAAGTAAAATAGAAATATAAAAAGATCTTCAAAATAGATTCTCCATTTATAGGGACCTGGGAGATGAATACTTAGAATAATCCCGACTCAAGTTTTGGTAAAGTTATAGTTCTTACATAAAAATATTTATTTTGTGCTGCATCTATTTTCTAGATGCTACTTATTAATTATATTAGGTTTTAATTTTGCAAAAAATATTTGTTCAGATCAGTTCTATAAAAGAGTATTTATGAATCATTGGCCAATAAATTAGTTTGTTTTTTTTCGTTATGTTTAATTATGAAGCTAGATTGTCTTATTGTTTTCATCATTGCTTTTTTTTTTTCTTAAATGTATGCAACTAACTTTTTAAAGTTTATAACAACTTTACTAAACACATGATTGTCTCCTAATAAACTAAATATCACTTATGGAAAATTAAAAAAAATAATAATAATCATAGTAATAATAATATAAATAGTAATAATAATACTAATAAATAGTAATAATAATCTAAATAGTAATAATAATATAGGTATAATAATATAAATAGTAATAATAATAATATAGGAATAATAATAGAGATAGTAATAATAATAATAATATAGGAATAATAATATAAATAGTAATAATAATAAAATAGGAATAATAATAGAAATAGTAGTAATAATAATAATAAAATAGGAATAATAATAGAAATAGTAATAATAATAAAATAGGAATAATAATAGCAATAGTAATAATAATAATATAGGAATAATAATGGAAATAGTAATAGTAATAATAATAATAATAATATAATAATAATAATAGAAATAGTGATAATAATAATATAGGAATAATAATAACAATAATACAAATAGGAATAATAGTAATAATATGTAACTTTGCACAAAATAAGAGTTATATTTTGTATAAGACAAAAAATGGTGAACAATTTAGTAATAGATTGTTATCATGGATGATGGAAAGTTTTTTTTATAGTTAGACACAATTTTAGATACATTTCATGAAATAAGTTTTTCCAAATATTTTCATCCATTTCACTTAATGATCTGATTTCCTCTTCTACACTTGGTAAATTTACTTTCTTGGGTAATCGTGTGGTCAACATGGAAATCGGGAAGAAGGAAAAAAAAAAAAAAAAAGTAAAATCCCAAATCTGAAATGTGGGCTTTTGGGGCGGCACGCATTCCACCGCCCGGTGTTTCTTATGAAGTTTTTAGATAAATGAACATGTGGTCAGTGATTCATCGAGAAGAGCTATTAGCCCAAGATGTGAACTTTCCAATGCGCCAAGTTAAACATATCAGTGGAGATGTGTTTGTTTTCATTACGGTTTATGGATATTCCATCGCATCAAAAAAGGTAACTAATTCTGTATCCTAAAACCTGGGATATGACGATTGCAGCATTTTTTAAGCTTAACTTCAAAACTAAAGAATAAATTACTAAAGTAAAAAAAAAAAGTTTATTTTCTGCTGCGTGTAAGGGGATAACCTCAGTATAAGACCCAGTGAAGGTTTCTGGAGCAGGTGGCTTGAATTTAAATTAACCCCTACGGCTCGCCCGCCAGGAATTTTAATGAGACTTTATATATTTGCTGATAAGCTAATATGAAACGACGTGCAGTGCGCAGGGAAAGTCAATTTCTACCAAAAAAAAAAAGTCTGTTCTCGGCACGACGGGTCATTTCCCCTTTTATCCCCAAAGTCACAAAATCACATATTTCTAAATATCAGAATGATACATTTCACGACTTCTGTTTCCCATTATCATTTATTTAGACCGGTATTTTATGTGATTGACCAAGAACCCCTTGAAGTCATGTTTGGGGACCTAAAGGGCTGGAGATGGTCACGGGGAAATCCCAAAATGTCTGCGTTGATGGATCTGTTTCAGGAGAATCGTTAGGATATTGGAGTGTTACACTGAGTGGTTGAACAGCCTTTTGGGGTCTTTTTCGTATCACTGGTCTTCGTTAGATTTATACATTTTTATCACATTGATACAAAGTCTTTTTTTCTTTGTCAATTTTTGGAATAAGGTTTGTTTTCCTAAATGTTTCCTCTTTTTGGCATACATGAAATATTTGATGAAAACTACCAAGATGTCCCATTACTAACTGTTTTCTTTACCGAGCCCCTCTCGCTGAACTATGAGGCCGCGTCCTGTAATATTCTGGCCAATTCTACAACAAGAATATTTTTGGAAAAAAAAACAAAACATCCTTTTCAGTTTAATGATTGATCAAAGAGCACTCCCCCCCCCCCCCTAATGCCTAAAGTTAGTTTTAAGTGAAAAAATAGCGTTCTCACATGCAGGAATAATGAGTAATTGGGCCCCACGTCAGCGAAATCCACCAGGGTTTTGGAATGACTGCTCCGAGGATGGCTCGTTGTGAGTTTTCTAAATACGGCAGCGGCTAATTAAAGACATAAGGACGCGGTATAGAGCGCCGTATGTTCCCACTGACGGACTAATTTGGCTGTTGCTCAGCCATCGTAAAATGTTTACTATAATTAACACCACCTCGCTCAACCTGATGAGATCAATCCATCTCGCTGAGGTCTAATTAGATATTCTTATTACAATTACTATGTGACTTGTTTTACCCAATCCATGCAGAAGACATTTTTGACCACCCACCGAGACCGGCGGGCCACAGGGAACTATACACTCAAGAAAAAATTGATTGATAACTACATATAGGTTTTAGATGAGCCGCTCTGCCCGGCATCGAACGGACGGAGGAAATTCCATGGAAATTATATTTTTCCCAAAAATACCTCAACTCTTAAACAAGTTCATGATAGTAAGGCCAAAAGCTTTTAGGGTGAAAGCTCAGTAAGAAAAAAACATAAAATAATATCCATAGGATGAAATAATAAAGTCCTTAAAAATGAGAACACAAGTAAGGTCACATTGTTACATTATTTCTGATACTTTATATTTACAGTGTTAACCCTTGTCATCTTTCTTGGAGGTGATCTATCCTGGTGGCCGCTCCTTTCACCTGCTGATATCGATCATGTGAAGCAAAGATGATCCCAATAGAAACAATCTTTTGGGGTAAGATCCAGCCCCCTCATGCTGGGGTAATACGGCACGCAGCCGGCATATTCCACCCATGTGATGGTAGAGCTAACGGGAGGCGCAGTGTACAGAATCCACCTTCAGCTTATAGTTGGAGCATTGAAAAGTGCATTTTAGACAAAAAAAAAAAAAATCCTGAACCGGTGGTCGCCCCAAATCTGAGGGAACTAAGGAAATCTGACCGTCGTCTTTGGGCAAAGATCACATTGAAACCTTTGATACATTGATGCAAACATCGGTCTGAGAGAAGATTCTCAGTTTTTATGTAAAGCTCTAAAAGCAAGTAATAATAGAGAGGATCGGAGCCTCGAGGGCGAATTTACCGAGCGCCAGGAGGGATTGTCAGCGAAAGACAAATTATCACTGATTGTGCCGGAGACTGCGGCCATAACAGCACTAAGCGCACATTTATATACAGGAGCTTCTCACTAAATGAGAATATCATCAAAAAGTGAATTTATTTCAGTTCTCCAATACAGACAGTGCCTCTCCTCTATTCTATAGAGTCATTACACAGAGAGTGATCTATCTCACGGGTTTATTTCTGGTAATGTTGATGATTATGGCTTACAGCCAATGAAAACCCAAAAGTCATTATCTCAGGAAATTAGAATACTTTATAACACCAGCTGGAAAATGATTGTAAAATCTGAAATGTTGTCCTCCTGAAATGTATGATCAGCAAATGCACACAGTACTTGGTCCGGGCTCCTTCTGCATCAGTTACCTCATCAGTGCGGCGTGGCATGGAGGCGATCAGCCTGTGGCACTGCTGAGGGGCTATGGAAGCCCAGGTTGCTTTGATAGCTGCCTTCAGCTCGTCTGCATTGTTGGGTCTGGTGTCGCTCATCTTCCTCCTGACAATACTCCATAGATCCATAAGGTCAGGCGAGTTTGCTGCCAATCAAGCCCAGTGACACTGTTGTGTGTACACCAGGTATTGGTACTTTTGGCAGTGTGGACAGGGGCCAAGTCCTGCTGGAGAATGACATTTCCATCTCCATAAAGCTTGTCGGCAGAGGGAAGCATGAAGAGCTCTAACATGTCCCTGTAGACGGCTGCGCTGACTTTGGTGTTGATAAAACACAGTGGACCTACACCAGCAGATGACATGGCTCCCCAAACCATCACTGATGGTGGAGACGTCACACTAGACCTCCAGCAGCTTGGATTGTGGCCTCCTCTCTTCCTCCAGACTCTGGGACCATTGACCACAGTCCGGTTCTTCTCCTTGGCCCAGGTAAGACGCTTCTGGTGTTGTCTATTGGTCATGAGCGGCTGACACAAGGAAGGTGACACTTGTAGCCAGGTCCTGGAGACGTCTGTGTGTGGTGTGAAGCAATGACTCCAGCAGCAGCCCGCTCCTTGTGAATCTCCCCCACATTAGTGAACGGCCTTTCCTAACAATCCTTTCCAGGCTGCGGTTATCCCGGTTGCTTGCGCACCTTTTTCTACCACACTTTTTCCTTCCACTCCACTTTCACTGTGTGAACAGCCGGCTTCTTTAGGAATGAGCTTCAATGAACGGAAATAAATTCAGTTTTTGATGATATTCTAATTTTGTGAGATGCAATTGTATATACACAGCACTGTACACACACTGCAATGTACACTAAATACACAGCACTGTACACACATATGCACGGCACTGTACACACACTGCAATGTACACTATATACACAGCACTGTACACTATATACACAGCACTGTACACAAATACACATGACACTGTACACACATACGCACGGCACTGTACACATACTCACGGCACTGTACACACATATGCACGGCACTGTACACACACTGAAATGTACACTATATACACAGCACTGTACACACATACGCACGGCATTGTACACACATACGCACAGCACTGTACACACACATACGCACGGCACTGTACACACATACGCACGGCACTGTACACACATATGCACGGCACTGTACACACACATATGCACGGCACTGTACACACACATACGCACGGCACTGTACACACATACGCACGGCACTGTACACATACGGCACTGTACACACACTATATACACAGCACTGTACACTATATACACTACAATGTACACTATATACACAGCACTGTACACTATATACACTGCAATGTGCACTATATACACAGCACTGTACACTATATACACTGCAATGTACACTATATACACAGCACTGTACACTATATACACTGCAATGTACACTATATACACAGCACTGTACACTATATACACTGCAATGTACACTATATACACAGCACTGTACACTATATACACTGCAATGTACACTATATACACAGCACTGTACACTGTGGGCTCTGGGGTTGAGGATGACGTTTTGATCCTACTTTGTAAAATGAAGTTAGGTGGATTTAGTCAGTGATCAGCGCCGCGCGGCTCCCGGGAGGAGTCGTCTTTCTGTGGCCGCGGGGCAGGCACATTAGGAGTAGCTCGGTTGCTTCACCCTCCATGTAATGGATTGCGGCGTCTCCGGTGCCAACTCCAGAGCAGCGGATCCAACTTTACTTTTATTCAATAAAGAAGATTGAGAATACAAATGTCCGCGTTTAATTTCTGAAATATGACGAGAAGAAAAATAAGAAACTTCGCTTTACGGTTCTTACATATGAAGAATTTGCGCACATGTGTTCCTATTACTAAGGAAAATAGTGGTCGCTTCTCCCGGCCGCGCGGTAATGCTGAATGGCAGTTTGCTGTTCCACTCAATTTCCTACAAGGATCTTAAAATTTGTCTTAAGAAGGTGGAGCAGCCAATCAGGCGTCGCCCCACACGCCGCGGTACGAAGCGCTGCTAACGAATATCTCATTTCTGAAAAGCCAAATCCAGAGCAGATGTCGGGGCAAGTGTTGGTTTATTTGTAGCAGCCCAAGTCATCAGCTCTTGATCTGGAGCGGAGAAAATGAACGCGGGGAGGAAATCGGACTTTGTAGCTGTTTTTTGGAAGATTTCTCCAACATAAATTGGGCTTTAAGTCTGGGGCGGCGGCGGGCGGTGGGCGCAGCGGAGGGCGGCGGGCCCTCCTGGCTGTGTTTGTGTTCCATCAAGGGGGAAGAAATGAAAAGGACACATTCAGACATAATAACCATCAAACTAATTACAGTCCCTGTGTATACATCGTACCTGTAATCCCAGCCAGGGGTGGGCGCTGAGAAGGGGCCCCGTGCCAGGTCATAAGGGGCCCCTCCAGCAGCCGACACCTAAGCCTCCCCTCCCCCATCCGCAGATAGAGGAACACGGGCAGATTTGGTGACAAAGTTCAGACACCCAAGTACCAACTTCAAGACTAAAGAGGGGGCAGGATTTGCCTTTGACCCTTGTTCTTGTTGGGCACCGACCTGTTTCGTGGCCCCTTCCGTGGAGAGAACATCACTGGTACTGACACTTGAGGGCAACTGTTCATAATAGAAATTGTTCCCAGTTCCGAGCTTCTATCCCATTGTTTAGTTCACTTGTGAGAAAAGGTGAAAACCTTTGAACAAATTAAGATTTTTATTTTTTTTTTATATATATTTTCAAATCCAATCCGACTCTCCGACAAATCGACATTTTGTGGAATCGATCACATTGATGCAGAAAGTTCCGCTATGAAGCGCCAAATATTTTTTACTTAACGTTAGTAACGTTTTGTCCGACACTTTTTAAACACATGACAGTGAGCGCACCTGGTATAGAGGGGGATATGGATGAGCCTTGAATGAGGGGCCGCTGTGTAGGGGGACATCACAGGACCATCCGCTGGAGCCGTGTCTCCCATAGTCGGAGGGGCCCCTTTCTACAGTAATGCTCACATCCCGTTTCTTGGTGGTCCCGACACAGGTTTATTTTGTAACTGTTTGTTTGTGTAGTAATTGTTTACGCACCAACCGCACACGAGCGACAAAGCAGCAGAAGTGTGCACGAAACAGCAAAACGTGCCTTAAAACGTGTGGTCATTAAATGATATCGGACGAGAGAATTCATCATCAGTGATGTCAGATCAGACACAATGTAACAACACATCACTATGTCACAACTCAACACAGCAAAGCCGCACGCAACAATGTAACACAATGAGAAATAACAATGTAGCAACATGACGTGATGCAAAACTATCCCATACCACACATTGTAACATAGTGCGACACAACATAACAAGATTTACAGCAGAGCCGTACAGTGTGATGCAGCAGAACACAATGTAATACTGCGCAATACAACCCAGTAAACATAGTGGAATAGTAAGTGATGCAACGAAGTGCAATATAACACGTTGTAAGAGAAGTTCATGCTACAAAGCACAATGTAAACACGCAATATAACAAAATACAACATAGTATAATACAACACAATGTGACAATATTTATTAGAAAGCATCGCAATGTCAGGAAACACATTTCACTACAATGTAATACAAGTTAGAAGCCCAAAAACATCTTAACATAATGTAATATAATGTAATGTAACAAAATCTAATGCAACACATCACAAGATACAATAGCACAATGAAGCACAACACAAAAAATAAGGGCATCATGTTACAGCAGAGTAATACAGTCAATATAATCTATATATATAAAATTGAATGTGTGTGTGTATCACCAATGAATCACGAAGCATCTTTCATTTCACCGGAGCTGTTTAAAAGAAGCTGAGCTGTGATTGGTTGCGATGAGCAACAGTTTTTCCACTCCAGAAAATACCTCAGCAGACACTGACCAGGTGGGAGAAATCTAGCATCCCTGGAAACATAAGCTCCCAGTCATTGTCTGCCCCCCAGAAAGGAGCAGAGAGCACATGACAGAAGTGAATTCCCCCCCTCCCTGCCCATATCCCCATCACACATCCTCCATCCCAGAGGCACATCTTCCCTCTTAAAGAGATGTCCGGTATGGAAGTCAGGGCAAATCCACTCAGCGCTCTGGTTCTGACCCCAGGCTGACGGGATGATGTGGGATATTAGGGGTAATAGTTCAGTGGCTCTGGGTGACGGGATGATGTGGGATATTAGGGGTAATAGTCCAGTGGCTCTGGCTGATGGGATGATGTGGGATATTAGGGGTAGTAGTCCGGTGGCTCTGGCTGACGGGATGATGTGGGATATTAGGGGTAGTGGTCTGGTGGCTCTGGCTGACGGGATGATGTGGGATATTAGGGGTAATAGTCCAGTGGCTCTGGCTGACGGGATGATGTGTGATATTAGGGGTAATAGTTCAGTGGCTCTGGCTGATGGGATGATGTGGGATATTAGGGGTAGTAGTCCGGTGGCTCTGGCTGACGGGATGATGTGGGATATTAGGGGTAGTGGTCTGGTGGCTCTGGCTGACGGGATGATGTGGGATATTAGGGGTAGTGGTCCGGTGGCTCTGGCTGACGGGATGATGTGGGATATTAGGGGTAGGGGTCTGGTGGCTCTGGCTGACGGGATGATGTGGGATATTAGGGGTAGTGGTCTGGTGGCTCTGGCTGATGGGATGATGTGGGATATTAGGGGTAGTGGTCCGGTGGCTCTGGCTGACGGGATGATGTGGGATATTAGGGGTAGTGGTCCGGTGGCTCTGGCTGACGGGATGATGTGGGATATTAGGGGTAGGGGTCTGGTGGCTCTGGCTGACGGGATGATGTGGGATATTAGGGGTAGTGGTCTGGTGGCTCTGGCTGATGGGATGATGTGGGATATTAGGGGTAGTGGTCCGGTGGCTCTGGCTGACGGGATGATGTGGGATATTAGGGGTAGGGGTCTGGTGGCTCTGGCTGACGGGATGATGTGGGATATTAGGGGTAGTGGTCCGGTGGCTCTGGCTGACGGGATGATGTGGGATATTAGGGGTAGTGGTCTGGTGGCTCTGGCTGATGGGATGATGTGGGATATTAGGGGTAGTGGTCCGGTGGCTCTGGCTGACGGGATGATGTGGGATATTAGGGGTAGGGGTCTGGTGGCTCTGGCTGACGGGATGATGTGGGATATTAGGGGTAGTGGTCTGGTGGCTCTGGCTGACGGGATGATGTGGGATATTAGGGGTAGTAGTCCGGTGGCTCTGGCTGACGGGATGATGTGTGATATTAGTGGTAGTAGTCCGGTGGCTCTGGCTGATGGGATGATGTGGGATATTAGTGGTAGTAGTCCGGTGGCTCTGGCTGACGGGATGATGTGGGATATTAGGGGTAGTAGTCCGGTGGCTCTGGCTGACGGGATGATGTGGGATATTAGGGGTAGTAGTCCGGTGGCTCTGGCTGACGGGATGATGTGGGATATTAGTGGTAGTAGTCCGGTGGCTCTGGATGACGGGATGATGTGGGATATTAGGGGTAGTAGTCCGGTGGCTCTGGCCGACGGGATGATGTGGGATATTAGTGGTAGTAGTCCGGTGGCTCTGGATGACGGGATGATGTGGGATATTAGGGGTAGTAGTCTGGTGGCTCTGGCTGACGGGATGATGTGGGATATTAGGGGTAGTAGTCCGGTAGCTCTGGGTGATGGGATGATGTGGGATATTAGGGGTAGTAGTCCGGTGGCTCTGGCTGACGGGATGATGTGGGATATTAGGGGTAGTAGTCCAGTGGCTCTGGCTGATGGGATGATGTGGGATATTAGGGGTAGTAGTCCAGTAGCTCTGGGTGACGGGATGATGTGGGATATTAGGGGTAGTAGTCCGGTGGCTCTGGCTGACGGGATGATGTGGGATATTAGTGGTAGTAGTCCGGTGGCTCTGGCTGACGGGATGATGTGGGATATTAGGGGTAGTAGTCCGGTAGCTCTGGCTGACGGGATAATGTGGGATATTATAGTGAATGTGGCTATGCGGAGTGGGCGGGGCTCTACACTCAGCTTTATATATATAGATATAATAATTATAATTTGTTATATCTAGCTGTAGTTAGAACAAATGCCTGGGCAGAGCCGGGCTCTACAGCTAGTTTCATATAAAAACCACAAAGAAATGGAACAAAGTAATTAGTAGAAAAGCATCTCACACATGACATCTGACATCCTCATACCCACACCTCAGATCTCTCCTCCTCATACCCAGACCTCACATCTTGCCTCCTCATACCCACACCTCAGATCTCTCATCCTCATACCCAGACCTCACATCTTGCCTCCTCATACCCACACCTCAGATTTCACCTCCTCATACCCACACCTCAGATCTCGCCTCATACCCACACCTTACATCTTGCCTCCTCATACCCACACCTCAGATTTCACCTCCTCATACCCACACCTCAGATCTCGCCTCATACCCACACCTTACATCTTGCCTCCTCATACCCACACCTCAGATTTCACCTCCTCATACCCAGACCTCACATCTCGCCTCCTCATACCCACACCTCAGATTTCACCTCATACCCACACCTCAGATCTCGCCTCCCACACCTCAGATCTCTCCTCCTCATACTCAGATCTCTCCTCATACCCAGACCTCACATCTCGCCTCCTCATACCCACACCTCAGATCTCACCTCATACCCACACCTCAGATCTCGCCTCCTCATACCCAGACCTCAGATCTCTCCTCATACCCAGACCTCAGATCTCTCCTCATACCCAGACCTTAGATCTCGCCTCCTCGTACCCACACCTCAGATCTCTCCTCATACTCAGATCTCTCCTCCTCCTACCCAGACCTCACATTTCGCCTCCTCATATCCAGACCTCAGATCTCACCATCTCATACCCAGACCTCAGATCTCGCCTCCTCATACCCTCAACTCAGATCTCGCCTCCTCATACCCACACCTCAGATCACGCCTCCTCGTACCCACACCTCAGATCTCGTCTCATACCCACACCTCAGATCTCTCATCCTCATACCCACATCTCAGATCTCGCCTCATACCCACACCTCAGATTTCACCTCCTCATACCCAGACCTCACATCTCGCCTCCTCATACCCACACCTCAGATTTCACCTCCTCATACCCACACCTCAGATCTCGCCTCCCACACCTCAGATCTCTCCTCCTCATACTCAGATCTCTCCTCATACCCAGACCTCACATCTCGCCTCCTCATACCCACACCTCAGATCTCACCTCATACTCAGACCTCAGATCTCTCCTCATACCCAGACCTCAGATCTCTCCTCATACCCAGACCTCAGATCTCTCCTCATACCCAGACCTTAGATCTCGCCTCCTCGTACCCACACCTCAGATCTCTCATATTCAGATCTCTCCTCCTCCTACCCAGACCTCACATTTCGCCTCATATCCAGACCTCAGATCTCACCATCTCATACCCAGACCTCAGATCTCGCCTCCTCATACCCTCAACTCAGATCTCGCCTCCTCATACCCACACCTCAGATCTCGCCTCCTCGTACCCACACCTCAGATCTCGCCTCCTCGTACCCACACCTCAGATCTCGCCTCCTCATACCCAGACCTCACATCTCGCCTACTCATACCCACACCTCACATCTCGCCTACTCATACCCACACCTCACATCTCGCCTACTCATACCCACACCTCACATCTCGCCTACTCATACCCACACCTCACATCTCGCCTCCTCGTACCCACACCTCACATCTCGCCTTCTCATACCCAGACCTCAGATCTCACCATCTCATACCCAGACCTCAGATCTCGCCTCCTCGTACCCACACCTCCGATCTCGCCTCCTCGTACCCACACCTCAGATCTCGCCTCCTCGTACCCACACCTCAGATCTCGCCTCCTCGTATCCACACCTCAGATCTCGCCTCCTCATACCCACACCTCACATCTCGCCTCCTCATACCCACACCTCACATCTTGCCTCCTCGTACCCACACCTCACATCTCACCTCCTCATACCCTGACCTCAGATCTCACCATCTCATACCCAGACCTCAGATCTCGCCTCCTTATACCCAGACCTCAGATCTCGCCTCCTAGCCAGACCTCACATCTCGTCTCATACCCTGACCTCACATCTCTCCTCATACCCAGACCTCAGATCTCACCTCCTCATACCCAGACCTCAGATCTCGCCACCTCATACCCAGACCTCACATCTCGCCTCCTCATACCCAGACCCCAGATCTCGCCTCCTCATACCCAGACCTCAAATCTCTTCTCATATCCGCACCTCAGATCTCACCTCATATCTAGTACACACATACGTCCTGGTCTATTTTATTTAGACCATCAATATGTCTTCCATGACACTTCTCACTAATCTTCTCTGAAATGCGTCTCCTCGTTCAGGTCCATGAGAGATGGGTACCAGGCATTTTTGTGATGGAGTCTATGCTGGACATCACCCAGCTTTCCCAGAGACAGATGTACACAGGAGTTGCCCAGCAGCTTGTGACTTTATCACAACTTCTGTCTGACCACCCCCGCTCTGAGGCTGGGGAGCCCGGGCCGGGTGGGCACGAGGGTGACAGGAGCCATCTGGCTGCACCTTTATCACAGATGAAATACCAATAAACAGCCTCTCCAGATTGGAAGACGTTCATTTTTCTCCGGTGGCGGATTATCTGCAAGCATTAATCACCTGCTCTTATCACATGACCCCTGTCACCCCGCCACACAATTTGTCAGACGTTTATTGCTGACTCAGTTAATGGTGTGGGGGGCCCAATGTAGTGTGGGGGCTCGATGTAGTTTGGGATTCGTATAGGGGCCAACGTGGGGTGGGAGAGTGTGGAAGATCGAGAAAGTGTGGGGTTAGTATAGAGCACGACATAGGGGAGGGTGAGTTGTGGGGGCTCGCAGATTGTGGGTTCAGTATAGAGCCTGACATAGGGTGGGGGTCCAGTATAGTGTAGGGTTAGTATAGAGCCCGGTGTAGGGTGGGGGAGTGTAGGGTTAGTATAGAGCCCGGTGTAGGGTGGGGGAGTGTAGGGTTAGTATAGAGCCCGGTGTAGGGTGGGGGAGTGTAGGGTTAGTATAGAGCCCGGTGTGGGGGCTCCATATTATTATTTATTATAGCGCCATTTATTCCATGGCGCTTTACATGTGAGGAGGGGTATACATAATACAAGTACAGTAATCTTAAACGATACAAGTCACGACTGGTCCAGGAGGAGAGAGGACCCTGCCCACGAGGGCTCACAGTCTACAACGGCCGGTGAGGATATAGTAGGCGAGGGTAGAGCTGGTCGTGCAGTGGCTTGGTCGATCATCGGTGGTTACTGCAGGTTGTAGGCCGACATAATATAGTGTGGGGTTACTATAGGTCACGACGTAGGATTGGGAATGTGGGGGGCTCAATTTAGTTTGGGGTTTGCATAGGGCTTGACATAGAATGGAAGAGTGTGTGGGTTCAGCATAGTGTGGAGTTAGTATAGAGCCCGATGTAGGGTGGGGAAGTATGGGGGCTCAATAGAGTGTGGGTTTAGTATAGAGCCCGATGTAGGGTGGGGAAGTATGGGGGCTCAATAGAGTGTGGGGTTAGTATAGAGCCCGATGTAGGGTGGGGAAGTATGGGGGCTCAATAGAGTGTGGGGTTAGTATAGAGCCCGATGTAGGGTGGGGAAGTATGGGGGTTCAATAGAGTGTGGGGTTAGTATAGAGCCCGATGTAGGGTGGGGAAGTATGGGGGCTCAATAGAGTGCGGTTAGTATAGAGCCCGATGTAGGGTGGGGAAGTATGGGGGCTCAATAGAGTGTGGGGTTAGTATAGAGCCCGATGTAGGGTGGGGAAGTATGGGTGCTCAATAGAGTGTGGGGTTAGTATAGAGCCCGATGTAGGGTGGGGAAGTATGGGGGCTCAATAGAGTGTGGGGTTAGTATAGAGCCAGATGTAGGGTGGGGAAGTATGGGGGCTCAATAGAGTGTGGGGTTAGTATAGAGCCCGATGTAGGGTGGGGAAGTATGGGGGCTCAATAGAGTGTGGGGTTAGTATAGAGCCCGATGTAGGGTGGGGAAGTATGGGGGCTCAATAGAGTGTGGGGTTAGTATAGAGCCAGATGTAGGGTGGGGAAGTATGGGGGCTCAATAGAGTGTGGGCTTAGTATAGAGCCCAACATAGGGTGGGGGAGTTTGGGGGCCAAAAATAGTTTGAGGCTGTGTGCGGTCCCATAGGTTAAGTGAGCCCGACACAAGGTAGGGGATTATTGGGCTGGACATAGGGTGCGGGAGTAAAGGGCCTGATATAGGTTGGGGATTCCCTTGATGCCTCGTGACCCGGATGATATTGATGAGCCACAGATCTCTGCTTGCTGTCAGTTTTTGGTTTCTCACTTAGTTTCCTGCTTCTTTCTCTCTGGGGGTCTCACAGCACAGACACATTATATATACTGTATATATATATATATATATATCACGGCGGCTCCGTATGTTCCATGTCCGTGCAGTAAATCCGGGATCAGCGGCGCAAGGAATGAGGCCGCGGCCTGGATGTCATCAGACTTACACTCATTCACCTCCAGACACATAATACGACTTGTCACTCGCTGATTGGGCTGATGGAAAATCCTCCGCGTACAGCCGCATGTTCCCTGCTCACAGCCGGCGATACGGGCTCCGCTCATGTAATCAGCGCTGTGTGGAACATCTGAAGAGACGGCGTCAGATCAGCATGGGGGGGGCAATGGGGTCATTACTGCGGGGGCCAGACGCCTCGTCACCACCTAAGGTGCAGTCATCACCTCCACTGTGCACCAAGGTATGGGGGTCCCCAAAATCCAACAGCCACCCACCAACCGAGGTAGCGAAATGTCCTGCAGAGAGGTCAGTGGTGTAATACTCTGCAGGATATATCACTATGTATCTGTCAGGAGGTGGAGGAGCGATGCTCTGCAGAGAGGTCAGTGGTGTAATAATCTGCAGGATATATCACTATGTATCTGTCAGGAGGTGGAGGAGCGATGCTCTGCAGAGAGGCCAGTGGTATAATAATCTGCAGGATATATCACTATCTGTCAGGAGGTGGAGGAGCGATGCTCTGCAGAGAGGGCAGTGGTGTAATAATCTGCAGGATATATCACTGTCAGGAGGTGGAGGAGCGATGCTCTGCAGAGAGGGCAGTGGTGTAATAATCTGCAGGATATATCACTATGTATCTGTCAGGAGGTGGAGGAGCGATGCTCTGCAGAGAGGCCAGTGGTGTAATAATCTGCAGGATATATCACTATCTGTCAGGAGGTGGAGGAGCGATGCTCTGCAGAGAGGGCAGTGGTGTAATAATCTGCAGGATATATCACTATGTATCTGTCAGGAGGTGGAGGAGCGATGCTCTGCAGAGAGGTCAGTGGTGTAATAATCTGCAGGATATATCACTATCTGTCAGGAGGTGGAGGAGCGATGCTCTGCAGAGAGGTCAGTGATGTAATAATCTGCAGGATATATCACTATGTATCTGTCAGGAGGTGGAGGAGCGATGCTCTGCAGAGAGGTCAGTGGTGTAATACTCTGCAGGATATATCACTATGTATCTGTCAGGAGGTGGAGGAGCGATGCTCTGCAGAGAGGTCAGTGGTGTAATACTCTGCAGGATATATCACTATGTATCTGTCAGGAGGTGGAGGAGCGATGCTCTGCAGAGAGGTCAGTGGTGTAATAATCTGCAGGATATATCACTATCTGTCAGGAGGTGGAGGAGCGATGCTCTGCAGAGAGGTCTGTGGTGTAATAATCTGCAGGATATATCACTATGTATCTGTCAGGAGGTGGAGGAGCGATGCTCTGCAGAGGTCAGTGGTGTAATAATCTGCAGGATATATCACTATGTATCTGTCAGGAGGTGGAGGAGTGATGCTCTGCAGAGGTCAGTGGTGTAATAATCTGCGGGATATATCACTATGTATCTGTCAGGAGGTGGAGGAGCGATGCTCTGCAGAGAGGTCAGTGGTGTAATAGTCTGCAGGATATATCACTATGTATCTGTCAGGAGGTGGAGGAGCGATGCTCTGCAGAGGTCAGTGGTGTAATAATCTGCAGGATATATCACTATGTATCTGTCAGGAGGTGGAGGAGCGATGCTCTGCAGAGGTCAGTGGTGTAATAATCTGCGGGATATATCACTATGTATCTGTCAGGAGGTGGTGGAGCGATGCTCTGCAGAGAGGTCAGTGGTGTAATAATCTGCAGGATATAACACTGTGTATCTGTCAGGAGGTGGAGGAGCGATGCTCTGCAGGCCTTGGGATGCGTGTAGGACACCCTTCGTGCCCGGCGACCTCCGCCGTATGGCCTGTCAGGGCAGTATGGCGGCCGGCAGTCGTCAGGAGCAGCTCCATTACTGCGGCCCAATGATGTGTCAGGAGAGCGGCGCAGACTTCGGGCTTCGCTGTGGCTCGGGGCGGAGGGAGGAATCTGACAGCAAAGGGTCAAAATCATGAACTGTCCCTGATAAAAGCTGAACATGAAAGCCTGCGGGGCGATCCGACACCGAGAGGGGAGATAGGGACCCTGAGAACGCGGGGGGGGGACGGCCAGAAATGTGCCCCGCCGGAGATTAGAGGAGCCCGACAACCAGCACTGTGAGAACCAGTCCTACCCGGGAATTCTGGGTAATGGGCCCCAGAGCTGGCAGTTTGGGCTGGTGCCCGGACACGTGGGCATTAGATATAGCGCCGGGTCTGTGCATGTGGCTTGGCCGGGTACTGCAACTCTGCCCCATTCTCTGGGCCATCCCTCATCTCCGGCCCTCAGGGGCCAGCGACCGGTCCTTACTGTTCCCCAGGTGCTGGGATTGCTACACGCAGAGGTGACGCAGTTATTATCTGGGGCAATACTAAGGAAATGCTGAAAACACGAGCTGTTGGTGGCCCCTGAGGGCCGGAGATGGGCTGCACGGCTGTAGGCCATCCCGCGGCTCCGATGCTGCACTGGGGCCATGGTGAACGTGGAGGCTTTCGCAGCCCCTGCCTGACACCAGTCCTTGTACTGAATCCATGTCGCCGCGGCGCGTTCTGATTTACATGGGGCTGCCGCTGTTGGCAGTGATGCTCTGCAGGTGACACTTGTTATGCCCGTGGATGTGACACAGGCAGGACGGATTACCGTCGCCGCGATCCTCAGAGTAAACAATGGCGCCGCTGTACAGGGGCTATATGTTAGGAGGAGACAGGCGGCAATAAGAAGAAGCCGCGTCTTCGCTCAGCCTGGCAGATTAAACATCTCAGCAGATGACGGGCGGCCCGGACCCCCGTGTGTTTATCCTGTCTGCGGTGGGTCTGGACAATCACACACTGAGCCCAGGGACGAGGGCACCCCAAGGGCACCCAGACCCGGCCACGTGCCCACTTGTGTCTGTGTGTGGGGCCAGAGCGGGAACAAAACCGGACCGGCACCTCCTGCACAATGAAGCGAGTGTGAGCAGGTGCAGCTGCTGAGCCTGCAGCACAGAGGAATACAGCAGCCGACACTCTTATGCACCCACCTAGCTTTTACCGTGGCCAGAGCCGGGGGTAAGGAAGAAGCACTCCGCTTTTTGTACTTTTTCTAGCAGGCTGAGGTGAAGCGCTGCATAAATGGGTGAACTAATAAAGAAAACATTTTTTTTCCTGGCCGTATTTTAGGAGAATGATGCATCTTTGTGCCGTCACAGCTGCTCTGGTTATTCGGCGTCATCCGTCCTACGCGCCTCTTGTACAGATGTAGGTGGATGCATTTTTTGACTATATCACTATTTACATGCGTTGGGTTTAATGACTTCTGTGTAAGTGCAGACATCTGCGTGTGCGGGCGGCCACAGCCACCATGATCTTCTGACCTTTCCATCACATAAACACCATAATGTCAGGACAAAACACGGAGAGCACGCACGGCAGGGAGATCACACGTGCGCGCGCCACCGGTCAGGTCACAGATACAGACGCTTTCAGTTCTCCAATACAGACAGTGACTCTCCTCTATCCTATAGAGTCATTACACACAGAGTGATCTATCTCACGGGTTTATTTCTGGTAATGGTGATGATTATGGCTTACAGCCAATGAGAACCCAAAAGTCATTATCTCAGTAGATTAGAATACTTTATAACACCAGCCTGAAGAATGATTGTAAAATCTGAAATGTCTGATCAGTAAATGCACTCAGTACTTGGTCGGGGCTCCTTCTGCATCAATGCGGCGTGGCATGGAGGCGATCAGCCTGTGGCACTGCTGAGGGGTTATGGAAGCCCAGGTTGCTTTGATGGCAGCCTTCAGCTCGTCTGCATTGTTGGGTCTGGTGTCTCTCTTCTTCCTCCTGACAATACTCCATAGATTCTCTATGGGGTTAAGGTCAGGCGAGTTTGCTGCCAATCAAGCCCAGTGATACTGTTGTGTGCACACCAGGTGTTGGTACATTTGGCAGTGTGGACAGGGGCCAAGTCCTGCTGGAGAATGACATTTCCATCTCCATAAAGCTTGTCGGCAGAGGGAAGCATGAAGAGCTCTAACATGTTCTGGTAGACGGCTGCGCTGACTTTGGTTTTGATAAAACACAGTGGACCTACACCAGCAGATGACATGGCTCCCCAAACCATCACTGATGGTGGAGACCTCACACTAGACCTCCAGCAGCTTGGATTGTGGCCTCCTCTCTTCCTCCAGACTCTGGGACCGCGATTTCCACATGAAATGCAGAATTTACTTTCATCTGAGAACGTTGATCTTTAGCGGCTTGACACAAGGAATGCGACACTGGAGAACGATTGTCCTTGGTTAGATTGGAACCAATAACCCGAGCAGTGGAAACCTACAATGCTAACCTGTCGGGATAATGTTTATTACTGCATATATTACAGCTACTATGTGCTACTGTTTATTGGGGCAGGAGTCTCTGTCTCCAACACTAGTGTTACACTGTCAATAATACAGTGTCTTAAAATAAGAGCCCAGGACGTTCCCGCTCACTGTTCACACTGTGTGTAGCTCGAGCACGTTCTGCTCTCACTTTACAAGCTGGCAGCAGACGAGATGCTAAGATCCCGAGCTGTAAGAAATACCAGTTGTAAGCTGCCTTATCTGTGTCCATTAATAAATATATCTACACTGTTGAACAGCTGGACTGTACACAGATGAATCCACTGCCAACATAACCACCCAGCCACCGTGCTGTCCAAGAGCTGCTCACTGGCTAAGTCATGAAAATGACTTCCAACACCTATGAGAAGGGTGTGAGGAGAGAAACTAGTTCCCATGGCAGCCGCTCACTTCAATTATTAGTGTGCCTGAGAGGTGGAATCTCAGCATGCTCTGTCCAAGCTGAACCCATGACTTCAACAACACTACTAACCACTGAGCCACCATGCTGCCCAGGAGATTATTTATAGGTAGGGTATCACTATGACTACCAGCAGCAATGGCAAGATCATGAAAGAGAAAGCTAGACACCCAAGGCAGCAAATCAGTTAATTGATTTTAATTTCTGAGGTGTTCCTGAGAGGTGGAATCTCATTATTGTTGGTCAGAGTTGAACCACTCGCTCCAGTGCTAACCGCTGAGCCACTGTAGTAGCTGGCAACTGCCACTGTATTATCCAACAACTGCCACTGTGTTACACTATAAGCATTGCCAAGCCACCACCATGCATCACTATAGGAATCAATAAGCTCCCACTATGCTTCACTGTAAACATCCCCCAAGCCCCCCGCCATGCTTCACTGTAGGCAGGGTGTTCCTCTCAGTGCTTGCTTCATTCTCCCTCCTCCAAACAGTAGATAATGACACTGACACTTGGGTTACAGCATAATGACACTAACACTTTGGGTACAGGGTAATGACACTGATACCTTGACTTGGGAGTAATGATGCTGACAATTACGGAACAGAATAATTACACACTGATTCTTGGGATATATGATAATGACACTGACATTTGGTGTTCTCCTCTTTCTGGCTGGATGTTCATCCATTAGTGACAATAACCCTGAGTGAAGAATGAAGCTACATTGCGGCTTGTTGTTTGTACCTCCCCATACTGGTCGAGCATGGTGGATCTTCTGATTTTTCTTCTCTGTAGTTTATGCTCATCCTGGAGCCGGTCATGCAGCTGATGTGATCGTCTCCTCTTTGCACAATGATAACAATTATCAACAATCTAAATGTAGACAATTTTTTTTTTGAGGTGTGATATTTATATGAGGTCGAGATCTAAACTCTCCTGCAGTCCAGAAAATTATCTACTATAACAATATGTAGTATATAACCGCAGCTCACATACAAACCTGCACTGGAGAATAAAGATATGGGACCGGCCGGACCCGGTGGTGAACCGTCCACTGACCCAGTGCCAGGATAAGGCGGTGTCACCATCCATTTTTGGATTTGTGGCAGCTCGGGTTCTACTTTTATTTAAATGGAGCTTTTTTCCCTTTCAGGACCAGTGGGGGTTGATGTCATTTTCCCCTGCTGGAACCCTGCTGCAACTGCAGAGTGTCTAGGTCAGCTGATGTAAGTGGTGACCGCTCCACCATCCTTTCCATAGTCACCTGATGCATCAGCTGGCTGTCGGTGATAGAGCATTCTATAGTGACCAAGCCTGGAGGAAGGAGCTCTCTGGCTGCTGTGGTGTCTCAGCTGGTTTTGTGGTCTGGGTGCTTTTCTTCTGCTGTGCGGTGCTTTGCAGCAGAGAAGGCTGTTAAGCTAAGTTTGGTGTCTTTGTCCTCGTCTGTCTCGTGTTTGTCACTGTCACCTGTGTCTTTCCATCTGCAGTGATGAAGCTAGCACCCTTGCAGCCAGTGCATTATCCAGGGCAGTGCTAGGTGACAGCGATGGGCGAGGTTCCTGACGGCAGTGGGGGGGGAAGGACCCACTTAGGGCGTTAGGGGAGTGCAAGGTCAGTCTCAGGTTTGAGCAGGAGGTGTCCATCCCTCATATCCCTATCAGTAGGGCCTTCCTCTCCCCATTTCCATCCCGTTGTGTGTGTCGTGCCATCCGCTGAGCTACCCCCTGTAGGGTCGCTACATATCGTGACAGGCGGCTGCAGGGCACAGCACTTTGTGCATTCGCTGCATTCATTGTTTATGGGGCCATCTGGGAAAGCAGAGCTCCCTTATTTCCAGACAGTCCCCTAGACAATGAATGCAGTGGAGGGTAAGCTCGCTCACTTCGGCTCCATTCAAGAATGGGATGGATCTAGGACACTTGTGCACCGAGCTGTGGAGACCGTGTCATGGAGATTATTACCTGATGTTTTCTAGCACGTGGACGGGTCAGAAATGTCCCACAATGAACGGCCGCCCTCGCCGGTCTCTTGTCTGAGGACTCAGAGACTAAAAGCCTTTTGTTCCCATCCCATAGATCGGTGCACAGACTGCTAGTGCTGGTGGTGAAGCCCCCGTGGGGCAGCATGGTGACACTGGGACTTTCAGCTCTGACCAAGAACAATGAGATTCCTCCTCTCAGACCCATCTCCGAAAATGAAATCAGTGACCACAAGGGAACCTGCTCTTCCTTCTCATGACCTGTCGGTGGGCACTGATAGACATATTGATGACCTGGCCAGCAGGTAATTCTATGGTGGCTCAGTGGTTAGCTCGATTACCTTTCAATGCTTGGGTCCTTAGTTCTACTCTGACTGAGGTTGGAGTAATTCCTCCTCTCTGTTGTTCTTTAGAAATTGCACATGGAGCTGCTCTAGTTTTTCCTGATCTTCCCATTGGAGCTGCGAGTCATCAATGATGTTGCCGGTGGTTCTATTGTGAGCAGCATGGTGGCTCAGTGGAAAGTGCTGGTGATCTGCAGCATGTGAGTCCAGGGTTCAAATCCCACCATGGATGACATCTGCAAGGAGCTTGTATGTTCTCCCTGACTGAGCTGCCACCCATGCTCCAAAGGTAGGGGCCAGTGATGGTGTTACCTGTATTCTGAGGGTTGGAGGAACATTTGCATCTAGAGACATGAGGGGGCCAAAATTTTACTAAGTCCAAAAACTCTTTTTCACAGCTCAGGCACCGCTGAGCCGCATATATACAAGACAATTTCTTGTATCAGGACATTCATCCAATAAGGACTGACACCACTCAGGCTACTTGCCCAATGAAGGGGGCAGGCAAGCAGCCCTCCTGGATGCTGCACAGGTAACACCACCACTGTATGTCTATGGAGCATGGGTGGCAGCTCAGTCAGGGAGAACATACAAGCTCCTTGCAGATGTCATCCATGGTGGGATTTGAACCCTGGACTCCCATGCTGCAGATCACCAGCACTTTACACTGAGCCACCGTGCTGCTCACAAGAAAACCACCGGCAAAATCATTGATGACTCGCAGCTCCAATGGGAAGATCAGGAAAAACTAGAGCAGCTCCATGTGCAACTTCTAAAGAAGACCTGAGAGTAGGAATTACTCCGACCTCAGTCAGAGTAGAACTAAGGACCCAAGCGTTAAAAGGTGATCGAGCTAACCACTGAGCCACCGTGCTACCTCATCAATGGCCAGAACTGAGTAAAGGACCCACTCAGCTCAGTGGTTAGCTCGATTACCTTTTAACGCTTGGGTCCTTAGTTCTACTCTGACTGAGGTCGGAGTAATTCCTCCTCTCAGGTCTTCTTTAGAAATTGCACATGGAGCTGCTCTAGTTTTTCCTGATCTTCCCATTGGAGCTGTGAGTCATCAATGATTTTGCCGGTGTTTCTCTTGTGAGCAGCACGGTGGCTCAGTGTAAAGTGCTGGTGATCTGCAGCATGGGAGTCCAGGGTTCAAATCCCACCATGGATGACATCTGCAAGGAGCTTGTATGTTCTCCCTGACTGAGCTGCCACCCATGCTCCAAAGACATACAGTGGTGGTGTTACCTGTGCAGCATCCAGGAGGGCTGCTTGCCTGCCCCCTTCATTGGGCAAGTAGCCTGAGTGGTGTCAGTCCTTATTGGATGAATGTCCTGATACAAGACATTGTCTTGTATATATGCGGCTCAGCGGTGCCTGAGCTGTGAAAAGGAGTTTTTGGACTTAGTAAAATTTTGGCCCCCTCATGTCGCAAGCTGCAAATGTTCCTCCAACCCTCAGTAATACAGGTAACACCGTCACTGGCCCCTACCTTTGGAGCATGGGGGGAAGCTCAGTCAGGGAGAACATACAGGCTCCTTGCAGATGTCATCCATGGTGGGATTTGAACCCTGGACTCCCATGCTGCAGATCACCAGCACTTTCCACTGAGCCACCGTGCTGCTCACAAGAGAAACACCGGCAAAATCATTGATGACTCGCAGCTCCATTAAAGTACAGCTGAGAGGTAGAATTACTCAGACCTCAGTCGGAATTGAACTAAGGAGCCAAGCATTAAAAGGTAATTGAGCTAACCACTGAGCTGAGTGGGTCCTTAGTTCTATTCTGGCTATTGATGACCTAGCCATCAGGTAATGCTCAGGCAGCACGGTGGATCAATGGGTAGCGCATTGGAGCTGCGAGTCATCAATGATTTTGCCGGCGGGTCTCTTGTGAGCAGCACGGTGGCTCAGTGGAAAGTGCTGGTGATCTGCAGTATGGGAGTCCAGGGTTCAAACCCCACCATGGATGACATCTGCAAGGAGCTTGTGTGTTCTCCCTGACTGAGCTGCCACCCATGCTCCATAGACCTACAGGTAGGGGCCAGTGATGGTGTTACCTGTATTCTGAGGGTTGGAGGAACATTTGCATCTAGGGACATGAGGGGGCTAAAATTTTAGTAAGTCCAAAAACTCCTTTTCACAGCTCAGGCACCGCTGAGCCGCATATATACAAGACAACTTCTTGTATCAGGACATTCATCCAATAAGGACTGACACCACTCAGGCTACTTGCCCAATGAAGGGGGCAGGCAAGCAGCCCTCCTGGATGCTGCACAGGTAACACCACCACTGTATGTCTATGGAGCATGGGTGGCAGCTCAGTCAGGGAGAACATACAAGCTCCTTGCAGATGTCATCCATGGTGGGATTTGAACCCTGGACTCCCATGCTGCAGATCACCAGCACTTTCCACTGAGCCACCGTGCTGCTCACAAGAGAATCACCGGCAAAATCATTGATGACTCGCAGCTCCAATGGGAAGATCAGGAAAAACTAGAGCAGCTCCATGTGCAATTTCTAAAGAAGACCTGAGAGGAGGAATTACTCCGACCTCAGTCAGAGTAGAACTAAGGACCCAAGCATTGAAAGGTAAGGGAGCTAACCACTGAGCCACCATAGCATTACCTGATGGCCAGGTCATCAATGTGTCTATCAGTGCCCACCGACAGGTCATGAGAAGGAAGAGCAGGTTCCCTTGTGGTCACTGATTTCATTTTCAGAGATGGGTCTGAGAGGAGGAATCTCATTGACCTCAGTCAGACATGAACTAAGGACCTGAGTGTAGGACGGCAATGGAGTTAACCACTGAGCCACTGTGCTGCCTGAGAGTTTACTTCGGGCCAGATCATCAGTAGGACTCTCAGCAGTTATGGGAAGGTCAGAAAACTAGTGCAGGTCCCATTACAATCACTGACTACAATTTCTAAAATACACCTGAGAGGAGGAATCTCATTGACCTCAGTCAGAGGTGAACCCAGGACATGATCATCAGACAGCATCAGTGCTAACCACTGGGCCCTCGTGCTGCCTGAGCACTGACCTCTGGGTAAGTCATCAATATGACTCCCGCCACCTATGGGAAGGTCAGGAAAAATAGACGTAACTGCCCGACACATCTAACCAATGTGTTCTTTAGGTGGACACACATTAATTTAACATGTCCCTTTTGTCACATTATTGTCAGGGGTGCCATCATTTCTGTCCAGGCCGATTTCATGAGTTATATTTTTATCAGTTCTGTGGACGCATGGCTGGAAAGCAATGTCTGACTTTCATTTGTTCATTTTCATAGATTTTTGATTTATTTTTACTTTTGTCAGATTCAAGATACTTCTGTCACCACTGGGTTTTTCTGTCATTAAACGAGGGAGACCAACTATTTTGACCATCTCTGAGGGTTCAGTCGCCACAGAGGTACTGCACCTCCTCCTGAGGTGTGGTACCCCACCATCCAGGTAAGGTGGAGACACCTGACCACACTCCAACACCTGTATCCCACACCACACTGTAGTGTAGCAAAGCACCTTTGGTGGCTCCCTGCTTGGAACACAAAGAGTGCTGGGAGGCGGGTGGAGCTTAGTCTGCACAAAGACAGCAGGAGATTATTAGGACTAGGTCAGTCTGACTAGGTCAGTCTGTGAGAGAAGATCCCCTGAGTGGGATGGATTGAAGGAGGTGCTGCAGCAGTCTTCAGTGACCTGAGACTGCTGGCACGGGAAAGAGAACTAGGAAGCCTGATTCTCCATAAGAAAGAAAGATTAGTACGGAACGTAAGGAGAAGAAGAGAAGATCAGGGTTAGAGCAGAGCCCTTCCTCAAGTTCTAAGCGCATAGTCGGGGTCCGGTCCCCGAGGTTGTATGGATACTAATGGTCCTGCAGCAGACACTGGAGGAATAGAAGTTGTCACCACTTTTTTCCCACACAAGACTTGGGGGCACAACAGCAACGAGAGTGAGCCGGGACTTGGTAGCGAGGAGTCCCCGAAGCAGGCCACAGCTATCTGCCGTACAAGTAGAGTTCAAAGGAACATCTGACAGGAGGAACTTGGGTTTAACACACAAGTACTTCATTACAAGTGCTAGAAAGGAGACGTTCAGAAAAGGCACATATGTTGGCAGAGTGTTGGAACGGAGTACTTCATCTTGCCTGGAGGTTGGCTGAGCCCCTGACCCGGAGGACACTGCACCGAGGCGGGCACCTGTATGCACAACAGACTGTGAGTAAAGCTTTGGAACTACATGCCCTGGTGTCCTCCGCTAATTCCTGCGCCAACCCACTCAGCACTGCTACATCTCTGTGCTGAACACTGCACCATTACGCTCTCCTCACTAGCTCTTCATCTACACTGCCCTGGGACTACAGCCCTACCTGTGGAGGGCCACAACATCATTGCTGCACCACACCATCTGTCCCAGAGGATCTGTCTGCAGCGTCGGCTTAACATCTTCATTGCCGAACACCACAGGTGGTGTCACGAATCATCCACTTATAAACTTTAATCATCATCCCCATTACTCTACCCCTTTTACAATGGACGCCCAGGGCCATGGACCGGGTCACCGCTGCCGTGACACTTCCCATTGAAATCCACCGGGCCCGGCTCCGAGTACCCCACGGCCCTGGCACGGGGCGCTCCATTTTTGGCGTCACGAACAGGATGACGAAGCCCGGTACCACCGGATCCTGTGTGCCCAAGATTTATTGGACTTAAAGATTGCTGAGTGTCATGATCCAGCATGGATCTGACAAGTAAATGGAAGTGAACTTTTTTCCCTTTGGCTTGGTGCCAAAGTGGTGTGATTGCCCCCGGTGGCCATTAGAATTATTACACGTGGTGTCGTTCATTCTAAGTTGCCCCGGTGGTGGTGAGCGGTAGTGCACTTTAGTTTCTTTGGTTTAATGTGCACGTAATTATAAATCAGGTGTGAGGCTCTATAAAAGAGTCAGGTGTGTTCAATCACTGTTGGTGATATTGTATTCGTCATTGGGGAAGCTAGCCTGGGTGAGGAAGGAGCTGAATGAGAGTCCTGCACAGCCCAGTCAGAGGGGACGAGTGGCAACTATGTGGTCTGCAAGAAGGGCAGGCATGGCGTGGTGGAGTCACAGTTTATGGTGTCGGCAGGAAGTGCTTGCATGGCTTGGTGGAGTGACGACTATGGAGAGAGTTGCACTCAGCATGCGGGACTTGGTTGCTGAGAGCTGGACTCAAGCATGCTTGACTTTTTGGGCAGAAGCTGAACTCATCTTTGGGACTCTGTTACTGGACTTCTGCAATTGGTGGTGGACTCTGCTCCAAGGCTGCACTATGGTGAAGGATCCAGTTATGGTGGGTGGAGGAGAAGATGCACTCAGGTGGTGGGCTCTGTTGCTAGGAGTGTACGCAACAGAGCAAAGCTAAGTGGTGTTTCCCCTGTATTGTCATTTTCCCTCATGTGTGTTTAGTGCAGTGGTGGGATTAGTTTCCGCACCGACCAATTCCCTAGTGAGGGTTTAGGTTCGGGGCGAGCTAGGGTTTTTAGGTTCCTGTGAGTCGCCCGGTGCGGAACCGGCATAGGGAACGTTAGGAGTGCAGGGACACTGGCTCAGGGGAGTGCAGGAGGTCTCCACGTCCCTATTGCCTATCGCAGGGCCCACCATTGTTAATGATACCCAGGTTCCCCTTTATTATTTAAATTCGCTTTACTGGAGGCGGGGTTTCCAGACTACTTTATATATACGTGTAATATCTAAATTCACCAGTTGGAGGCGGCGTATCCAGCTGCACGTGTCATTATTTAAATTTGCCCCACTGGAGGCGGTGTATCCAGGGTCACGTGTGTCATATGGGTTCGCCTTGCGGTACTCGCTGCGTCCAGACACATGTGACCGTGACACTGAGAATGTGCAAAAGAACCAAAATAATAGACTGTAAAATGGACTCTCAAAATGGCCGCCGGCGTGGTGAAGAAGGGCGTGACAATATGGGTGGACCTAAGAAAAGAGCGTGAACTGTCCTGGGCCTCCCCTACCTGAACTTCTATGCAACAGCAACATGGCCCACCCCCAGAGGGGTTCGTATACTGGCTTGGTATGGAGGCAAAGGAAGAAGGCACCATCCCCCAGAAGGAGGCGCGAAGTCCTGTGGCGGGAAAAGAGCCTGGGAAGGAGAGAGAGCGCCAGGACGCCATATTGGAAGAAGCACGGAGGCCTGAAGAGCGCGAGGAGGCTGAGCTGATCTTCCTCGGCGCACTGATCGAAGGCTCTAACCCCGCTTCCACAATGGACCGCCCGCAGCTGGAGGACGAAATTGCCCAGCTGACCCACCGTCTGCGGCTGAAGCAGGAGGCTTTGTGGACGCTGAACATGCAGCGTGCCCAGGAGGGGCCTACACCGTCGGTACCTTCACCACCGGTACCCACCGCCGATGCACTGGTTCTCCCACAGGCAGCACCTGCGGAACCTGAGGCTGCTGCAATGCCATCGGCAGCGCCTGTCACCACCTCCAAGCTGCAACCGCCGCTGAGCGCTGCCTGCCAGGAGGAGTTACCTGAGGGCCTGGGAGCTGAAGAGGAAGAAG
This sequence comes from Dendrobates tinctorius, assembly GCF_039654945.1. Lineage (NCBI taxonomy): Eukaryota > Metazoa > Chordata > Amphibia > Anura > Dendrobatidae > Dendrobates > Dendrobates tinctorius. Next base: position 1,534,534 of record NW_027361881.1, on the reverse strand, counting down.
CTGTGCTCCCGTCTGGACCTAGCGTGGCTGCACAGGTCCCGCTGGAGGCCCTTGCGGACAAGGAGACGCCATCCGCTCCACCACCGTCTCTGGCCTCTGACCAGGCAGCTCCAGAAACCACCGTTGCCACCGGCCATCGTCCGATGCCTGCACCGGAGCCGGAACACTGCCAGGAGGCGCCAGGTATGACCGCCGCCCCTGCAGTTGAGAAGGCCTCAGGGTGCCCGACTGCTACAACATCCAGGCAGGTCGTGCTGGACCTTGTCTGGGACTGGGATTCTAGTCCCTGGGGGGAACACCTGAACCCCTAGCAGTGGTGCCCCTGTCTACTGTGGGTAGAGGCCGGTCCCGGGAGGAGGAGACGGAAGCCAGATGCCAACAGACTATCCGCAAGCTGGCTGCCGAGCAGAGAGAACGGGAACAGCGGAGACTGACAGTGCTGGGCCCAGACATGGACTGGAAGGAAAGGGACCGTGCCGGTCACTATGGTCCCCGGGATTCAGCAGGATGGGGTCAGGTCCTTAATGTCAACCAGGATCGGGGGTTTGGCTTTATCTCAGACCCCCAGAGGATCTCTGACCTCTTCTTCAGCCGGAGGGATGTAGAATCCCACCTCCGGAGGGGACACCCTGCTCGTGACCTGCACCCGAGAGATTACGTTACCTTTACCCGGCATGAGGGGCTACGTGGCTGGTATGCCCTGAATGTGCGCCGCATACCGGAGGACTTTATAGCGGCATACAAGATGGAAAATGCCTATGTTCCCCCGGCAGCGATACCTCCTACTGTGGTAGTTGTACCTGCAAAGGTCAGGCAGGCCACATCAGCTAAAGTGCAACGTCCCCTGCTACAAGTTGCCACCCTTGCTGTACCACAGGCAGCAGTTCCACCAGCTGCCACCTCATGTACACAGGCAGCCACCAACCTAACTCCTTTGGAGAAGGAATACCTGCAATTTGTCAATCCGCCAGGAGGTGGAAAAGCAGAACGTCTTCCCTGGAAGCAAAAGAAACCAGCTTCCACTACCCCAGTAGGAGACCAACGATAAAGAACATTCCCCAAATAACTAAACTGTTACCCAGGAGGGTATTGGCACCGTTGTACCTTCTCGTTTATCATGTTTTTCTTTGGTTCTTAAGGTTTTTTTTTGCCTAGTTTTTGGCATTTGTTGCATTGAAAATTGAACTGCAGAGATCATGGACAATGAGTGATCCACAAACTGTGTTTGTAAATAGTTGCGCCTCTTGAAGTGCCCTCTCTTGGTTTTACATAGGTCTTCTATAAATAAGAACTACCTCATCATGGAGCATTGCTCCAACCCAAGGACACTGCAAGAAATCCCGACGGGGAGCGGTGTCCAGCACGTGCAAGAATTATTGATGTCTTAATGTGAAGTATTGTATGATGTGCCTTATAAAAAAATGTTGATAATAATAGAACAGATTTTATATAGAGCTTACTTGATAGTAGTATTTAGGTATTTGATAAGGAATGGATATTTTGCAGAATTCAGACCAAATGGTAGTACTTGAATAAAGATGTGAAATTTGAATAAAGATTTGAATGCAGGTGACGAACCAGGCATCAGCGGTTGTCACTCATGGTTTAGAGGAAGGAGTAAAATGTGGAAAATGTGAAAAACAAAAAGAAGAAAAATGTGTTGATGGTCCTTGAATTAGCAGTAAACTTCTTAGTAATTATTATTACTTCCATAGCACTTTAAAATAGGTAATAAGCTAAGTTATAGATAGGCTGTTAAATTGTTATGCAACGTTCAAGAGTCAATGCCTCCCATATTGGGAAGTTTAGTATAAGAACTAAAGAACTATAAGAACTTTATCAAGCATTTCAAAAATTTTGTATGTTCCTTATTTGTAACATCTTTGTTTCACTTGCAGCCCGCGGACGTGCTGTGTTTAACGGGGGGGGTATGTGGTGCCCCTGAGGGTTCAGTCGCCACAGAGGTACTGCACCTCCTCCTGAGGTGTGGTACCCCACCATCCAGGTAATGTGGAGACACCTGACCACACTCCAACACCTGCATCCCACACAACATAGTAGTGTAGCAAAGCACCTTTGGTGGCTCCCTGCTTGGAACAGGAAGAGTGCTGGGAGGTGGGTGGAGCTTAGTCTGCACAAGAGAGCGAGAGATTATTAGGACTAGGTCAGTCTGTGAGAGAAGATCCCCTGAGTGGGATGGATTGAAGGAAGTGCTGCAGCAGTCTTCAGTGACCTGAGACTGCTGGCAAGGGAAAGAGAACTAGAAAGCCTGATTCTCCATAAGAAAGATTAGTACGGAACGTAAGGAGAAGAAGAGAACTAAGGACTAGGGTTTTAGCAGAGCCCTTCCTCAAGTTCTAAGCGCATAGCCGGGGTCCGGTCCCCGAGGTTGTATGGATACTAATGGTCCTGCAGCAGACACCGGAGGAATAGAAGTTGTCACCACTTTTTTCCCACACAAGCCTTGGGGGCACAACAGCAACGATAGTGAGCCGGGACTTGGTAGTGAGGAGTCCCCGAAGCAGGCCACAGCTGTCTGCCCTACAAGTAGAGTTCAAAGGAACATCTTAAAGGAGGAACTTGGGTTTAACACACAACCACAAGTACTTCATTACAAGTGCTAGAAAGGAGACGTTCAGAAAAGGCACTTATGTTGGCGGAGTGTTGGAACAGAGTACTTCATCTTGCCTGGAGGTTGGCTGAGCCCCTGACCCGGAGGACACTGCACCGAGGCGGGCACCTGTATGCACAACAGACTGTGAGTAAAGCTTTGGAACTACATGCCCTGGTGTCCTCCGCTTATTCCTGCGCCAACCCACTCAGCACTGCTACATCTCTGTGCTGAACACTGCACCATTACGCTCTCCTCACTAGCTCTTCATCTACACTGCCCTGGGACTACAGCCCTACCTGTGGAGGGCCACAACATCATTGCTGCACCACACCATCTGTCCCAGAGGATCTGTCTGCAGCGTCGGCTTAACATCTTCATTGCCGAACACCACAGGTGGTGTCACGAATCATCCACTTATAAACTTTAATCATCATCCCCATTACTCTACCCCTTTTACAATGGACGCCCAGGGCCATGGACCGGGTCACCGCTGCCGTGACACTTCCCATTGAAATCCACCGGGCCCGGCTCCGAGTACCCCACGGCCCTGGCACGGGGCGCTCCATATCTATCTATCTAGGGTCGGACAGGCCTACCGGAGAATCCGAGGAATCTCTGGTGGGCCCTGGCATCTGATGGGCCCTGGCACCTGCTGGCATACAGGGCCAGCAGTTGCCTAGGGTTCCCACTGCTCCAGGGGCCTTCAGCCAGTGGAGTGTCACTAATAGTTGCACACCACACAGCTGCTATGGGGGCCGCGTGCCAGCGGAGCAGCAGCGGGTGACAGGAGGCAGGAGCCCCTGTCCCTGCTGCTAAAGAGAAATGAATATTCACTGCATACCATGCCCACATAGACGTGGAAAGGGGTGAATATTTCACTTTAGTGTCCGGTCAGTGGCACAGTGATAGCCGCAGCAGCTGGCTAACATTGCCTGCTATCAGTGCCGGAGGACCAGGTCCCCCCGCTCCCTCAGGGGCCCCCAGCTCAGGCAGCCGCTATGCAACAGTAAGTCAGGGCCGGCACCACCCTCAATTGTAATGGGAGAGAGCGTGTCAGATGACGCTTTCTCCCATCAGTCCCCTCTACTTATGACTCACAGCCGGTGCGCGATGATGTCATTTCATTGCGCACCCGCTCCGTGTATCTCTGTATACAGGGAGCTCCCCCTAGTGGTGGCTGCAGACAGGATCTTATTGTGTATCTCTGTATACAGGGAGCTCCCCCTAGTGGTGGCTGCAGACAGGATATTATCGTGTATCTCTGTATACAGCGAGCTTCCCCTAGTGGTGGCTGCAGACAGGATATTATGGTGTATCTCTGTATACAGCGAGCTCCCCTAGTGGTGGCTGCAGACAGGATATTATGGTGTATCTCTGTATACAGCGAGCTCCCCCTAGTGGTGGCTGCAGACAGGATCTTATCATGTATCTCTGTATACAGCGAGCTCCCCCTAGTGGTGGCTGCAGACAGTATCTTATCATGTATCTCTGTATACAGGGAGCTCCCCCTAGTGGTGACTGCAGACAGAATCTTATCATGTATCTGTATACAGGGAGCTCCCCCTAGTGGTGACTGCAGACAGGATATTATCATGTGTATCTGTATACAGGGAGCTCCCCCTAGTGGTGGCTGCAGACAGGATCTTATTATGTGTCTCTATACAGGGAGCTCCCCCTAGTGGTGGCTGCAGACAGGATCTTATAATGTATCTCTGTATACAGGGAGCTCCCCCTACTGGTGGCTGCAGACAGGATCTTATCATGTATTTCTGTATACAGGGAGCTCCCCCTAGTGGTGGCTGCAGACAGTATCTTTTCTTTATTATTATTTTAGAATTTTGGATAACTAGAGGAGGAAGACCTGTGAAAACTCAGACGTCAAGGTTAGATTTCAGAAAGGCAGATTTTAAGGGATTCAGAAAGAGAATTGGAGGGATCCAATGGCTGGATATCCTTAAAGACAAAAATGTCCAGGAAGGATGGGAAATCTTGAAAAATGAAATTCTCAAAGCACAATTGTTAACAATTCTGAAAAGAGGGAAGAATAGGAAGCATTTAAGGAAGCCAGGATGGATGAACACATAACTTAAGCACATGCTAAAATGGAAGAAAAAAATGTTTATAAAATGTAAAGAGGGAGGCATATCTAAAGAAGAATATAATGCTGTCTGCAGAACTTGCAGGGCACAAATCAGATTAACTAAAGCTGAAAATGAATTGAGGCTTGCAAGAGATGTCAAAAGCAATAATAAAGGATTTTGGGGATATGTCAAAAGTAAAAAAAGTCAAAGATGCTATAGGATTTTTACAGGATGAAAATGATGAAATGGTAAGACAGGATGTTGAGAAGGCCGAACTTTTAAATTCCTATTTTGCATCTGTTTTCTCTCAGAAAGGAAATGTAACATCAGCTGTTCTTCACTGTCCTATTAAGGCAATAGAAGAATCCAGGATATCTATAAACAGAAAGATAGTGAGGAAACACTTAGCTAACCTAAATGAATTCAAGTCTCCAGGTCCAGTTGAATTACACCCCAGAGTACTGAAGGAGATAGCAGAAGAAATTTTTGAACCCCTCTCCATAATCTTTGAAAATTCTTGGAGAACAGGAGAAGTCCCAGAAGACTGGAGAAGAGCAAATGTTGTTCCTATCTTCAAAAAGGGGAAGAAGGTGGACCCAGGCAACTATAGGCCGGTGAGTCTGACTTCTATACCAGGAAAGATCTTTGAACAAATTATTAAACAACACGTATGTCAGTACCTGGATAAGAATGAAGTGATTAAACAGAGTCAGCATGGGTTTGTAACTAATAAGTCATGTCAGACTAACTTAATTTCCTTCTATGACGGTATCACTGATTGGGTGGATCAAGGAAATGCTGTAGATATAGTATATCTTGACTTCAGCAAAGCATTTGACAAAGTCTCTCATACAATCCTTATTGAAAAAATGACTAAGTATGGAATGGACAAGGCAACTGTTAGGTGGATTCATAACTGGCTTAGTGATCGGACCCAAAGAGTGGTCGTAAATGGCTGCACATCCAGTTGGAAGAATGTCTCAAGTGGGGTACCACAGGGCTCTGTCCTGGGCCCTGTATTGTTCAACATCTTTATCAACGATTTAGATGAAGGAATTGAGGGTAAACTGATTAAATTTGCTGATGACACAAAGCTAGGAGGGATAGCTAATACTAGAGAAGAGAGAGGATTCAAAAAGCTATAAACTGGAGCAGTGGGCAGCAACTAACAGAATGGTTTTTAAAAGGGAAAAATTAAAGTACTACATCTGGGCAATAAAAATGAAAACAGCATATAAAGAATGGGAGGAATAGGCCTAAGCAACAGCACATGTGAAAAAGACTTGGGTATACTAATAGATCACAGACTGAATATGAGTCAACAGTGTGATGCAGCAGCAAAAAAGGCAAATGCAATTCTAGGATGTATTAACAGAAGCATACAGTCTAGATCACGTGAAGTCATTATTTCCCTCTACTCCTCTTTGGTCAGACCTCATCTGGAATATTGTGTCCAGTTTTGGGCACCACATTTTAAAAAAGACATCAACAAACTGGAGCAAGTTCAGAAAAGAGCAACCAGAATGGTGACCGGTCTGCAAACCCTGTCTTATGAGGAAAGGTTGCAGGATTTGGGAATGTTTAGTTTGCAAAAGAGAAGACTGAGAGGAGACTTAATAGCTGTCTACAAATATCTAAAGGGTTGTCACATTGCAGAAGGATCAACTTTATTCTCATTTGCACAAGGAAAGACTAGAAGCAATGGGATGAAACTGAATGGGAGGAGACACAGATTAGATATTAGAAAAAACTTTTTGACAGTTAAGAGTGATCAATAAGTGGAACAAGCTGCCACGAGAAGTGGTGAGTTCTCCTTCAATGGAAGTCTTCAAACAGAGGCTGGACAGACATCTGACTGGGATGATTTAGCGAATCCTGCTTTGAGCAGGGGGTTGGACCAGATGGCCCAGAAGGTCCCTTCCAACTCTACGATTCTATGATTCTATGATTCTATGTTTCTCTGTATACAGGGAGCTCCCCCTAGTGGTGGCTGCAGACAGGATCTTATTGTGTATCGCTGTATACAGGGAGCTCCCCCTAGTGGTAGCTGCAGACAGGATCTTATTGTGTATCTCTGTATACAGGGAGCTCCCCCTACTGGTGGCTGCAGACAGGATCTTATCATGTATCTCTGTATACAGAGAGCTCCCCCTAGTGGTGGCTGCAGACAGGATCTTATTGTGTATCTCTGTATACAGGGTGCTCACCCTAGTGGTGGCTGCAGACAGGATCTTATTATGTATCACTGTATACAAGGAGCTCCCCTTAGTGGTGGCTGCAGACAGGATCTTATCATGCATCTCTGTATACAGGGAGCTCCCCCTAGTGGTGACTGCAGACAGAATCTTATCATGTATCTCTGTATACAGAGAGCTCCCCCTAGTGGAGGCTGCAGACAGGATCTTATCATGTATCTCTGTATACAGGGAGCTTCCCCTAGTGGTGGCTGCAGACAAGATCTTATTATGTATCACTGTATACAAGGAGCTCCCCCTAGTGGTGACTGCAGACAGGATCTTATCATGTATCTCTGTATACAGGGAGCTCCTCCTAGTGGTGACTGCAGACAGAATCTTATCATGTATCTCTGTATACAGAGAGCTCCCCCTAGTGGAGGCTGCAGACAGGATCTTATCATGTATCTCTGTATACAGGGAGCTCCTCCTAGTGGTGACTGCAGACAGAATCTTATCATGTATCTCTGTATACAGAGAGCTCCCCCTAGTGGAGGCTGCAGACAGGATTTTATCATGTATCTCTGTATACAGGGAGCTCCTCCTAGTGGTGACTGCAGACAGAATCTTATCATGTATCTCTGTATACAGAGAGCTCCCCCTAGTGGAGGCTGCAGACAGGATCTTATCATGTATCTCTGTATACAGGGAGCTCCCCCTAGTGGTAGTTGCAGATAGACAGAATATTATGTTTCTCTTTATGCATGACTTATCCTTGTGCTAAATGTCAGCAATTCACAAAGCTGAATTTCTTTTATTTTTCCTAGTGTGAGAAATGAACTGTTTCTGAAGCACTAATTCCATTTGCAGAAAGCTCAGATGTGAGGACTCTGGAGCGCTGATCAATGATACACTTGGTTCTCTATTAATGAGATTGATACATTGTAACACAGGGGACATCGCCATTGTGCGGTCAGGAAACCTATACGATGTATCTGCTGATACGGATCCCACACAGTAATGTCGTCCATCCAGCATGAAGTTCTTAATGTCGGAAGAGAAGACGACCTCTCGGGGCTGATTTTGTGGGACTTTTTGATTTTCTTCCTTTTTCCCCTCAGTCTGTGTGGCCTCTAAATGAAGTGACATCCTCGGCAGTTCATTATTGCTCATGGGATCTCATTGCCATGGCCGCCTCTAGAAGTTTGTGACTGTCTGATTAGATGGCCCCTGTGTCTGCAGACCCCCTGACATGAGCCTTGTAACAGACTAAACACTACAATCAGCTCTACGCTGGAGAGAGGGACTGTCACCGGACGCAGGGCTGATGAGGAGCCGGAGATGCGCCAGGCATTAAGCACCTGCTTCGGACGCTTTGTGGGATTGTCTTGGTGCTGACAGACAAATTGACGAGATTGATGCCGGCGCTGGAGATGTGGGGGCTCCGACTGCCGCATCATGTGCAAGTGATAGGGCTTTCATCTCCACTCGTCTCTGACAATACCTCAAGAAGACGTGTCTTGTGTCCTGAGGTGCCGCTGAACAAGCCCCATCCCTGCCAGAACATGATAATGGGCCATCCCTCTTACCAAACTCTCCCCTCTCCAATCTGTCCTGAATGCTGCAGCCAGGATCATATTCCTCATCAATCGTTACACCGATGCCTCTACCTTGTGCCAGTCATTACACTGGTTACCCATCCACTCCAGAATCCAATACAAACTTATTACCTTCACCCACAAAGCCCTCCATGGCTCACCACCACCCTACATCTCCCTTGTTTCAGTATACCACCCTACCCACGCCCTCCGCTCTGCTGATGACCTGAGGCTAGCATCCTCAATAATCAGAACCTCCCACTCCCGTCTCCAAGACTATACACGTGCTGCGCCAATTCTTTGGAATGCACTTCCCAGGTCAATACGATTAGTCCCCAATCCCTACAATTTTAAGCGTGCCCTGAAAACGCATTTATTCAGACTGGCCTACCGCCTCAACACATTAACCTAATCTATCCCTATGTGGCACAGCCAAAAGTTTTACCATAACCAGGTTCCCTGCATCATGTTCCCACTTGCTTTATGCCTCCATTAGCCCTCTGTGTCTGTACTGTTACACACTTAACACATTATGCATATTATTTCCTGATAGCCTGAGCTTAGGAATCCAGTGGGCGGTCCTACCAGTGACTCACAGCTATCTGTGTCTGCAGACTCACCTGGAGGCTGTCTTCTACCCACAGATCAGACTCAGGGTTAATGTGACAGGTTCCCTTTAATATAATTATACTTGAGAGCTGAGACGCAAGATATAATGTATATTAGCTCCATGTTATACACACTGAGCCCAGGATATAATGTATATTAGACAATAGAGCAGGTGGAGGCGTTGGTCTGCTTCTATCACCAAAATGTACCTTTCAGGTTATCCCTCAACTACCCTCACTAGTCTTCCCTTCTTTTGAGGTCCATGCCGTCAGACTCTACACCCCCTTCCCCATGCGAGTGGCGGTGGTGTATCGTCCTCCCGGCCCCTCCCATCAGTTCCTGGATCATTTTGCCACTTGGCTTCCACATTTTCTCTCCTGTGACATCCCTAGCCTCATCATGGGAGATTTCAACATCCCCATTGCTCTTCCCCTCTCACCATCTGCTACTCACCTTTTATCTCTAACCTCCTCATTTGGCCTTTCGCAGCTTACTAATTCTCCAAAGCATGAAGACGGGAACTCCCTCGACTTGGTCTTCTCTCAGCTTTGTGCAGTGGATGATTTCACAAACTCCCCTCTCCCGCTCTCTGACCACAATCTTCTTTCATTCTCTATCAAGAACTGCCAGGCTGCTCAGGTCACCCCCAGTGTCCGGACTTATAGAAACATACAGGCCATTAACACCCAGAAACTTATGAAGAACTTGCAGTCTTCATTGGCCCCTATCTCCTCCCTCTCATGTCCTGATTCTGCACTGAAGCATTACAATGAAACACTTCAAAGTGCCCTGGATGAATTTGCACCCCCTATACATAGAACACCACAACACAGACGGCGACAACCCTGGCACACGGTGCAAACACGTTTCCTGCAGCGGTGCTCCAGGTGCGCCGAACGTCTGTGGAGAAAATCCAATCTACACGAAGATTTCATCCATTTTAACTTTATGCTTCGAACATACAACACTGCCCTTCACCTCTCCAAACAAACCTATTTCAGCACCCTCATCACCTCACTGTCCAATAACCCGAAACGTCTCTTTGACACTTTTCATTCTCTACTCAACCCAAGAGTACAGGCCCCAACCACGGAGCTCCGAGCTGACGATCTGGCCAATTACTTCAAAGAAAAAATTGACCAGATCCGACAGGAAATTATCTCCCAATCACCTCATACCATGCACTGTCCTCCCTCCCCCACTGCATCTAGCTCACGCTCTGATTTTGAACCAGTCACAGAAGAAGTAAGCAGGCTCCTTGCATCTTCTCGCCCAACCACTTGCACCAGTGACCCATTTCCGTCACATCTCCTCCAGACCCTTTCCCCTGCTGTCACCCCTCTCCTAACTAAAATATTTAACCTCTCTCTCTCTTCTGGTATCTTTCCCTCCTCATTTAAGCATGCCATCATACATCCACTACTTAAAAAACCATCCCTCGACCAAAACTGTGCCGCTAACTGTAGACCTGTCTCTAATCTTCCCTTCATCTATAAACTCCTGGAACGCCTGGTCCACTCCCGTCTTATCCGCTATCTCTCTGATAACTCTCTTCTCGACCCTCTCCAATCCGGTTTCCGCTCTCTACACTCCACTGAAACTGCCCTCACTAAAGTCTCTAATGATCTGCTAACAGCTAAATCAAATGGTCATTACTCCATGCTAATTCTCTTGGATCTCTGCAGCATTCGACACTGTGGATCATCAGCTCCTTCTCACTATGCTCCGTTCCATTGGCCTCAAGGACACCGTTCTCTCCTGGTTCTCCTCCTATCTCTCCGACCGCTCCTTTACTGTTTCTTTTGCCGGTTCCTCCTCCTCTCACCTTCCCCTTACTATTGGGGTTCCTCAAGGATCAGTTCTAGGCCCCCTCCTCTTCTCCTTGTACACTGCCCCTATTGGTCAGACAATCAGTAGATTTTGTTTCCAGTACCATCTCTATGCTGATGACACCCAATTATACGCTTCTTCTCCTGACATCACGCCAGCCTTTCTAGAAAACACCGGCGATTGTCTAAACGCTGTGTCTAACATCATGTCCTCACTATATCTGAAGCTGAACCTGTCAAAGACTGAACTCCTTGTGTTTCCTCCTGCTACTAATGTACCTATACCCGACATTGCCATTTCCGTGTGTGGTTCCACTATTACTCCCCAGCAACATGCCCGCTGTCTTGGGGTCATACTTGACTCCGAGCTTTCCTTTGCCCCCCACATTCGATCACTGGCTCGCTCTTGTCATCAGCACCTCAAAAACATTTCTAGAATTCGATCTTTTCTTACCTTTGACTCTGCAAAAATTCTTACTGTTTCTCTTATTCATTCTCGTCTCGACTATTGTAACTCTCTTCTAATCGGTCTCCCTCTTACCAAACTCTCCCCTCTCCAATCTGTCTTGAATGCTGCAGCCAGGATCATATTCCTCACCAATCGTTACACCGATGCCTCTACCTTGTGCCAGTCATTACACTGGCTACCCATCCACTCCAGAATCCAGTATAAACTTATTACCCTCACCCACAAAGCCCTCCATGGCTCAGCACCACCCTACATCTCCTCCCTTGTTTCAGTATATCACCCTACCCGCGCCCTCCGTTCTGCTGATGACCTGAGGTTAGCATCCTCAATAATCAGAACCTCCCACTCCCGTCTCCAAGACTATACACGTGCTGCGCCAATTCTTTGGAATGCACTTCCCAGGTCAATACGATTAGTCCACAATCCCTACGATTTTAAGCGTGCCCTGAAAACGCATTTATTCAGACTGGCCTATCGCCTCAACACATTAACCTAATCTATCCCTGTGTGGCACAGCCAAAAGTTTTACCATAACCAGGTTCCCAGCATCATGTTCCCACATGCTTTATGCCTCCATTAGCCCTCTGTGTCTGTACTGTTACACACTTAACATTATGGCTGGTCCATACAATCAGGGCAACTGTTACCACCCACCTTTCGTGTCTCCCTCTTTCCTCATAGACTGTAAGCTTGCGAGCAGGGCCCTCACTCATCTTGGTATTTGTTATAATCTACTGTATGTGATTATTGTTATGCTGTAATGTCTATTGTCTGTACAAATCCCCTCTGAAATGTAAAGTGCTGCAGAATATGTTGGCGCTATAGAAATAAAATTTATTATTATTATTATTAGCCCCATGTTATACACACTGAGCCCAGGATATAATGCATATATGCCCCATGTTATATATACTGCACCCAGGATATAATGTATATTAGCTCCATGTTATACACACTGAGCCCAGGATATAATGTATATTAGCCCCATGTTATATATACTGAGCCCAGGATATAATGTATATTAGCCCCATGTTATACACACTGAGCACAGGATATAATGTATATCTACCCCATGTTATATATACTGAGCCCAGGATATAATGTATATCTGCCCCATGTTATATATACTGAGCCCAGGATATAATGTATATATGCCCCATGTTATATATACTGAGCCCAGGATATAATGTATGTAAGCCCCATGTTATATATACTGAGCCCAAGATATAATGTATGTAAGCCCCATGTTATATACACTGAGCCCAGGATAAAATATATATTAGCCCCATGTTATATATACTGAGCCCAGGATATAATGTATATTAGCCCCATGTTATACACACTGAGCACAGGATATAATGTATATCTGCCCCATGTTATATACTGTATACTGAGCCCAGGATATAATGTATATATGCCCCATGTTATATATACTGAGCCCAGGATATAATGTATATTATCTCCATGTTATACACACTGAGCCCAGGATATAATGTATATTAGCCCCATGTTATACACACTGAGCAAAGGATATAATGCATATTAGCCCCATGTTATACACACTGAGCACAGGATATAATGTATATCTACCCCATGTTATATATACTGAGCCCAGGATATAATGTACAGTATATATGCACCATGTTATATATACTGAGCCCAGGATATAATGTATATTAGCTCCATGTTATACACACTGAGCCCAGGATATAATGTATATCTGCCCCATGTTATATATACTGAGCCCAGGATATAATGTATATATGCCCCATGTTATATATACTGAGCCCAGGATATAATGTATGTAAGCCCCATGTTATATACACTGAGCCCAGGATAAAATATATATTAGCCCCATGTTATATATACTGAGCCCAGGATATAATGTATATTAGCCCCATGTTATACACACTGAGCCCAGGATATAATGTATATCTACCCCATGTTATATATACTGAGCCCAGGATATAATGTACAGTATATATGCACCATGTTATATATACTGAGCCCAGGATATAATGTATATTATCTCCATGTTATACACACTGAGCACAGGATATAATGTATATCTGCCCCATGTTATATATACTGAGCCCAGGATATAATGTATATATGCCCCATGTTATATATACTGAGCCCAGGATATAATGTTTATTAGCCCCATGTTATACACACTGAACACAGGATATAATGCATATCTGCCCCATGTTATATATACTGAGCCCAGGATATAATGTATATTAGCCCTATGTTATACAGACTGAGCACAGGATATAATGCATATCTGCCCCATGTTATATACTGAGCCCAGGATATAATGTATATTAGCTCCATGTTATACACACTGAGCCCAGGATATAATGCATATCTGCCCCATGTTATATATACTGAGCCCAGGATATAATGTATATTATCTCCATGTTATACACACTGAGCTCAGGATATAATGTATATTAGCCTCATGTTATACACACTGAGCCCAGGATATAATGTATATTAGCCCCATGTTATACACACTGAGCACAGGATATAATGCATATCTGCCCCATGTTATATATACTGAGCCCAGGATATAATGTATATTAGCCCCATGTTATACACACTGAGCCCAGGATATAATGTATATTAGCCCCATGTTATACACACTGAGCACAGGATATAATGCATATCTGCCCCATGTTATATATACTGAGCCCAGGATATAATGTATATTAGCCCCATGTTATACACACTGAGCCCAGGATATAATGTATATTAGCTCCATGTTATATACACTAAGTCCAGGATATAATGTATATTAGCTCCATGTTTTATATACACTGAGCCCAGGATATAATGTATATTAGCTCCATGTTATATATACTGAGTCCAGGGTATAATGTATATTAGCTCCATGTTATATACACTGAGCCCAGGATATAATGTATATTAGCTCCATGTTGTATATACTGAGCCCAGGGTATAATGCATATTAGTTTCATGTTATATATACTGAGCCCAGGATATAATGTACATTGGCCCCATGTTATACACACTGAGCCCAGGATATAATGCATATCTGCCCCATGTTATATATACTGAGCCCAGGATATAATGTATATTATCTCCATGTTATACACACTGAGCTCAGGATATAATGTATATTAGCCTCATGTTATACACACTGAGCCCAGGATATAATGTATATTAGCCCCATGTTATACACACTGAGCACAGGATATAATGCATATCTGCCCCATGTTATATATACTGAGCCCAGGATATAATGTATATTAGCCCCATGTTATACACACTGAGCCCAGGATATAATGTATATTAGCCCCATGTTATACACACTGAGCACAGGATATAATGCATATCTGCCCCATGTTATATATACTGAGCCCAGGATATAATGTATATTAGCCCCATGTTATACACACTGATCCCAGGATATAATGTATATTAGCTCCATGTTATATACACTAAGTCCAGGATATAATGTATATTAGCTCCATGTTTTATATACACTGAGCCCAGGATATAATGTATATTAGCTCCATGTTATATATACTGAGTCCAGGGTATAATGTATATTAGCTCCATGTTATATACACTGAGCCCAGGATATAATGTATATTAGCTCCATGTTATATATACTGAGCCCAGGGTATAATGCATATTAGTTTCATGTTATATATACTGAGCCCAGGATATAATGTACATTGGCCCCATGTTATATACACTGAGCCCAGGATATAATGTACATTGGCCCCATGTCATATACATTGAACCCAGGATATAATATATATCAGCTTCATGTTTTATATACTGAGCCCAGGGTTTAATGTATATTAGTTTCATGTTATATATGCTGAGTCTAGGATACAATGTATATTGGACCCATGTCATATACACTGAGCCCAGGATATAATGTATATTAGCTCCATGTTATATACACTGAGCCCAGGATATAATGATATTAGCTCCATGTTATATATACTGAGCCCAGGATATAATGTTTATTAGCTCCATGTCATATACACTGAGCCCAGGATATAATGTATATTAGCTCCATGTCATATACACTGAGCCCAGGATATAATGTATATTAGCTCCATGTTATATACACTGAGCCCAGGATATAATGATATTAGCTCCATGTTATATATACTGAGCCTAGGATATAATGTATATTAGCCCCATGTTATATATATACTGAGCCCAGGATATAATGTATATTAGCTCCATGTTATATATACTGAGCCTAGGATATAATGTATATTAGCCCCATGCTATATATACTGAGCCCAGGATATAATGTATATTAGCTCCATGTTACATACACTGAGCCCAGGATATAATGTATATTAGCCCCATGTTATATATACTGAGCTCAGGATATAATGTATATTAGCTCCATGTTATATACACTGAGCCCAGGATATAATGTATATTAGCCCCATGTTATATATATACTGAGCCCAGGATATAATGTATATTAGCTCCATGTTATATATACTGAGCCTAGGATATAATGTATATTAGCCCCATGCTATATACACTGAGCCCAGGATATAATGTATATTAGCTCCATGTTACATACACTGAGCCCAGGATATAATGTACTGTATATTAGCTCCATGTCATATACACTGAGCCCAGGATATAATGTATATTATCTCCATGTCATATACACTGAGCTCAGGATATAATGTATATTATCTCCATGTCATATACACTGAGCTCAGGATATAATGTATATTAGACCCATGTTATATACACTGAGCTCAGGATATAATGTATATTAGCTCCATATTATATATACTGAGCCCAGGATATAATGTATATTATCTCCATGTCATATACACTGAGCTCAGGATATAATGTATATGAGCTCCATGTCATATACACTGAGCTCAGGATATAATGTATATTATCTCCATGTCATATACACTGAGCTCAGGATATAATGTATATTATCTCCATGTCATATACACTGAGCTCAGGATATAATGTATATTAGCTCCATATTATATATACTGAGCCCAGGATATAATGTATATTAGACCCATGTTATATATACTGAACCCAGGATATAATGTATATTAGACCCATGTTATATATACTGAACCCAGGATATAATGTATATTAGCTCCATGTTATATATACTGAGCCCAGGATATAATGTATATTAGCCCCATGTTATATATACTGAGCCCAGGATATAATGTATATTAGCCCCATGTTATATATACTGAGCCCAGGATATAATGTATATTAGACCCATGTTATATACACTGAGCTCAGGATATAATGTATATTAGCTCCATATTATATATACTGAGCCCAGGATATAATGTATATTAGACCCATGTTATATATACTGAGCCCAGGATATAATGTATATTAGCTCCATGTTATATATACTGAGCCCAGGATATAATGTATATTAGCCCCATGTTATATATACTGAGCCCAGGATATAATGTATATTAGCCCCATGTTATATATACTGAGCCCAGGATATAATGTATATTAGCTCCATGTTATATACACTGAGCTCAGGATATAATGTATATTAGCTCCATGTTATATATACTGAGCCCAGGATATAATGTATATTAGCCCCATGTTATATATACTGAGCCCAGGATATAATGTATATTAGACCCATGTTATATACACTGAGCTCAGGATATAATGTATATTAGCTCCATGTTATATATACTGAGCCCAGGATATAATGTATATTAGCTCCATGTTATATATACTGAGCCCAGGATATAATGTATATTAGCTCCATGTTATATATACTGAGCCCAGGATATAATGTATATTAGACCCATGTTATATACACTGAGCTCAGGATATAATGTATATTAGCTCCATGTTATATATACTGAGCCCAGGATATAATGTATATTAGCCCAATGTTATATATACTGAGCCCAGGATATAATGTATATTAGCTCCATGCTATATACACTGAGCCCAGGATATAATGTATATTAGACCCATGTTATATACACTGAGCTCAGGATATAATGTATATTAGCCCCATGTTATATATACTGAGCCCAGGATATAATGTATATTAGCCCCATGTTATATATACTGAGCCCAGGATATAATGTATATTAGACCCATGTTATATATACTGAACCCAGGATATAATGTATATTAGACCCATGTTATATATACTGAGCCCAGGATATAATGTATATTATCTCCATGTTATATATACTGAGCCCAGGATATAATGTATATTAGCTCCATGTTATATATACTGAACCCAGGATATAATGTATATTAGCTCCATGTTATATACACTGAGCCCAGGATATAATGTATATTAGACCCATGTTATATACACTGAGCTCAGGATATAATGTATATTAGCTCCATATTATATATACTGAGCCCAGGATATAATGTATATTAGCCCCATGTTATATATACTGAGCCCAGGATATAATGTATATTAGCCCCATGTTATATATACTGAGCCCAGGATATAATGTATATTAGACCCATGTTATATATACTGAACCCAGGATATAATGTATATTAGAACCATGTTATATATACTGAGCCCAGGATATAATGTATATTATCTCCATGTTATATATACTGAGCCCAGGATATAATGTATATTAGCTCCATGTTATATATACTGAACCCAGGATATAATGTATATTAGACCCATGTTATATATACTGAGCCCAGGATATAATGTATATTAGCCCCATGTTATATATACTGAGCCCAGGATATAATGTATATTAGCTCCATGTTATATATACTGAACCCAGGATATAATGTATATTAGCTCCATGTTATATATACTGAGCCCAGGATATAATGTATATTAGACCCATGTTATATATACTGAGCCCAGGATATAATGTATATTAGCTCCATGTTATATATACTGAGCCCAGGATATAATGTATATTATCTCCATGTTATATATACTGAGCCCAGGATATAATGTATATTAGCTCCATGTTATATATACTGAGCCCAGGATATAATGTATATTAGACCCATGTTATATATACTGAGCCCAGGATATAATGTATATTATCTCCATGTCATATACACTGAGCCCAGGATATAATGTATATTATCTCCATGTCATATACACTGAGCCCAGGATATAATGTATATTATCTCCATGTCATATACACTGAGCCCAGGATATAATGTATATTATCTCCATGTCATATACACTGAGCCCAGGATATAATGTATATTATCTCCATGTCATATACACTGAGCCCAGGATATAATGTATATTATCTCCATGTCATATACACTGAGCCCAGGATATAATGTATATTATCTCCATGTCATATACACTGAGCCCAGGATATAATGTATATTATCTCCATGTCATATACACTGAGCCCACGATATAATGTATATTAGACCCATGTTATATATACTGAACCCAGGATATAATGTATATTATCTCCATGTCATATACACTGAGCCCACGATATAATGTATATTAGACCCATGTTATATATACTGAACCCAGGATATAATGTATATTAGACCCATGTTATATATACTGAACCCAGGATATAATGTATATTAGACCCATGTTATATATACTAAGCCCAGGATCTTATCAGCACAGAGCAGATAATATTGTAATATTCTATCTACTGACCCAGGACATGACATACACTGGCCATATACATACACAGACTGCTGTGCATGATTATTATACAATAATAATGTCACATAATGACCAGGATTAATTAAAGGTCGGGCATTAATTACTAATTATAATTATTCAATTTCAGCAGAAAATGTAAAAATAGGCAAAATAATGTATATTAACCCTGTAACCACCTGGGCTGAGAAGATGTAATATACATGTATTTTAGATGTGACATAGCTCCAGATACACAGAAGTTACAGCATAGAGGTGAGTACACACAGCACCTTTGTGACCCTGTTTACACCCTTACATGTAATATTCCTATTATGCACAATAACTTACGTATCTTTTCATGTAATAACCCTAATATTAACCCTTATATATAAGACACATGATGTTCACAATCATGATTTATCCTAGAATCCCTGATGTCCAGGGCACAACACAAAGGACCTCTCACCTCATGTATTACACCCCATTATTGGATGGCATTTGCTGGTTAATAATCATCCTCTGTGGTGTGTCTGTTAGCGGAGTCCGTTTGCCCTCAGTTGCAGTCCAGTGGCCCTTTTGTTATTGAGTATAATAGATGTAATAAATAATACTGTATAACCTGACATATAATGCACATAGAGCACACCCCGTGATCTATGACACACCATTGTTATCACTAGTGTTCTGCCACTTTCTTGCATTTTTGGGATCCATTACAGATCTGGTGATCCCCAGGTTACAATGTTGCGGATTCCCCCATAGTGACACCGGAGTGAGAACATCTGATCATCTTCGTAATCCGGATTCTATTTCACTGTTAGCAATCTGCGTCTGTAATAAAGATCAGAGCAACGAATTATAAAACCGGATGATGAGATAAGACGCAATTCACACACAAGAAGCGCAGGCGGATCGGGGGCAGCGCTGACAGCGGAGGAGCGACCAACCTGCGGGTCAGGAGAAATCCTGGAGACACAGGAAGAGCAGGGACACAATGGATCGGTGACGATCTGCCGGATCCGGGGTCACCGGCACCGATCACAGGAGCAGTCTGTGATCACCTCTGAGAGATTCCAGGACAGAGACTGGCGGCAGACACATGGTTAATGGGCTGGAGACCCCCATCTTATGGGGCAGCAAGAGACCCCGAGAGATGTCACAGAGACCTGACTGCAACCCGTCTCATATCTAGGGAGAGATCACATAGCCATCCATTTATTATCTATCATCTGTCTATTATTCTATGTTCTAAGTATTATCTATTTATCTATCTTCTATTATTTATTATCTATTATTCTATTATCTATCTATTATCATCTATGTATTATCTATCTATTTATCTATCATCTATTATTTATTATCTATTATTCTATTATCTATCTATTATCATCTATGTATTATCTATCTATTTATCTATCATCTATTATTTATTATCTATTATTCTATTATCTATCTATTATCATCTATGTATTATCTATCTATTTATCTATCATCTATTCTTTATTATCTATTATTCTATTATCTATCTATTATCATCTATGTATTATCTATCTATTTATCTATCATCTATTCTTTATTATCTATTATTCTATTATCTATCTATTATCATCTATGTATTATCTATCTATTTATCTATCATCTATTATTTATTATCTATTATTCTATTATCTATCTATTATCATCTATGTATTATCTATTTATCTATCATCTATTATTTATTATCTATTATTCTATTATCTATCTATTATCATCTATGTATTATCTATCTATTTATCTATCATCTATTATTTATTATCTATCTATTATTCTATTATCTATCTATTATCTATTATTCTATTATCTATTATTCTATTATCTATTATTCTATTTTCGATCCATCATATATCTATTATCTATTATTCTATTATCTATCTATTATATATCTATTATCTATCTATCTAATATCTATTATTATATGATCTATCTTTCTATTATCTATTATTCTATTATCTATTATTCTATTATCTATCTATTATTCTATTATATATCTATTATCTATCATCTATCTAATATCTATCTATCTATTATCTATCTATCTATTCTACTATCTATCTATTATCTATAATCTGTCTATTATCTATCCATCTATTATTTATCTATTATCATCTATATTATCTATCTATTGTCTATTATCTAAATTTCTATTATCTATCCACACCATATGGGTTTAAAAAAAAAAGTCCACTCTTTTCATCATTTATTGGAGTGTTTCCTTCTTTTCATACAAATATATATATATTATTTCTACAAATGGATATTTATTTGGAGGGCATTTCACTCTAAGTTCCTTTTTACGGTGCTGCTCCATTTTTTCTATTATCTACTATCTGTCTTGTATATGTCTATTATCTATTTTCTGTCTATTATCTGTCTGTTATCTATCATCTATGTATCTATCTGTCTATTATCTATCTATCATCTATTATCTATCATCTATGTATCTATCTATCTATCTATCTATTATCTATGTATCTATCTATCTGTCTATTATCTATCTGTCTATCTATTATCTGTCTATTATCTATCTATTATCTATGTATCTATCTGTCTATTATCTATCTGTCTATCTATCTATCTATTATCTATCTATTATCTATCTATTACACTGGTCAACAGCATTTTTGGTGCCAAAGATATTTCATCGAATTTAGGGTATTTTTGGGGTGCTGATTCTGAATATGTCATCAGTTTTGCCAGATTGGCTCAAGTTTTTGAGATTTTTGGTATCTTATTTATAGCACTTGTTGGTAAATGCGACGCATCATCTCATTAATTTCTTTGGATTAGTACTTGAACTGAGCAGTTCTCAATATAGTTTTGTGTTAATTAGTGTTCTAAAAGTTTGTTCATAGCTTGATTTTTGCACTAACTTTATGTTGTTGTCTATTTTCCAGTGAAAAGCATGAACTCATCAAGAAGAAGTTGTCTTAACGATCCAGACTCATTCTGTTACATTTGTGGTGAATACACACTGCCAAAACATAGAAGAAACATAACAGACTTCGTAAAAAAAGTGTATTTTGCCTATTTTGGGGTTATGCTTGGGGACCAAGACAAGTTTTGGGCACCACACATAGTGTGCAAAGCATGTATCGAATTATTACGAAAATGGAGCAAAGGACAAAGAAAAAGCTTCAAATTTGGTGTTCCAATGGTGTGGAGAGAGCCAAAAAATCATCATGATGACTGTTATTTATGGTAAACACAGGTACAGGCACATCTTCACAATGAGGGACAGGCCTTCTTGCAGATTCCATGTTACTCCCATTTTCGTTTCTTATGCTTATTGAATCCTTGCACTTGCACTGCACAGAAATAACAGTCATCATGATGATTTTTTGGCTCTCTCCACACCATTGGAACACCAAATTTGAAGCTTTTTCTTTGTCCTTTGCTCCATTTTCGTAATAATTCGATACATGCTTTGCACACTATGTGTGGTGCCCAAAACTTGTCTTGGTCCCCAAGCATAACCCCAAAATAGGCAAAATACACTTTTTTTACGAAGTCTGTTATGTTTCTTCTATGTTTTGGCAGTGTATATTCACCACAAATGTAACAGAATGAGTCTGGATCGTTAAGACAACTTCTTCATGATGAGTTCATGCTTTTCACTGGAAAACAGACAACAACATAAAGTTAGTGCAAAAATCAAGCTATGAACAAACTTTTAGAACACTAATTAACACAAAACTATATTGAGAATTGCTCAGTTCAAGTACTAATCCAAAGAAATTAATGAGATGATGCGTCGCATTTACCAACAAGTGCTATAAATAAGATACCAAAAATCTCAAAAACTTGAGCCAATCTGGCAAAACTGATGACATATTCAGAATCAGCACCCCAAAAATACCCCAAATTCATTAAAATATTTTGGACACCAGAAAAAAAAATTTTTTTCGTTGACCTGTGTTATCTATCATCTATTATCTATCTATTATCTATCTATCTATCATCTATTTATTATCTATCTATTATCTATCTATAATCACATCATTTTCGGCTGATTGTAAAATGCTCCCCAGCAGTAAATCTACGATCTAAAGTGTTTTTGCTAAGAACAATTCTTTTTTTAGGGCATTTTGTCCCCTGATTTACGTGTTTCTACATTTTACACTTTGACATCAGCGGCAGGAATCCCTGGAGGAAGCGGAGGCTCCAGAGGCTGTGTGCTGTATACTCGGTGACTGCAACATGGAGGTTATAGATTGTAAGAAAGGCTGGTAAATTGTCTCATTAATACATAGTAATTGTAATATGGAATACACACTGCACCATATATACAGGGACTCCATAATGTACAGAATATATTGTCATGACCAGGACCTCCAGATACAGTGACTATATACTATATACACAGTGTACAGTGGCTATATACTAGATATGTAATATACAGTGAATGTATACTATGTATACAGTGACTATATACTATATATACAGTGTACAGTGGCTATATACTAGATGTGTAATATACAGTGAATGTATACTATGTATACAGTGACTATATACTATATATACAGTGTACAGTGGCTATATACTAGATATGCAATATATATACAGTGAATCTATACTATGTATACAGTGACTACATACTATATATACAGTGTACAGTGGCTATATACTAGATATGTAATATACAGTGAATTATGCTATGTATACAGTGACTATATACTATATATACAGTGTACAGTGGCTATATACTAGATATATAATATACAGTGAATGTATACAGTGACTATATACTATATATACAGTGTACAGTGGCTATATACTAGATATGTAATATACAGTGAATTATGCTATGTATACAGTGACTATATACTATATATACAGTGTACAGTGGCTATATACTAGATATATAATATACAGTGAATGTATACAGTGACTATATACTATATATACAGTGTACAGTGGCTATATACTAGATATGTAATATACAGTGAATGTATACTATGTATACAGTGACTATATACTATATATACAGTGTACAGTGGCTATATACTAGATGTGTAATATACAGTGAATGTATACTATGTATACAGTGACTATATACTATATATACAGTGTACAGTGGCTATATACTAGATATGCAATATATATACAGTGAATCTATACTATGTATACAGTGACTACATACTATATATACAGTGTACAGTGGCTATATACTAGATATGTAATATACAGTGAATTATGCTATGTATACAGTGACTATATACTATATATACAGTGTACAGTGGCTATATACTAGATATATAATATACAGTGAATGTATACAGTGACTATATACTATATATACAGTGTACAGTGGCTATATACTAGATATGTAATATACAGTGAATTATGCTATGTATACAGTGACTATATACTATATATACAGTGTACAGTGGCTATATACTAGATATATAATATACAGTGAATGTATACAGTGACTATATACTATATATACAGTGTACAGTGGCTATATACTAGATATGTAATATACAGTGAATGTATACTATGTATACAGTGACTATATACTATATATACAGTGTACAGTGGCTATATACTAGATGTGTAATATACAGTGAATGTATACTATGTATACAGTGACTATATACTATATATACAGTGTACAGTGGCTATATACTAGATATGCAATATATATACAGTGAATCTATACTATGTATACAGTGACTACATACTATATATACAGTGTACAGTGGCTATATACTAGATATGTAATATACAGTGAATTATGCTATGTATACAGTGACTATATACTATATATACAGTGTACAGTGGCTATATACTAGATATATAATATACAGTGAATGTATACAGTGACTATATACTATATATACAGTGTACAGTGGCTATATACTATATATACAGTGTACAGTGGCTATATACTAGATATGTAATATACAGTGAATTATGCTATGTATACAGTGACTATATACTATATATACAGTGTACAGTGGCTATATACTAGATATATAATATACAGTGAATGTATACAGTGACTATATACTATATATACAGTGTACAGTGGCTATATACTAGATATGTAATATACAGTGAATGTATACTATGTATACAGTGACTATATACAGTGTACAGTGGCTATATACTAGATATTATTATTATTATTATTATTATTATTATTATTTATTGTTATAGCGCCATTTATTCCATGGCGCTTTACATGTGAGGGGGGTATACATAAAAACAAGTACAATAATCTTAAACAATACAAGTCATAACTGGTACAGGAGGAGAGAGGACCCTGCCCGCGAAGGCTCACAATCTACAAGGGATGGGTGATAATACAATAGGCGATGTATACAGTGTATACAGTGGCTATACACTAGATATGTAATATACAGTGAATTTGTACTATGTATACAGTGACTATATTCTATATATACAGTGTACAGTGGCTATATACTAGATATGTAATATACAGTGAATTATACTATGTATACAGTGACTATATACTATATATACAGTGGCTATATACTAGATATGTAATATACAGTGAATTTATACTATGTATACAGTGACTATATACTATATATATGGTGTATAGTGACTATATACTAAATATTATTTATTTCTATAGCAGCATTGGTTCCATGGTGCTGCACATGAGAAGGGGTTACATACAAATTACAGATATCACTTACTGTAAACTAACTTACAATGACAGACTGATACAGAGGGGAGAGGACCCTGCCCTTGTGGGCTTACAGTCTATATATGCAATATACAGTGAATGTATACTAGGTAAACAGTGGCTATATACTATATATTTAATATACAATTAATACTATATTTATAATATATAATATACAATTAATGTATACTATGTATACAGAGACTATATACTATGTATAGATTATACAGTGGCTATATACTATATACACAATATGCAGTAATAATAATAATAATCTTTATTTTTATGTAGCGCTAACATATTCCGCAGCGCTTTACAGTTTGCACACATTTTCATCACTGTCCCCGATGGGGCTCACAATCTAAATTCCCTATCAGTATGTCTTTGGAGTGTGGGAGGAAACCGGAGTGCCCGGAGGAAACCCACGCAAACACGGGGAGAACATACAAACTCCTTAAATATATACTATATATAGATTATACAGTGAACATATACTATAGATACAGAATACAGTGACTATATCCTATATATATATACTATATATACAGCGATTGTGTTCTGTATTCATTCCACTAGTGTGATGTGAATATACACTGTATGGACACTGCATGGACACTGTATGGAGACTATGTGGACACTGTATGGAGACTATGTGGACACTGTATGGAGACTGCATGGAGACTATGTGGACACGGTATGGAGACTGCATGGAGACTATGTGGACACGGTATGGAGACTGCATGGAGAATATGTGGACACTGTTTGGAGACTGCATGGAGACTATATGGATATTGCATGGAGACTGTATGGACACTGTATGGAGACTATGTGGACACTGTATGGAGACTACATGGAGACTATATGTATATTGCATGGAGACTGTATGGACACTGTATGGAGACTGCATGGACACTGTATGGAGATTGCATGGAGACTGTATGGAGACTGTATGGACACTGTATGGAGACTGCATGGAGATTATGTGGACACTGTATGGAGACTGCATGGACACTACATGGAGACTATGAGGACACTGCATGGAGATTATGTGGACACTGTATGGAGACTGCATGGAGATTATGTGGACACTGTTTGGAGACTGTATGGAGATTATGTGGACACTGTATGGAGACTGCATGGAGATTATGTGGACACTGTATGGAGACTGCATGGAGATTATGTGGACACTGTATGGAGACTGCATGGAGATTATGTGGACACTGTATGGAGACTGCATGGAGACTATGTGGACACTGTATGGAGACTGCATGGAGACTATGTGGACACTGTATGGAGACTGTATGGACACTGTATGGAGACTGCATGGAGACTATATGGAGATTGCATGGAGACTGTATGGACACTGTATGGAGACTGCATGGAGATTATGTGGACACTGTATGGAGACTGCATGGAGACTATGTGGACACTGTATGGACCCTGTATGGAGACTGCATGGACACTGTATGGAGACTGCATGGAGATTATGTGGACACTGTATGGAGACTGCATGGAGACTATGTGGACACTGTATGGACCCTGTATGGAGACTGTATGGACACTGTATGGAGACTGCATGGAGATTATGTGGACACTGTATGGAGACTGCATGGAGACTATGTGGACACTGTATGGACCCTGTATGGAGACTGCATGGACACTGTATGGAGACTGCATGGAGATTATGTGGACACTGTATGGAGACTGCATGGAGACTATGTGGACACTGTATGGACCCTGTATGGAGACTGTATGGACACTGTATGGAGACTGCATGGAGATTATGTGGACACTGTATGGAGACTGCATGGAGACTATGTGGACACTGTATGGACCCTGTATGGAGACTGCATGGACACTATATGGACAGAGCTTGGCCCCTGTGTGCCGCACACTAATCTCTGAGATTGCACCGATGTTACTTGTCCATCAGATGTACAACCACCTGCCGCTGCCGATATTGGGCCGATCATTGCTGCACCGTGTATAACGCCCTATAATGAGATACTCTGTTATTATGTTTCCCCTGGGGGCAAAGTAATCACCCAGTGACCCTTACCAGCAGCCAGTGCCATGCCACATATCAGGGCGATTCTGATCTGGGGGTCTAGTGACCACGGAGGGTCCTGTCATCACCAGTGAAGTGTCGGTACCGGGGGTCAGCAGCCCCCCAGCCCCTCCATCAGATCAGTGTTAATGAGAAGCAGGGGGCGCAGGCCTGTCTGTGTGTCCATGGGTGGTCTTCGGTCTGATAAACACAGGCCCCTCACAGGCTGCACCTATAGACAGACACTGGGCTCAGGTTACTCCTAACCCCTCTGCAGTCTACTGCCCCACTTAAACAATTAGCTGCTGCACAGAAAGGGTCTCTGTGTGCCCCCCACCGACCGAGGAAACACAACGCCCGCCCAAAACACACAGAGGATCACCTCCCAACCCAACACACGGGGCAGGAAAGGTTCAATTGTCCATAACATAAACCAAAAGGAAAGAACGAAATCTCATCATCATTATTACTATTGTCATCACCAGTAGTAGTGGGTGTAAGATGGAGACTAGCTAACCTGAGTGCCCGAAGGTGTCATATCCGAACACACAGAAAGCAGGAGAAATAAACCAGAGATAGATAGATAGATAATACATAGATAATAGATAGATAGGCAACAGATGTTTAATATATAAAAGATTGAATATAGCTAAACACATAGATACTATATAGATAGTAGATATATAATAGACATATAACAAATGGATGATAGATAGAGAGATAATAGATAATAGAAGATAGATAGATAATAGATAGATGATAGATAATAGATAGATAATAGATAGATGATAGATAATAGATAATAAATAGGTAGATAACAGATTATAGATAATAGATAGATAATCCAAAGAATTGAGGCCACACACCATTTGAGATCTGGCTCTTAGTGCTCTTTGTGCTCTTTATACCGCAGGTTTCTGCTCCTTTCTTTCCTTCTATGTGTTGCTGCCTCAGTTCTTTGCTGCTCTGCTCTGCTGCTCTGTACCTGGGATTCTTTGCACCCTTTCCTTACTGGTGCTGATTTTTACTCTTTTTTTTTCTAGACCGATAGATAGCATTATATAAGGCACTGGCTTTATACCCGTGATCCTCTCTATGACTTTTTTTGTTGCTGTTATTGCCTCACACATACAGCGCTATACTGAGATGATATCATGTGCTGGATTTGGGGTCGGTGTTATGTGCTGTGTGATTGCTCCCAGGTCACAGTCTCCATCACACCGCGCTGTACCGAGGTCAGTGTGAGTATTCGGTATAACGCTCTGTCTATGAGACGGTGGTGCTGGACAGAATATAGAAATAGTATGTATGTCCGGCAGTAGAGATCAGATTCGTGATGGATTGCCCAAACTAACAATATACGGATTATAGTATATACACATTTACTATAAAGTAAGAACACACTCCTGCTTATAGATATATACTGTATATAAGAGAGAAGGCATATCTATATATATACACACACTATAAAGTAAGAACACACTCCTGCTTATAGATATATACTGTATATAAGAGAGAAGGCATATCTATATATATATATATATACACACTATAAAGTAAGAACACACTCCTGCTTATAGATATATACTGTATATAAGAGAGAAGGCATATCTATATATATATACACTATAAAGTAAGAACACACTCCTGCTTATAGATATATACTGTATATAAGAGAGAAGGCATATCTATATATATACATACACTATAAAGTAAGAACACACTCCTGCTTATAGATATATACTGTATATAAGAGAGAAGGCATATC